>NC_134501.1:18886412-19253852 GCF_040206685.1 Ascaphus truei
ATTACAATATGTATTAACCACCAATACACAACCCACCCACCCACTGTGCCCCCACATAAAACCAGATTTTATTTTTTTTATACACAGGATTGATACCAGAGGCCGGAGGGGGTCCCTGTGTGGTCCCCACGAGTGTCTGTGGGTCTCCAGGTTGTGCCTGCAGGTGTCTGGGGGGCCCTTAGGTGGTCCCCACGGGTGTCTGCGTGCCCTCGAGTGGTCCCTGCGGGTGTCTGGGGGTCCTAGGGTGGTCCCCGTGGATCCCCGCTGGCCTACTATACCAATCCTGTTGCAAAAAAAAATGTGGAATACATTGCAATAAATACACCTCCTGCCCCCCCAACACATACAGTACAGTAACAGGCAAAATAACCTTATACATTATAAAAACCAAACATTAGCCAGCCAGCATAAATAAAGTAAATAAAACGTTCAAATTTCCCCTACCATCATGAAGGGTGTCCTCATCAGCATACTGCATGTCCATGCCCTCCGTTGTCAGAAAGAATACAAGAAAAAATACAATCTAAAGGCCCCTAACCAGGGACTGCATTGGCATTAGATAGTGAGGCATTTAAAGTGAGCTTTTAAGTGAGAAATATAGTTAAACTATAGTTTGACTAGAGGTGACTGGGGACTGCATCCTTCTGCAAACTCTTCTACACATTGCAACAAACGGTGAGCTATTCTGATCACACTATGATCCCTGCTGTTTAGTCTGCGCACACACACACTTGGCTCACAACAGCTCCATGTAGTATTACCTACCACTGGCATAATGAACCTGCTTTTTACCTCCACTTTGTTCTTTCTCATGGCCTCATTGAAATGTTATTCTCTCTATCCACTACAAACGCCTCTCTCCTGGCCCACGCCCAACATCACCATACACCCTGGATTACTCAAAAGCCTTGCACTATCTACTGAATGTTGGTGGAGAACTCTGAAAACCAGCACTCCAACCACTGCACACTCAAATGGCAAACATCATAAAGTAACAACTTGCAAACAACTACTCAAATTTCTACTCATACTATTACTCTCTTTAGCAGGTGATATTGAACATAACCCAGGTCCTCCCACTTCAACTCTGTCCCATACCCCTGAGAATACCCCCTTCAAATTCCAAAAAGGGCTATCTCTCGCCCATATAAATATCTGGAGTCTGCTGCCCAAACTGGATGAACTAAGGGCATGGTGCCTTATGCATAAACCAAAAGCCATCGTCCTTACAGAAACATGGCTAACCCCTAAAACTCCTGATGCAGATATTGCCATTCAGTGATACTCCATTTTTAGGAGAAATAGGTCAAAGAGAGGAGGAGGGGTGTTATTTTATATTGCAGACACCTTACAATTTACACTGTTAAATTGCCCCCCAAGACCAACCTCTTTTGAAATCCTAGTTGGCAGAATCTGCCTCCCCTTCTCTAAGCCATCCTGATTGCTGGCATCTACCGCCCCCCTAAAGCCCCTCTACAATCTCTGACTGATATCACCCAGTTTCTTGGCTCCATTTCCTCTCTGAATGAGAAGAGTGAGCTGCTCGTTCTTGGGGATTTCAACTTCAATTGGCTTGACCCTAAAAACCACAAAATCCAGATACAAATCAAGTCGCTTAACCTATTGCAACTCATTTCCCAACCCACACGAACAAATCTGAAATTGCACAACCATTCCTTGCTTGACTGGATTCTCTCCTCAAATCCCAGCAGAATCCAATCCTCTGGCATCCTTTCTGACATTTTCAGTGACCATGCAATAGTATACTGTGTACGGAAAATTAAACCGCCCCATTCAAGCCCTAAAGTTCTCCTCATTAGAACATTTAGAAACTTTAACCCACAACAGTTTCTGGCTGACCTTACCAACTGCCCTTGGCACAGAATCGATTTAATTCCTGGTCCTGATTCTGCGCTCGACTATTTCCAATCCGAGTTCTTAAACCTCTTTGATACCCATGCTCCACTACGCAGAATAAGGGAACGGGGTGCCCACCTTCCATGGGTTACACCTGACCTTATAGCACTCTACCAGTTCAGGGATGCCTTGTGGAAAAGCCACAAAATAACTGGCACTACCAAGGATCTCAATCACTACAGATGCCTGCGGAACATGTGCACACGGCAAACAAGGCATGCAAAAGCACAATATTACTCTGACAATCTCCTTCAGAACACATCAAACCCAGCTAACTTCTGGAAGGTTATCAACAACATATTCCAGCCTTCTAACCATCAACACCCAAGTACTATCACCAAGGGCGATATTACTCTGGCAAACCCCAGCGACATTGCAAATGCATTCAATGATTACTTTGTGGGGTGTGCTACTAACTTATTAGCAAAATGCAACCGAAACCACAAACCTGAATCTCATCCTGGGAGTACCCCTATAGCCCCACCCCCTCCCAACATTGCCCACAATTTTCAATTTGGCCCAGTATCCGAAGAGGAAATTACACAAGCGCTTCTCAAATTAAAACTAAGCAGCCAATGTGGACCTGACTTACTACAATCTAGGTTCCTAAGACTTGGTGCCCCAGCAATTGGCAAACCAATTGCTTCCATAGTCCACTCTATCCTGTCTGCAGGCCATATCCCTAAGACCTGGAAAGCTGCCATAGTTGACCCAATCTTCAAAAGTGGGGACTAAAACACTGTCTCAAACTACAGACCAATCTCCCTTCTCCCAATCCTATCCAAAGTCATGGAAAAATGTGTCCACTCCCAATTAAGCGATTACTATAACAAGACAAATTTCCCTAGCCAATTCCAATCTGGCTTTCGCCCCAAACACTCCACCGTAACTACCCTGCTAAAAGTTTGCAATGAAATCCATTGTGGAATGGAACGGGGACAACTCACTGGTGCAGTATTCCTAGATTTTGCAAAGGCTTTTGATACTGTTGATCATGCTATCCTGCTCAACTAACTCCAGAGTTCTGGAATAGGGAAGCATGCTTTAAACTGGTTTCAGTCCTACCTATCAGGTAGATCCCAACATGTGTCCATCTCTGGCTCTAACTCTAACCCCCTGGATATCACCTGTGGTGTCCCGCAAGGCTCTGTTCTGGGGCCCCTACTCTTCTCAGTGTTCATCAATGATCTTCCCACAGCTTGTCAGGAAGCCTCAATACACATGTATGCAGATGACACATTCCTATATGCACACAGCCATAGCTTCTCTGACCTTCAACACATACTTCAGTCTGACTTATTCAGACTCGAAAACTGGATTTCCCAAAACAAACTGTTTTTAAACACTGACAAGACTGTAACAATGGTGTTTGGGACCAAGACTAAATATTTAAAGCTTCCAGCGACTGAGCTCCAGATAAGAACCAATACTAACACCACCCTAACTCCTGTTATTAGTTTTAAATACCTGGGCATATGGTTTGACTCCCACTTAACATTCGGGATGCACATTGATACCCTGACAACCAAGATCTACTGTATGCCAAACTAGGGGTACTTTACAGGAACAAATCCTCCCTAAGTCTCCTGGTCAGAAAACGTATCGCACAGCAGATACTAGTGCCAATTATTGACTATGGAGACATAGTATATGGCTCAGCACCTCAAACCCACCTTAGCAAACTTAACACCCTCTACAATTCAATTTGTCGTTTTGTTCTCCAATGCAACTATAACACACATCACTGCGAAATGCTCAAAGAACTAGATTGGTCATCACTCGAGTCTAGGCGCAAAGTTCACCTTTCCTGTCTTGCCTTCAAATTCTTTATGGGCAAGCTACCCAGCTACCTGAACAAGCTCCTCACCCCTACCACATACAGCACCTATCACCTGAGATCAGACTCCAAAAGACTCTTCATGGTCCCAAGGCTCAACAAAGTATCCGGCCGCTCCTCCTTCTCTTACCGTGCACCCCAAAACTGGAACAACCTACCAGAGACTCTTACATCCACCAACAGACTAAGTTCTTTCAAATCTAAGGCTGTCACACATTTTAATCTGCTCTGGAACTTTTTCATTCGCCCATAATATAAATTATCTTTAACTGTGCATGCAATGTCTTGTATATAATGTATACCCTGCTCATTATGTAACTGTATTTGTAAACATGTATTATTTGTCTTAACTCTGTGCCCAGGACATACTTGAAAACGAGAGGTTAATCTCAATGTATTACTTCCTGGTAAAATATTTTATAAATAAATAAATAAATAACCCCTTAATCACCGTAGTGGTTAATAACCACTATAGTAATTAAGGGGTTTACCCCTGTCCCATGCTACCCACCCAGGAGGCCTAAGCACCAACCCCGGACTCACTATACCCACCCTGTACCCATTGATTGGCACAGTGGTATATCATACCTATATATTATGGGCATGATAAGCCACTATATCAATCAAAGGTCAACCTAATAAAAATAATTATGACCAAAAATACACAATAATCACATAAATACAGAAGCACCTAAATACCCCAACAATGAAAGAACTAAATAGCCTAATAGTACACATAACAAATAATTATCTATCACCAAAATAGCTAAATTATTACAGTTATGTTATTCCAAAACAACACAATGAAATAAACACCTATGCAAGCAAACTATTTGTGGCGATGAGGGCGTTAATCAGGCCATTAATAAAATCATTATAACTGGCTGATTAACCCCAAATCGCATTGGGACTGATGGGGTTAACTGTATGTGCACCACACTGTTCTGTTTTCCCCTACACCATCTTTATTGTCCCCATTTTGCAGCTCAGTCCATAGCTGCAGTAATAGGAATGTATGTGAATTGAACAATTGTATTTCAGACACAAGGAGCAAGCTAGCACTCTAATTTTTGGAGTGCAGGTATAGGTAGCTAAGGGTGTACTAAGCCCATACATATTGTTTGGTGTCCCCCACACATACAGAAAGTATATATATAGATAAACGGTATTTTAGTTATGTTTTAAAAGGTACCGGCAGGAAGCTTTTCCTGTCAGCCCAGCAATGAATGTATTAACATGCATATATGTTAAGAGTAAATTAACTGAGGGTCTTTCACCTCCGCACTTCCAAGGGCCCCCTGCGAAGTGAATACCTCAATGTCTATGAGAAATCCGAAGTTGAAAAGCCTCAGAGACCCTAGGTATTAAGACAGCCAGGAAATTGTGAAGTACCAGGAACCCGTCCAAGATGTGGGCTGTTCACACCTTGTGGCCAGATCCCAGACTTGCTGTCACCAGGTAAGAGGGTGGACCTGGTATGCTAAGGAGCTCAGGTGTGAGGTTAGCACATGCTCTGTGCAAACCCGGAAGCCAGTTCTGCCCATGCTATGAACTAATGGCAAGTCTGGGATAGGGGGGAAAAGTGTTCCCACAGAAGGGATTGGGTGTGTATGTTCGGTATAGGACCCTTAACCCTATAAAGATGCCTGCAGCCCAGTCCCAGAGTGATTCATGATTTATGCAACGTTGTTCAAGATTTCGTCCAAGTGCAGCGACAGCGGTACCAGAACGCAAGGGGTTAAAACATCGTAATTAAGTATTTAAACCATACTTCGGGAATTCTTTAGAGCTGGGGATCCCAGAACGAATCCCAACGAACCAGAACGAACTCTTTACATTTGGCAGAAATATCGGGCAGGCAAGTTGCGCCCTAGCCAAAAGGATTGTAAGCCATAGACTCTATTTCTTCATCGTTCGTTCTATGGACAATTTATTTTGTTTCCCCATCCCAGTAAGTGATTATTAAGTGTATTCTGAGGTTGTCGTGTGTTTGTCTGAAAATAAATAAATGACAATTTATTTTGCCTGCCTTGTCATGCTCAATCGAGAATCCCAAAAATATAAAATTGTTCATAAGTACTAGTCTACTGTGACACTATTAAACAAATAAAACCAATAGCCAACAAAACAATTAATTAATTTACAACACTGGTCAACAAAACAATTAATTAGTTTACAACACTAGCCAACAAAACAATTAATCAATTAAAACCAGTAGCCAACAAAACAAATAAATAATGAAAAATGCTAACCAATCCTAATATGTACTAAAAACAAGTCATCCAAATTCAAAACAGTTTAATCCAAATATAAACATAAATCGAAAAAATAACAATCAATAGAAAACAATAATTTGCCAAAAAATGCATTGTCTGTCACTGTATTTATCTAAAGGGCACAGATTAATACATTATCAGTCAATGGGTAATGAAAAACATCAAAAGAAACAAATACAATCAAAACACCTGTAAAAATAAAATTCTTGTACTGTGACGTCATCAAAGTCAATCCAACGCCATCCACCTTGAAGATCTGGAACAGGTAACAAAATTCTTCTTTCTATTATCTTCAATCACCGTCTTCTTTCTTCATCTGTCATTATTCCTTTCTTTTCTTTAATCTTCTATCTTCATCTGTCAATCCAAAACCCAATGGTAAATCCAGAACAGAATGGTTTCTTGTCCGTTAAATGAGGCATCCAGGCCTTATATAGGGCCTGTGACATCACATTTTCAGGTAAGATGGTACAGCTCCAATCTGATTGGACGCTGTATCATGTGCCCGCCTCCTTTTTTTTGGTTAAGGATGTGACATCATCTCCAACGAAGGTTCGTCACATCCTTAAAACCACATGGCTATATCACATGGTATTACAGCCAATGGGATTGAAGACAATCCCATTGGTTGCTGTACCATGTGATAGGTTACATTCGTTCAAAAGAATGTGACATCACTTTGTTTTTAAATGTAGTCAAAAAGGGGCTAAATTGTGCGCTCTTTCTTTCATTAAGAACCGCACCACAAATTATGAAAATGAGAAATTTCGACTTTATTTCTGAACTAAAATGGATCAAGTCTGCCATTTTATTTTAAAAAACAAATGACTGTAGTATATGGCAAATTAACATTAATATATTGTGTCTTCAGCCCTGTTTTCTTTTTCAACTTAATAGCTTGTTAAATGTTCCTTAGTTGGTACCATTTTGCATCCTTATTGATGCTCTCAGCTTTTAAAAGGAGAGATGTATTTACGAATTCACCCAGATCCTGCTATGAATTAGCGCTGAATATACATCAGTATGCAGAACCTTCACCTGCTACCAGAGGTGCCGCTCCTTATGATACAAAGAAGAATTTGTGTTTTAATTAGCATTACTTCTGGTGTACCAAACCTACTGAGATCACCACACATAGTCAAATCTAATTAACTTAACAAAAGATCCAAATTGTTTTCATTCCTGTATCTTTTGTGAGACATAAAAAATAATACAGTACCTTTTAAATGAACCTTATTCAGACAACCTCCTTTCTATTGTTCTTACTGAAAAGGCCCCAAATTGTATTCTGTGGGTGGGCTCACTTTCCAGATAGTGTTTCTGAAAATAGAGTTTTGGTAATTGTAAGGGGAATGTATTTATTTATTTTATTTAGAAAATGTTTAAATAGGAAATAATATATTGAGAGTTGCCTCTCATTTTCAAGTATGTACTGGGCACAGAGTAACGATGAGAATACATGGTTATGTTATATGAACAGAGATCATACACTGGCGACACACTTAATCGCAGTGCGGCCAGATCCGCAAGCCGGGAGATTTCCCGGCTTGCTAGTGGCCGCCCCTCGGCGCCCCCTGCACGCGCGTCCAGGGCTCCCCGAGGGAGCCCTGGTGTCCCGCGATGTGGGGGATGGCAGCAGGGGGTTCCGGGGGACCCGGCGGACCCGGCAGCGGTAGGGAGAGCGCCCCGATCGGAGGGCGCTCTTCCGCTGCTTCGGCGCGCGCCCGTCACCCTCCGGCGCGCGCCAGGCTACTGCTGCGGCCAAGAACGGGCAAATGCTCGAATAAACTTGGCCGCAGCAGTACGTTCAATTATACGTTCAATTCACGGGCATTTCATGGACAGTTAGAGATATGATTATGGGCATATGTAACATTTACAGACAAAGTTAAAATTGTGTTGGAAGAGGTAGGATAGGCCTGCAATGTGTTAGAAGAGGCCCTGCCGCAAGGAGCTTACAATCTATAAGGCCAGGTATGTTGGAAAAGTGGGTACATGGGATAAAAGGGCTGATGAGTTTCAGATTGAAATAGAGCAGCTTTAACATTACCATACATCAGCGAACGGCAGCAAACAGCTCACACCCTTTGGCTGTGGCATAGCTGTGGTTTCAAAGTCCTTTGTCCCCCATTTGTCAAGTATGGCACACCTGTGAGCACGTGATTTATGTACTGTATGCAACCAGGGTTAATACACAACGCTATTCTAGCCAACTCACCTTTCTCCCCTGCAAGGTACTTTCAATTAGTTAATATTAACCCCTTACTCAATTGCAATCAGATCTATCCACTTCCACCACCCAAGAAATATGCAAAAATATGTACATTAATATATCTGCCAGGGTCTCAGGTCTCTGTTTATTATAGAACAAACTATGCACTTAACACACAAATTTGGTAGAAAAGATATGTTGATTGATGTACATGAGATAGGTAAGTAAAATACTGAAGTGGAGACTTTATATATTGGGTAATAAAAAATAATAAAGAAGAAAAAGAAAATGTAGCTTATTATTTTCTATTAAAAGAGTGGTATATCAGTTATTTATTTCCACATATAAAATGAAATAATAGAAAGCACAGTGTAGCTATTATAAGAGTACTATAGCAAGCTTATAATAATGATTTATATAAGCTCATTAGCTTCTCTTTTCAGTAGTTTCCTAACTTGACCCTCGGTTTACCTCTGTGTTCGGCTTCTTTAGTTACTGTACATGTAGAAGGGAACAGTAGCTTGAAGTAGAGAATGAAATATTGCATTTGTGAAGAAGCATTTTGAGTCGCTAGTCAGGAACTGGCAGAATAAAAGAAACGATTTATATTACAAATTGCAGTTTAATTGAGCAACATAATGGCTAAAAGCACATTTAATTTTCATCAAACCTCAGCATTTGGGAATAAAAACAATCTAAAAATAAGTGGAAGAAATGATCATGTATTAGACGGCTAAGCCAGAGTTTCTAAAAGCAATTTGAAAACATACTGAGACACTAAATATGGTTAACTAACCAAACAATTGTACACACATCTAATAATGATAATGAATAGAAGTAACACAGTACAGGTCCGTGGGTTCTAATGGCATCATAAATCATAGAAGTTTGACTTGGATCTCTAGACCCCTTTTTTTGGGGGGGGGGCGGAGGGAGGGGAGATAACCAATGTATTTGCCCTTAATATATACCAGTTTGTGCTCTCACAGGTTTTCAGTTTTATTGGCGCACACAGCACACAGCACACAGCACACAGCACACAGCACACAGCACACAGCACACAGCACACAGCACACAGCACACAGCACACAGCACACAGCACACAGCACACAGCACACAGCACACAGCACACAGCACACAGCACACAGCACACAGCACACAGCACACAGCACACAGCACACAGCACACAGCACACAGCACACACGCATGCATGCACACATACACACACTCTTTAAGTTATGGTGGGTGAAAAAGGCAACAAGAAACCTCCACAGTATTGCATATAGCAAATAAAAAGATCACTTGTAAGCACATTCACATGTCTTAGGCAGGTCTGCAACCCTGCCTTTCACCAGCATACAGTTTTTCCACTGCAGCAAGGGATTCTGGGACATGACATGCAAATGAGCACACCGTGTCACCGTTTGCCTGGAAAACCATTGTTACATGAAGCCCATATAAGCTAATGCTCGCTATTAACACAACTTTAAAGCACAGCATGAGAATCATATATATACACATATATCTATTTGTACCTGTACCCTGAACCTGAACCAGTGGTTCCCTGCTAATCCATGGTTGCCCGATTTAAGTGGAGATATTTGTACTTTTTTTGTGCCAGTGTTTGACACACAGAATCATCAATAGTAGCACCACGGTCACCGATAGAAAGTTGTCGTCTACTGTACCAATGAGCTTGCTATGAACCTCCAGAGCAAAGCTGATCCTAACAGCCATATTTATTTCTTTATTTATTTATAAAATATTTTACCAGGAAGTAATACATTGAGAGTTACCTCTCGTTTTCACTATGTCCTGGGCACAGAGTTAAAACAAATAATACATGATTACAAATACAGTTACATACTGTAAATGAACATGGTATCTACTATATATTTCTGAAAGCACTGTATGTCTGCGTCCCTAGCTGGTCCCTTGGCCCGCCCGCCCCCGCACACCTCTCATTGGCCTGAGGCGGAGTGACGGGCCAAAGGACACACAGGGACACACACACACACACACACACACACACACCTCTCTCTCTCTCTGTCCTCTCCCCCCCCCATCACACTCACCTCCCTCTCCACTCACCTCCCTCTCTACTCACCTCCCTCCCGCTCAACTCCCTCCACCTCCCGCTCCACTCACCTCCCTCTCCACTCACCTCCCTCCCCGGCACGGGGACAGGCAGTGGGCAGAGCAGCCTGCTGCTGCCTCCACTCACCTCCCGCTCCCTCCACTCACCTCCCGCTCACCTCCCCTCACCTCCCGCTCCTCTCACCTCCCGCTCACCTCCCTGGCGCGGGGACAGGCAGTGGGCTGGGCAGCCTGCCGCTCCCTCCACTCACCTCCCGCTCCCTCCGCTCACCTCCCGCTCACCTCCCTGGCGCGGGGACAGGCATTGGCCAGGGCAGCCTACCGCTGCCACGCGGCACCTAAGATGGCGGCGGACGGAAGGACCCCTTGGTCCCTCACGGACTAACTAACATGGCGGTGGCCAGAAGGAGAGGTGAGTGTGTGTGAGTGAGTGAGTGAGTGTGTGTGTGTGTGTGTGTGTCACAGCGTGACAGTGTGTGTGGGACACTGTGTGTGTGTCTGTGTGCGTGTGTGTGTTTGTTACACTGTGTCTCAGACACTGTAGAGTGGGGACCGGAGCTACACATGGGGGGGGGGTGAGGGGGTCAGGAGCGGAGAAAGATACAGGGGGAGTGGAGAGGAGGGACCCGTCAATTTAAAGTAAACCAACCCCCCTCCTGTCCACTGCACCCCCCTCCTGCCACTGCCCCCCCCCTCCTGTCCACTGCCCCCTCCTGTCCACTGTCACCCCCCCTCCTGTCCACTCTCCCCCCCCTGTCCACTCTCCCCCCTCCTGTCCACTCTCCCCCCCTCCCATCCCCTCCTGTCCACTGTCCTTTCACCTGTCCCCCCCCCCTGTCCACTCTCCCCCCTCCTGTCCACTCTCCCCCCCCCTCCTGTCCACTCTCCCCCCCGTCCCCTTCTGTCCACTGTCCTTTCCACTGTCCCCCCCCACCCGCCCACTGTCCCCCCCTCCCCCCGGCCACTGTCCCCCCCTCCTGTACACTGTCCCCCCCTCCTGTCCACTGTCCCCCCCTCCTTTTCCCCCCTCCCCTCCTTTTCACCCGTCCCCCTCCCCTCCTTTTCCACCCTCCCCTCCTTTTCACCCGTCCTCCTCCCCTCCTTTTCCCCCCCTCCCCCCCCCTTTCCCCCCCCTCTCCCCCCCCTTTTCCTAGCGCTAAATGTAACTCACGGCAAACGCCGGCTCCCCACCCCCGCTCCCCTTTCTCCCCCCCCCCGCTCCCCTTTCTCCCCTCCGCTCCCCTTTCTCCCCCCCACCTGCTCCCCTTTCTCCCCCCCGCTCCCCTTTCTCCCCCCCCCGCTCCCCTTTCTCCCCCCCGCTCCCCTTTCTCCCCCCCGCTCCCCTTTCTCCCCCCCCCGCTCCCCTTTCTCCCCCCCCCCATTCTCCCCCCCCCGCACCCCTTTCTCCCCCCCCGCTCCCCTTTCTCCCCCCACTCCCCTTTCTCCCCCCCCACTCCCCTTTCTCCCCCCCCGCTCCCCTTTCTCCCACCCCCTCTCCCCTTTCTCCCCCCCCGCTCCCCTTTCTCCCCCCCCCCGCGCTCCCCTTTCTCCCCTCCTCCCTTCTCCCCTCCCCCCTCCTCCCCTTTCCCTCCCCCCTCCCCTTTCCATCCCCCTCCTCCCCTTTCTCCCTCCCCCTCCCCTTTCCCTCCCCCTCCCCTTTCCCTCCCCCTCCCCTCCCCCTCCTCCCCTTTCCCTCCCCCCTCCTCCCCTTTCCCTCCCCCCTCCTCCCCTTTCCCTCCTCCCCTCCCACCCCCTTCCCCCCTCCCACACACTTCCCCTCTCCCACACCCTTCCTTCCTCCCACACCCTACCCTCTTCCCCCCCTCCCACACCCTTCCCCCCCCTCCCACACCCTTCCCCCCCTCCCACACCCTTCCCCCCCTCCCACACCCTTCCCCCCCTTCCCACCAATCTTCGCCTTCCTGCCCGCCTTCCTGCCTCTGCTTTCGCGCCCACCCGCCTCTGTCTTTCACCCGCCCTTACTCCGCCCGCCTCTGCCTTTCACCCACCACCTCACAGCCGCTGCATGCACTCAACAGACTCCCACCACACTCGACACATACCTGCCGCCACACACACCTGCTGCCTCCCGCCCCTACGCACCGACATCACTGACCCACCGCCTCACACCCTAGCAGGACCCCCACTCACAGAGAGCACTCACAACCCATGCGACACCTGCCGCCTCACACCCTAGCAGGACCCCACTCACAGACAGCACTCACAACCCATGTGCCACCCGCCGCCTCACACCCTAGCAAGACCCCCACTCACAGACAGCACTCACAACCCACGCGCCACCTGCCGCCTCACACCCTAGCAGGACCCCCACTCACAGACAGCACTCACAACCCACGCGCCACCTGCCGCCTCACACCCTAGCAGGACCCCCACTCACAGACAGCACTCACAACCCACGCGCCACCTGCCGCCTCACACCCTAGCAGGACACACGCCTCACATTTTTACATCTGTTATGTCACCAAAATATACATTGTACTGTGGTGTGTTTACAATAAACCATTTTTAAACAACATCGTATTACATTTTATTCCATCTTTCTTTTCAACATTATTATCCAACCTTTACAACAAATACTCACCTATTGTTCCACCATTTATAAATAATACTACCTATTACGCATTTACATCCCGGGCAACGCCGGGTCTCTCAGCTAGTACATTATTTACAAGACATTGCGTGCACAGTTAAAGAAAATATATATTATGGGCATATGAAACAGTTACAGACCAGATTAAAATGTGAGACAGCCTTAGATTTGAAAGAACTTAAACTGGTGGTGGATGTGAGAGTCTCCGGTAGGTTGTTCCAGTTTTGGGGTGCACGGTAAGAGAAGGAGGAACGTCCGGATACTTTGTTGAGCCTTGGGACCATGAACAGGCTTTTGGAGTCTGATCTCAGGTGATAAGTGCTGCAGGTGGTAGGGGTGAGGAGCTTGTTCAAATAGCTGGGTAGCTTGCCCATAAAGAATTTAAAGGCAAGACAGGAAAGGTGAACTTTGTGCCTAGACTCGAGTGATGACCAATCTAGTTCTTTGAGCATTTCGCAGTGATGTGTTGTAGTTGCATTGGAGAACAAAACGACAAATTGAACTGTAGAGGGTGTCAAGTTTGCTAAGGTGGGTTTGAGGTGCCAAGCCATATACTATGTCTCCATAGTCAATAATTGGCATTAGCATCTGCTGTGCGATACGCTTTCTGACCAGGAGATTTAGGGATGATTTGTTCCTCTAAAGTACCCCTAGTTTGGCATAGGTTTTGGTTGTCAGGGTATCAATGTGCATCCCGAATGTTAAGTGGGAGTCAAACCATATGCCCAGGTATTAAAAACTAGTGACAGGGGTTAGGGTGGTGTTAGTGTTGGTTCTAATCTAGAGCTCAGTCGCTGGAAGCTTTAAAAATTTAGTCTTGGTCCCAAATACCATTGTTACAGTCTTGTCAGTGTTTAAAAGCAGTTTGTTGTGGGAAATCCAGTTTTTGAGTCTCAAAAAGTCAGACTGAAGTATGTGTTGAAGGTCAGAGAGGCTATGGCTGTGTGCATATAGGATTGTGTCATCTGCATACATGTGTATTGAGGCTTCCTTACAAGCTGTGGGACGATCATTGATGAACACTGAGAAGAGTAGGGGCCCCAGAACAGAGCCTTGCGGGACACCACAGGTGATATCCAGGGGGTTGGAGTTAGAGCCTGAGATGGACACATGTTGGGACTACCTGATAGGTAGGACTGAAACCAGTTTAAAGCATGCTTCCCTATTCCGGAGCTCTGGAGTTTGTTAAGCAGGATAGCATGATCAACAATATCAAAAGCCTTTGCAAAATCTAGGAATTCTGCACCAGTGAGTTGTGCCCGTTCCATTCCACAATGGATTTCATTGCAAACTTTTAGCAGGGTAGTTACGGTGGAGTGTTTGGGGCGAAAGCCAGATTGGAATTGGCTAGGGAAATTTGTCTTGGTATAGTAATCGCTTAATTGGGAGTGAAATCATTTTCCCATGACTTTGGATAGTATTGGGAGAAGAGCGATTGGCCTGTAGTTTGAGACAGTGTTTCTGTCCCCACTTTTGAAGATTGGGACAACTCTGGCAGCTTTCCAGGTCTTAGGGATATGGCCTGCAGACAGGATAGAGTTGACTATGGAAGCAATTGGTTTGGCAATGGCTGGGGCACCAAGTCGTAGGAACCTAGATTGTAGTAAGTCAGGTCCACATTGGCTGCATATTGTGTCCACTAGTCAATTATTCTTGCCACGGTGGAGAAAAGTGACTGTATCTTGGGCACTGGAGAGTCCCCGGGTCATTTCAAAAATACTCACCGAATAAAAAAACGAGCAGCGCAATACTTTGAATATACAGTACGACAAACACTATCACCAGTTTCTTGGAGTGTTTCCATACTGAGCAACGGTCTCCCATATCTATCAACACTACACGATGTCATGTATCTTACCTTCTACTCTCATTCACCAGTAATTACAGAGAAACACGGCATGTGCTTGTGATAGAAGAAAAACCCTCTTACACCCCACAATTACTATTATGCAGTCACTTGTTTCTTAAAAGACAATGATGTTGCTTTTTGGGATAGTAGGTTGAAGTGCGAGTGACTCTCATGCATTCCACATTCGTTTAATTTGCTTCAGGGAGAAAAATAGAAACAATGGTGAAGATCATAAAGAAATGTACGGCATTTGTATTACCAGTATAATGTATTTAACCCCTGCAGAACTCAGAGAGAGAGAGAAATATAATTGAAATAAATACATACATTTTTAGTATTTCTCTTAGAATTCACTTTCTTCCTCCTTTTATTTTCTCTTTCAAGGTTTGCAGTGTTTTTATTACATAATGATGACCTGGATGCCTTGGTTTATTAGTGAGTTTGCCAACATCCGAGAGTGAGTGGGCTCAGTGAGTAAAGCCACTGACTGTAGACAATGATATAATATATACAATACAATACAATGACACTTCTCTCTGTGCTTCAGGCGCCACACATGGATTGTAAAGCCATCAGGGCAGGGACTGTGCCTTCAACCGTCTTCTATGGCATAGCACTGTGTACTACTGTATGCACTATGTTGTACTTGTACAAAGCTTTTATTCCCAATGTAAGAAAGCCCTATATGAAATAAAGTACCCTTATCCAGCACACGAAAAAAGAAAAATCTAATTTAAGTGAAGATTAATTGTCCGTCACCAAGAATTCAAGCAGGCAAGCCCACTACGAGACAAGCATGTTAATAATTCAAACATCTAGCAGCTGCATTTGTCCTGAAGAAATGCATATTTGTTGCGATAACTTTTAATGCACCCCCATTAGAGCTCGGCAAAACCTTACTTGACCGTACTCTTGAAAAAGAAACAAACAGCATGACATTTTGAAAGCTCTGTATAGTATCATTGTATTTACGAAGAGCTCTCAAATGGTCCCCAAAGAATGTTAATGACATTCCTACTTTAGTGTATGAGATAATGGAACAGAGCTTTTCAAAGAATATAACACAAATATGTTTTATCTTCACTATATTAATCAATCAGGCCATATGATATGTGAAAGGAACTGTCTCTGATATAAGGTAAATCTCTCGTTTGTGTCCTAGTAAGGAAGGACCTGGAAATGCATGCCTGGTACAGTACACTCAAAGCTTCTAAAGAGCTGTTGTCAGAACAGACCTGCTGATTAATGGTTTCCTGAGACACTTTGACACCTTTGTATGGATCAGAAAGATAAGAGACAGCATGAGCCTGCCGGAGAGTGCTTCTTATAGATATCAAGACAAAGGTTAGAAGCATTGTAAAATTCCAGAGAGAACTGTTAACTCGTGCTTTTGACCTAGGGTCGGATAATGATTTGCAAAGAATGGCAATAGAGTAAAAGATCATTTTGTAATAGTCAAGCAAAACCGGATTCCTGATACATAAGGAATACTAAGGTGAGAATATATAGTAGAAAAAAAGCTGGGGTGCTTCCCAAACAAATGTTAGGCGACACTGTAATAGAAACACAAGAATGCCGTCAAACCAATAAAGATATAATAAATAATAATCAATACTGGCTCGGATTAATCTGTTGCAGCTCTACCCGGTAGAGAATCTCCCTGGATCCTTGTGGTAAGTGGTATAGCAGATGTGGGGAGCGCAAACCATACAAAAAAGAAATAACAGAACAGATATCAATAGTAATACTGTATAAAATGAATTGGCATCTAGTGAAATGTAGACATGCAACTACATGCACGGACGGTGGGGAAAGGAATGCAAGCAGAACTAAAACATAGGCTTTCACGGCCCTGTGTAAGTCTGTTAGATACAATGTATCTTTGGAATCCTCTCCAGCTATCAACCATGTATGGGGTACGAGCAAGGTAAGTGTAGGGAAAATAACAATGTGTACTATAAAATATGTTCAGACTCACACGGCCATGTGTGAGTCACTGCATCAAAAGGTATCTTTAAATCCTATTCCAGGATTCCAAAGATACATTTCACTTAGATATATTTCACTTGATGCCAATTCATTTTATACAGTATTACTATTGATATTTGTTCTGTTATTTCTTTTTTGTATGGTTTGCGCTCCCCACATCTGCTATACCACTTACCACGAGAATATATAGTAGAATAAGAAGCCATGGAAACCATTCACGGTGATCAATTTCTGTCTGTCATGATAAAATAAATACAATTTAATGTGCGATTTACTGGTTTAGTTGGAATTTGCAAGGATACAATGTATTTTCTCCATGTGGTATTGGAGTAACGTATACCAACAGCAATAAAAACATATCATCATAAGCAATTTTCCAATGTAGCAAAGAGTTACAATAATTCCTATAATCCAGAACTGTACAATTGCTGGCAATGCCTCTTGAAGTTTGAGTAGACGAAAATAAGAAAAGAGTTGCTAAAATGTAAGCCGTATCAAAACACACATGGTATTGGAATGATCTTCTTAGGTAGGATGTAGGCTGTGCTTCTCACAGTCTCACGGCAAGTTTACTTTTTGGCACCTAACATTCTGGCAAACAATCTTAAATTATTGGCCTCGATAATTTAGGCCAATCCAGGACATACTTGTAAAGTAGAGGTGACTCTCAATGTATTTTTTCCTGGTAAAATATTTTCTAAGCAAAATCAATCTCCCAGCCCTCTGCCTCCCCCTGCTTTCGTGGACAGGGACCACCTGGCTACAGACATTGACACTCCATCTAAAAGGACCACAATGCTTGATGGTCAAGAACTCAGTTACTCTATTTTTCAGTTGCAGTTTGTGCTGCCTTTTAAAGAACTAATATGAAGGCTCTTCATAGATGTCCTTTACATGAGCTAAAACAAATATAATCACTGCGCTTCTCCATGTAAAGAGCATGCAGCTAGTGAAGGAAATGGCCATACAAATGTGCAAAACAGAAAGTGAATCCCTGCGCTTCTCCCATAGGGATAGCAATCAATGGGGAATATATATATATATATGTATGGTGTAAATACCTATAAGAAAAAATGAGACTTTTGGTATACATACTTTGATCAAATAATGCCAAGCCTGCTAACCACGTCAAGGTAAGTCTCTTTAGCAGGTCCCTACGCTAAATGCATCTGATCAAAGGATGTATACCAAAAGTCTCCTTTTTTCTTATAGGTATTTACACCATACATATATATATATATATTCCCCATTGATTGCTATCCCTATGGGAGAAGCGCAGGGATTCACTTTCTGCTTTACATGAGCTAATCACATCTCATGTCTCTTACTCTAATGTACCATATTGTATGTCTAATACAGGGGTGGGCAACTCCATTCCTCACGGAAAACTAACTGGTCAGGTTTTTTTTTGTATCAATCTTTTTTATTGGCAGTGACATTTACAGATATGGGTACAATATGGTCAACAACATATATCTTTTTAACTTTGATTGTACTGTGAGAGAACTGGCCAACATATTTTTTAATAGTTGAGGGTACGGGTAGAGAGGAGGGGAAAATGTGGGGGGTCGGGTGTGGGGGCTGTGGGGGGGGAGGTAGACAAACAGAGGGGGGGTTGTGGAGGGAGGGGGGGGGTTGTGGAGGGAGGGGTGGGCAGAGGGGGGCGGAGGGGGGGTCCCTCGTGGACCATTCCACTCCACCTGCATTTGGATTCTGAACAAGTGTCCTCCATCCAGTTTTCGCTTTATCCCAGGCCTTGGGGGCCTATCCATGGGTCCCATGTGTTCCAGAACTGTTTTTGTCTAAAATGGCAGTTAGTTTTTCCATTGACATTACCTCGTCAACACGCCTTATGACCGTGTTTCTTGCAGGAGCTATGATTTGCTTCCAGGCTGCTGCTATTGAGCACCGGGCCGCCGTCAAAATTGCAGAGACCAGTCTACTCATTGGTGGGGGTAGGTCGACGAATGGTTTACTCAGCACCAGGGACAGCGGATCCAGGGGGAGAGGGATCCCCGTCGTCTCGTAGAGAAGCATCTGAATCTTTACCCAGAACCTCTGGATCTCCAGACATGACCACCAAATATGGGCCATGTCTCCCTTTTGACCATATCCCCTCCAGCACAAGTCTGGTGTGCCGGGGAAGATCTGGCTCAGTCTAGTCGGGGTCAGGTACCATTGGAATAAAATTTTGTAGATATTCTCTTTTGTTACTGTGCAGATTGAGGTTTTTGCCACCATCTCCCAGATATCCTCCCACTCCTCTTTATCAATTTGTATGTTTATGTCCGCAGACCATTTTTGCATGTATTGGTGGGTCGGGGATTCTGATGCTGACTCTATCCCCCTAGAGATCTCAGAGATTAGGCCTCTTTTATACCTTCCTTTACTGCATAGCGTTTCGAATCTTGAGGGTGGGGGAAATTTGGAGTTCTGAGTGAGGGAAAGCAGAAAATGTCTAATTTGTAGGTATTTGAATAGAGGGAGATATTGTGATTGGTATTTGTCTCGTACTTCTTTGAAGGTTAGGATCTCTCCGTTTTTCAGCAAGTCGGCAACCAGCCTTATTCCAAGGCCCTGAAATTGGGCAAATTGCTTTTTGGAGCACCCGGGCGGGAAGTTCGAGTTTCCAAAGATAGGGGTGATTTGTGATGGGTTATTTAGCAGGCCATACTTCCCTTTGCTTTTGAGCTAAGAATCCCACGTGCAACTCATTGCTCCTAGCTCAAACCTCCTCGCTCCTCCCTGTTTTCCTCCTTGGGAAAACATGAGGACCTGAAGTGAGGATGGGGCTGCGTAATGTGATTCTATCTCGAGCCAGCGGGCCAATGCCGGGTCGCAATTCCAAACTACAGCTTGTTTTAGCTGGGCTGCGAGATAGTACCTGACCACATCGGGGACCCTCAGACCTCCTCTTGATTTTGATGATAGCATGACCGATCTGGGGACCCTCGGTCTTTTATCGTTCCAGATGAATTGGAACATTAGGGCCTGTATATTTTTCATGGCTGATAGTGGGATGACAACGGGGAGTGTTTGAAAAAAGTACATCAGCCTAGGCAGAATATTCATTTTGAGGGAGACTATTCTCCCGAACCCACAGGTCAGGTTTTTGAAGGATATCCCTGCTTCAGCACAGGTGACTCAGTGTCTCAGTCAAAGACTGAGCCACTGCACGAGCCACCTATACTGAATCAGGGATATCATGAAAAACCGGACCTGTTGGTGGCCCTTGAGGACTGGAGTTGCTCACCCCTGGTCAAAAAGGTAGAAATATTATGGGAGGAAATGTGCCTGATGTTAACATAACTGCCAACTTACTCCAGGTTCACAGTGTAATCCAGTCCATACATTCTTCAACGCCTACACTATTACACTAATATTGCGGACCAAGAGTAGAGTGTCCAAACTCAGGATTGGATCATTATCACACTGGGAACCTTCAGTTACTTTTCAGGTAAGCGTTACATCTATTTATAATTGATCATCGTACTATAGCCACCAGTAATCTGTACACTATGAAAGTTTAGAAAGATGGTGTGTGTGTGTGTGTGTGTGTGTGTGTGTGTGTGTGTGTGTGTGTGTGTGTGTGTGTGTGTGTGTGTGTGTGTGTGTGTGTGTGTGTGTGTGTGTGTGTGTGTCTATATATGAATATATATATATATATATATATTTATATATATATATATATATATATATATATATAGATATATAGATATATACTGTATATATCATATACATTTTAAGTTATAGAGGGTGAAAAAGGCGACAAAGAAGGGGCTTGAGAAAAGACCAAGGGGTCTGAAAGGTGCGTTGCTCTGTAGTTTTGTCTGACTGCCTGATGATTTTGGATAACATTTAAAAAAATTCTATTTGTGAGTGCTGCAGATTTGTTCTTTTATATATATATATATATATATATATATATATATATATATATATATATATATATATATATATATATATATATATATATATATATATATATATATAAAGCAGAAAGTAGCCGTGTTAGTCCAGTTGCGATAGTGCAGAATAAATGAGTTCTTCAGTATTAGGTGATACCTTTTTTATTGGACTAACAATTTATGTCATAGGACAAGCTTTCGAGAGTTCTCCTCTCTTCTTCAGGTCAAGCAATACTGATTTACACAGGAATCAATGCTAAAACAGTGTAGAGAAAAAAAAAAAAAAAACAGATATTTACTGTAGATAAGGTCGGGTGTTAAGTGTTTGAAGCCAAGGGGCAGTGTCAAAGAAAGGTGGGGAAGGGATGCTGGGGGGGGGGGGGGGAGAGAATGTGTGGATAAGAATAGAGGCAAGCAGGATAATTACAGACAATTTTGGTAGGGTGTGAGAAAACCCATGTCCACATTAAGTCCCTTGGTTTTGGTGTCAAAGAGTCTTATCATTCTGAGCTCAAATGTTTTCCGTTCTTGGGTGCTTTTAAACATTCCATTGAGGATTTTGATTTTTAAATCATTTATGGAATGATCTGGTTGTGAGAAGTGATGTCCCACAGGTGAGCAGTATCTTCCTTCTTCGTGATGGAGTATAGAGTGTCTGTGCATATTCATTCTTCCTTGTAATTTTTGGCTGGTTTCCCCAATGTAGCAACCTTGGTCACATTTGTTGCATTGAATCATATACACTGTATTCGTGGATGTGCAGCTGTATGATCCTTTAACATTGAATGTTCTATGGTTGTGACTGGCTGTGGGATCCTGACAAATATGTTTGCAGAGTTTGCAGCGTGTGTTGCTGCACGGTTTTGTGCCGTTATTCATGTCTTTAAAATCGTTGTGAAGTTTTCTGCTGACTAATTTCTGTTTGAGGTTTGGTGGTTGCCGGAATGCAAGAATGGGAGGTTTGGGAAAGATTTCTTTTAATGTCGCATCCTCTGTCAGCATGGGTTGCAGATCTTTGATTATTTTTCGTATTCCCTCCAGGGTAGGGTTGTATGTGGTCACTAGTGGTATGCGTGTGGTAGGTTCTTTCTTTCTGTATTGTAGCAGGTGTTCTCGTGGGGCTTTTAGTGCAGATGTAATAGTTTTGGCAATAGTCTTTGGTTTGTATCCCTTCTGTCTGAACGATTCGGTCAGGGTTGTGAGATGCCTGTTTCTGTCTTCAGTGTCAGAGCATATGCGGTGGTATCTTATAGCCTGGCTGTGTATGATACCTTGTTTGGTGTGAGTGGGATGGAAGCTGGAGTTGTGGAGGTAACTGCATCTGTCAGTTGGTTTCTTGTATACAGATGTGTGTAGTTTCCCATCTTTCAGTGTTACTGTCGTGTCTAGAAAGTTTATTAGGTTTGCAGAATAATCCATTTTGAGTTTTATTGATGGATGGAATGAGTTTAGGGACTCATGGAATTGTTTTAGGTTTTCTTCACCCTCTGTCCATATTATAAACAGGTCATCAATGTATCTGTAGTATTTGTAGGGTTTGTGGAGGCATGTAGTTAGGAATCTTTGTTCAAGATTTGCCATGAAAAGATTGGCATATTGCGGTGCCATCTTGGTACCCATTGCAGTCCCCATTAGTTGTAGGTACATTTCCTTGTTGAAGCTGAAGTAGTTGTGTGTGAGGATGTATTCTATCAGTTTGGTAATTACATCCGCGCTGTATTTCTGATCCAGGGGAGATGTTGTAAGGAAATGCAGGCATGCCTCAATACCATCCTTGTGGGGGATGTTGCTGTAAAGGGATTCTACATCCATGGTAACTAGCAGTGTGTTGGGTGGTAGTTGGTTGATGTTGTTAAGATTACGAAACAACCACAACATCACCATCAAACCAGCAGATAAAGGAGGCGCAGTGGTGCTTATGAACACAAATAAATACATAGAAGAAGGCAATAGACAACTCACAGACAACACCTACTACAAGAAACTCACGCATGATCCAACCCAGGAATATACAAAGCAACTCATGAATCTCATTCAAACATTCCCTAACCACCTGCAACCACAATTGAAGCAACTAATATCTGACAACCCAGGAGTTGGGATCTTCTACATGCTTCCCAAAATCCACAAACCAGGAAACCCCGGCAGACCAATTATAACAGGTATGGATACACTCACGGAACAAATATCAGGCTTAGTGGAGAATATCCTCAAACCTTTTGTCAGAAGCACCAACAGCTTCATACAAGATACCACAGATTTTCTCAATAATCTTAACAACATCAACCAACTACCACCCAACACACTGCTAGTTACCATGGATGTAGAATCCCTTTACAGCAACATCCCCCACAAGGATGGTATTGAGGCATGCCTGCATTTCCTTACAACATCTCCCCTGGATCAGAAATACAGCGCGGATGTAATTACCAAACTGATAGAATACATCCTCACACACAACTACTTCAGCTTCAACAAGGAAATGTACCTACAACTAATGGGGACTGCAATGGGTACCAAGATGGCACCGCAATATGCCAATCTTTTCATGGCAAATCTTGAACAAAGATTCCTAACTACATGCCTCCACAAACCCTACAAATACTACAGATACATTGATGACCTGTTTATAATATGGACAGAGGGTGAAGAAAACCTAAAACAATTCCATGAGTCCCTAAACTCATTCCATCCATCAATAAAACTCAAAATGGATTATTCTGCAAACCTAATAAACTTTCTAGACACGACAGTAACACTGAAAGATGGGAAACTACACACATCTGTATACAAGAAACCAACTGACAGATGCAGTTACCTCCACAACTCCAGCTTCCATCCCACTCACACCAAACAAGGTATCATACACAGCCAGGCTATAAGATACCACCGCATATGCTCTGACACTGAAGACAGAAACAGGCATCTCACAACCCTGACCGAATCGTTCAGACAGAAGGGATACAAACCAAAGACTATTGCCAAAACTATTACATCTGCACTAAAAGCCCCACGAGAACACCTGCTACAATACAGAAAGAAAGAACCTACCACACGCATACCACTAGTGACCACATACAACCCTACCCTGGAGGGAATACGAAAAATAATCAAAGATCTGCAACCCATGCTGACAGAGGATGCGACATTAAAAGAAATCTTTCCCAAACCTCCCATTCTTGCATTCCGGCAACCACCAAACCTCAAACAGAAATTAGTCAGCAGAAAACTTCACAACGATTTTAAAGACATGAATAACGGCACAAAACCGTGCAGCAACACACGCTGCAAACTCTGCAAACATATTTGTCAGGATCCCACAGCCAGTCACAACCATAGAACATTCAATGTTAAAGGATCATACAGCTGCACATCCACGAATACAGTGTATATGATTCAATGCAACAAATGTGACCAAGGTTGCTACATTGGGGAAACCAGCCAAAAATTACAAGGAAGAATGAATATGCACAGACACTCTATACTCCATCACGAAGAAGGAAGATACTGCTCACCTGTGGGACATCACTTCTCACAACCAGATCATTCCATAAATGATTTAAAAATCAAAATCCTCAATGGAATGTTTAAAAGCACCCAAGAACGGAAAACATTTGAGCTCAGAATGATAAGACTCTTTGACACCAAAACCAAGGGACTTAATGTGGACATGGGTTTTCTCACACCCTACCAAAATTGTCTGTAATTATCCTGCTTGCCTCTATTCTTATCCACACATTCTCTCCCCCCCCCCCCCCAGCATCCCTTCCCCACCTTTCTTTGACACTGCCCCTTGGCTTCAAACACTTAACACCCGACCTTATCTACAGTAAATATCTGTTTTTTTTTTTTTTTTCTCTACACTGTTTTAGCATTGATTCCTGTGTAAATCAGTATTGCTTGACCTGAAGAAGAGAGGAGAACTCTCGAAAGCTTGTCCTATGACATAAATTGTTAGTCCAATAAAAAAGGTATCACCTAATACTGAAGAACTCATTTATTCTGCACTATATATATATATATATTAATATATTGAAGCAGGGGGTCTCCAGAGATGAACCCCATTCATTTCAGCCATGGGAAACCTCTGTTTCCAATTTCCAAATATATTTACCTCCAAAGTGGGTGCTGGTATCTCCTGCAGTTGAAAGCTCCCGTGTCACATGGGCAATAGGAATCTGAACCTAATGATGTCACAACTTCCTATTGGCCCGCAGGGCCCGGGATCTTTGAACATCCGCCATAATGTGAACCCAGGAGCAGCTACCGGCACCCACTATGGAGGTAATTACCTCCAGAAGCAGGGGGTTCCCGGAGCTGAAATGAATGGGGTTCAGCTCCGGAGACGCCCTGCTTCAATCCTGTTTTAAAAAAAAAATGAAAAAAAGAACATTAAAAAAAAAAACGCATGAATTGCCTCTTTAATAATAATGTGAGAGTGGAAATATAACTCGTCTTAAATAAACGGTCTGATATTTGGCATTTGGCAATGAACATTCAATCATTAGGCAACAAAACAACAGTGACCTTATCAATAAGGAGCAAACTATTCATTATCCACCAAAGACTAACACGTGTGCCTGGTGTTCTACAGAGTCGCTGCACACAGTGTGAAGAGTTTATTGATAAGTGACATTAAAAAAAAAAATGCAAAATTGGGTAACCCATCGACCCCAGGAATGTGTCATTCTTTATGTGATTTAGCAAACATGGAATAAATTATCCCATTTTGCCTGCAACATAATTGATCATTATAATTTATGTTGCAATTATTTTTCATTTGGAGATAACGAGAGTTCAGTGTAAATTTTAATACCTCTAAAACTGTGAACATGTCTCCTGTGTTTCCCCGTTGTTTTAAATTATCTTGCAGCCTCTTCACTTGATGTTTTGGGGCTATTTTAGCTTTGCCATTGTTTATTTGCTTGTTAAACCAACACATTTTTAAGCGCAAAAATTCCAATCGGAGATTGCACCATTCAAATGTTGTATTAAAAAAAGAAATGCTGTTATCAATCTTTAAAAAGGATTCTGGAGAAATAGAGCCCTTTTTGATTCTTTGCTCTGTTGTTTGACTTCCTTGCTGTACAATTCTAACCTCTCACTTAACTGGGATTTTAAATATCTCTTATAGGATTTCAGAACATTTCACAACCAGTAATCCCTTCCCAAGTATCAAAATCGTTTTTAATCCGCACTCGACAAAGGCCAGACAGGCTGACCTGTCCTGATCCCGAGCATAGAAATGCATTTCCATCTCCTAGGCTTTGCCATCACATGTACTGTCTGTATTGTGGTGATTTCACTTTTACACAATTTTACAGCTTTTGTTTCTTTGGAAGCAAGTTACATCGAGTTTTTAACCCCATGATTTCCAGAGTCGACGGCAATTTATTACAACTCGATCCTTTCCTGGCCGCGTGGGGTCTTATAACTTGGGGGGGGGGAAATTTCCAACACGCTTCTTTTATTTTCTTCAACTTGCCTTACCTACAGATGCAGCGGCCGTTATTCGAACAAATCACGGCGCCGTTTTCGTGTGCGCTGCTGTACTCCACGCGGCATTAATGTGGCCAATCGCTCCAGGCACACGTGTTTATCGCGGTTGCTTTGTTTCAATTTCATGTATTGTGTGTAATTAAATGCAATTAAATGAATTGTAATGTGTACAGTATTGTGCTACTGTGTCAATTTCAGGTGTTTAAAAACCAGAACCCTAAAATGCACTCGTGTCTTAAGGCGGTACGGTTGGAAGAAATCCCGCGCCATGACGTGGGTGTTTTCCGAGGTATACACCGCGTGAAGTGTTCGAATAACGGCCGCTGCATCTGTAGGGGCAAAAAAAAGAGAAAAAATGCGCACCAGTGGTATAGATAAATATGTATAACAATCAGTGAGGAGAGTGTAAAAATATATATAATAAATGAAATAGACGACCTGAGCAAAGGAATAATGAAGTCGGCTGCTGATTGCTCAGCATCTATACACTACAACAAGAAAAATAGAAAAGCGCCAAACTCATAGTGTAACAAGTAAATATTGAATAATAGTGAAGGTGAGTAACGCACGTAAAGAATGTAAAAGAGCATATCATGCATTAACCAGCATAATACCACAGCCAGGTAGGAGTTCTCGTGGGTGAAGATCGACGAATATCACTGGATCCGATGAAAGTGGATCCCTTTTCTCCGGATAGTAGGTCGGGAGATTAGAACCAGGTTCCAGCCAGTAAACGGTAGACGCAGCGTCTGAGTAATGTCCACCGTTGGAATGGGGCTGATAAAGTGGGGGCAATGATAGTATATCAAAAGAGTCCAGTAAACTACTGGGTGAGTGCACAGCGGAAGCGCCAGTACATAGAGTGCAGGGCGACTAGCAACTCAGCACAGGAATGACGTTCGTATAGTGCAAATAAAGTCCCTTATATGAGAAACTAGCCTCAGTAAAACCAGAGCCGAAATCTCTCCTGTGGCAGTTTATAGCTAAGATCAGCTGTGTTTGCAGGGGGGAATACTTACTGGCGTCACTTCAAGTGCCATATACAGCGCAAGACAGCAGACACTCTCAGTATAGCCCTATAATCTGCACAAAAGAGGCAGCTCTTAAGCAAAAATCCACAATGTAAGGAGAGAATGAACTACTCACAGATTTAATCCTACGCGTTTCGCATGGATAACCATACTTCATCAGGGATATAATTAAAGTGCAGACATATCAGTATTGGACTACCCTAGCACAGCCTCATTGGTTACTCAAATAAGTGGGTGTGAATGGAGAGACCAATCACACTCATATGTTAGAACAGCGGTGCGCAAACTGGGGGGCACGCCCCCCAAGGGGAGTGGGAGATTTTTCTGGGGGCGTGCGGGATTTTGCAAAGGTCCCGCACTCTTCCCCCAGGCACATAAATTAATGCCAGGGGGATCACGTGAGGCCTCTGCAACAAAACCTTACCAAGATGCAGACGCTGTGACGCGTCTCCATGGCAACGCGGCGTCAAGTGACGTGACCGGCGTCAAATGACGCAGCGGGTCACGTGATCTCCACCTGGGGGAAATTGCGGCCGTTAGGAGCGGCGCCGACGGCTATCGCCGCCGCCACCGCATATGTCGCGGCTGGGACAGAGAGCCCGGGCAGCCGCTGTACAGTAGCAATGCACGTGGGGGGAATTGCGGCGGCCGCCGCCGCCGCATCTGATTTTTTGAGCGGTTGGGATGTCAGTGTTGGGGTCGGGCTGAGACAAAACACAGCCCGGCCTCAACTGCCAGCACTGACGTCACATCCGTTTCATTTCTGTCTCCACAATCCATTTTTGCCCCAGTTCAAATGAGGTGCCACTAAAGAAGTTTCACTTCAAAAACTTACCAGGATGCAGACGCTGTGACGCGTCTCCATGGCAACGCGGCGTCATGTGACGTGACCGGCGTCAAATGACGCCGCGGGTCACGTGACCTGACGTCACGTGACCCCATGACGCGACTAGAAGGTAGGAGGGGGCGCGGCTTCGGCACATGCCAAACCTGGGGCGCAGCTGGTGGTGTCACCAATTGAGATAGAATGAACAAAAACAAGAAAGCAAATTCAACTTTTGTAAGTACAGTTTTGAATAAACCGTCTTTAAGGAGCTCATGCAATTCTAGAGTAAACGGCTTTGTTGGGTTAAAATCTAATTTTCTATAAAATATAGTATGTTTACATAATATCTCATTATCTGGAGTCACTGGAACAGACGAAATCTCTGAGTTCAAATCCACTACTGTTTTATTGACATCTTCTTTGATAAAATGACGCTTAAGAGCTTAAGAGTCAGGTTACGCGCAAATGTATTAAGATCAGTAAAAAGTTGAAAGCCACTAGGACCACATGTCCTGAAAAGGATAAACCCTTCACTAAGGCTAATGTATGCCTTATTTATGCATTCATTTGGTTTTACTGCTCATTTATACTCCATAAGTATTACTAGTGTTATTTGTAATATATATACATGTAATATGTGTGTTGTAATTGCTGTATTAAACTGACTGTGTTTTTGTTCATTCTATCTCTATTGGTGACACCAGTGTATTCTAACTTATGAGGGTGATTGGTTTCTCCATTCACACCCACTGATTTGAGTAACCAATGAGGCTGTGCTAGGGTATTCAAATACTGATATGTCTGCACTTTAATTTTATCCCTGATGAAGTATGGTTATCCATGCGAAACGCGTAGGATTATATCTGTGAGTAGTTCATTCTCTCCTTACATTGTGGCTTACCTATGAGCAGCATGTTCTGCAATCATGTATACTCTGAAAAGTCACCCCTTAACCGACAGAGGCCATATTTACTAAGCGGTGCAATGCCATAGCCCAGGGGTGCACAAACTAGGGGGCGCCCCGGGGAGTGCGGTGGCTACAGAGGCTCCGTGCTCTTCAGCGCGAGGTCTCTGTAAACTCGCATACCAGGCTTCGGGCCATGCGTCTCCATGGCAATGCGGCGCCAAATGACGCCTCGGGTCATGTGACGTCACATGACCTCACAGTGTCATTTGATGCCACATTAAAGGTAAGTGGGGGGCGTGACCCAGTGGGAGAGAAGTCAAAGGTGCGAAGTGCAAGAATTGTGCATACCCCTTAAATAACAGACACTTCCCAACGCAGGAGCAAACCTTACAGCCTGTTCACTAAGTAAATAAGAAAATCTAATATCTAAAGCAAGTGTAGTGCAGAAATGACACGCAACAGAATTAGGACGGTATCTGGTTCTTGTATACTATTTCACTGGTCATTTGATCATCAGCTCACCACTTTTATTCCAACATTTATACGTATGAAATATATAAATATGTATTTATATAGATCATAATCATCCCTTGTTGATCCACTGCTGTATGAAGGCCATCCCAATGATATTCCAGTTGCTATAGTTGTAGTAAGATGTTCTTCTCCATGTTGCTCCAAGAAGGTTCCTACTGTATTATCATCCCCCATCTTATATTTGGTCGTCGTCTTAGTCTTTTGATACCCCTTGGAATCCATTTGGGTACCATCTTCATCCAATAATAGTCATTTCTTCATGTGGCCGACATACTGACATTTTACTTGCCTTACCCTTGTAAAGATGTCACAGACTTGTTGTGGTTTTTAAGTCCATTTATTCTTCTTCCTGTCTCTTCGGTTAATACCCAGCATGCATAACTCCATACAGTACTTCTGTGAGTTGGTAGAAGCTTCTGAATTAGCTTTGTTTTTAGGGTCCATGTTTCACATCCATACATGAGCACAAGCAGAATACAGTGGTTGAGCAGATTCTGTTTAGTTATAAAGATAGAGTTATTTACAAAGAGTAGACAGACAGAAAAAGAAGTTTGACATTAAACGTTCAACTAGTGCTGGTTACTTCGCTCATTTTTAAAAAGTAGGATAATTACAAGGTTGTTCACCAAAAATACTCAAGCAAATGTATATAAGTCCACAAATGTAATAGCAATGCAGCTGCTACAATGGTATCTAAACAGGGATTGCAAGAATACTTTAAAAAATCAAGGACATCGATAGAGACTCAAACATGACCTCAAGAACAGTGCTATCAATCTTGTAGTCTGTTACTTTCAGTTGTGTTTTATTCTTCTTCACTATGTAGATGTTTCCCATTAAATTGCATGGTCCATCTGTTAGTGATCTAATAAATGGAAACTAAAACATATACTTAAATTGAATGAACGTACAGAGTAATTTTAACAAGGTTATTGCAAACATTAAAATGCATTCGAGTGATGGGGACAGAGTGGAAGTTGCAATAAACCCAAGGAAGAGGCTTGTGAGATCCGGCAATCCTGTATACTCATGTCTGTCACATCCAGGAAGGACTCTTGTGTTGGTCCATTAAAAGCTTTTATACGATCTGGGATTTCACACTGGTCCTCTTAAAGGGCATTTCCAGAAATTCATGCAAAGCACCAAAGTAAGTGGCTGTCGTAAATATATATATATATATATATATCTAAATGGTCTATTATAATAGTAATATTAAAATAACTAGAACATTCAACCCAGTGTCTGTTTTGCCCTCTCATCCCAGAAATTGTAGGTAACACAAACCATGTTAATTTGTAGTGATATTTTTGGGCAGCGACTCACGGGCCTTATTCTTTTCATTTTTCTAATACAGGATTCAAGCAGGAGGTCTCCGGAGCTGTACCGAATTAATTTCAGACCAGGAAACACCCTGCATCCGGAGGTACTTCCATAAGGAGGCAGGTAACCACTTCAACGTTTGCTATATGGCAGCTTTTCAAACCTCCCTTGGCCCTGTGGGCCAATAGGAAGCCGTTACATCATCAGGTGCGGCTTCCTATTGGCCCATGTGATGAGGAAGCTGAAAACTGCCGAAAACTGCAGAGATAACGACACCCCCTTTGGATGTAATTTTTTCTGGAAGCAGGGGTTCCCCCGTAGCGAAACTTAATGGGGCTCAGCTCCGGAGACCCCATGCTTCAACCCTTTATTAAAAAAAATAAATTAAAAAAAAAAACAAAAAGGCTTGGATTTTAAAACAACTAGAAATAAAGAGAAATCTTTTAGAAAAATCCGCATTTTGAAAATACCCGAGTCACAAAAAGAAATAAAAAAGGTCATTTTTATTTCAAAGTTTGCTTCTTATATTGAAGCACATATTAAAGCAACAGTACAATGTTCATAAAATATAAGTGTGATGTTGTAACATGTCAGAATACTGATATTTTATATGTATACTAAAATAAGAATTTTAAAATTGTACAAATAGATACATTAAAAATGACATAGAAATAGGGTGCGTATCTGGCACATATTAGTTTAAGACGGGATTATAAGCAAAAAAGATTTACAAGAATCAGCAGTAACAAGTCTGATGCTCAAGAGACATTATAATTGTACATTTTACTGTACAAACATTATATGGGTTGAAGCTGGCTGAATATTATAATTTCTTTCAAGTTTAAAAATGCACTAAATATAAAGTGTCCGTAGTTTAAGGCGAAATTACAGCTGAAAACTGTTATCCTTTCTAATTTGTGGAAGCTTTGTTTGACATAAAAGAGTTTGATGTTTATGTTACATACTGTCAAGATTCCCCTTCATTTTGAGATTGTTTCTTGCATTTCCATTCCTTTAAAGACGCTGCATTTCACAAGTGGTTTTGTTCTAGAAAACGGATAAACAACTTCTACATACTGTCGGACGTAGAATTTTCACAGTATCCACCACTGTAAAGTTCTTGTTTTGGAAGGAATCCTGTCCGTAAAAACCTTTCAAGGTTAGAGGAGCCTTTTCTTGTTTTCTTTTAAAAAAAAATACCTGTTAATGTTTCCTCTGGATTCTTGGGTACATTACACAGTTCTTAAGGCCAAGTTTGGAACTTTATTGTTAAGAGTCATCATCACAAGTGTCTTTGGAGCCATATAAGTCTGCTAGTTTCTTAAATCGGGGTCCCCAGTTTTGTAGATAGTCATAGTCTAAATCGGAATCTGTAGAGGCTGATTCTAATGAGCTGAGAGAACCAGCAACAGAACCCCGTCCTTCATATCCATAGATCTGGATGGAGTCGTAGGGAGGTGCAGTTGGGTCGCTGTCAGCCTCGTGTATCCTGGTGTTGATGAAATCATCAACATCAACACTATTTGGTGCTGGTCTTATTCCAAGATCTCTAGGAGAATACTGGAACTCCGGCTTGATGTCTTTGCGTGGCATAAACCCATTAATCCCATCCGGATTCTGCAACGTAGCAATGTCAAAGGCTTCGGTATCTTCCTCCCCACCACCTTCGTCATCGTACGTTATTATATTCTCGCGGATGTCTTCCTCTTCAAAAACAATCAGAGGCTCCTTCTTCTCTCTCCTCAGAGTTACAAATAAAACCACAATCACTGCGGAAAATAAAACAAAATCAAAAGATAAGACTTTTCTTTCTTTTTTCTATTCATAGCGTGCACTTGTGATCAGGCCAAAAAGCTAATCAATCTACTCTGGGGAAATTAATTTTATCCTGGTCATCACTAAAAGAAATACTGTATATCGTCCTACTCAAGAGTAATGTTTGCCCGTAATTAAAATTAATTACTGCTGATAAATACTGAGGTACAATTCTGTACAACATTTTACAGAGATCGATTAAAGCTCGATGGCGAAGAGCAGCCAAGTACAATGAAATGATATGAATACTGGACACCGCTTGCTCAGAGAGTATCGGCTTTGATTAAAACAATATTATTATACAGATACCAATAAATAATCCCATTCTGCAGGTAAAACTCATGATTGTGTCTCAGGATGGCATTGCCTGGCATCTCATGAAAGCAATGTGTGGACGTGTATGGATTCATTGCCCACAATCTTTCTATAGAGGTGAATGTTTATTTCAAGAAGGAGCATTATGCCCAAACAGTGCCTGAAGTCCCCAAGGGCCACCAGCCGGTCAGGTTTTAAGGATATCCTGTTACCACACAGGTGGCTCAGTCAGTGGCTCAGTTGTTGACTGAGCCACTGATTGAGTCACCTGTGCTGAAGCAGGGATAGCCTGAACAGCTGACCTGTTGGCGGCCCTTTATGGCTGGAGTTTGCCCCCCTGGCCTAAATAAACATAGTTCGGGGCCCCCCGGACCGGCTCCGTGAGAGGGTTCTTACCTTTTTCCGGAGGTCGCCGCCTCATGTAGCGTCGCGTTGCCATGGTGACCGACATCAAATGATGCCGCAGCGTCATATGATGACGCATTGCCACGGCAACATGACGTCACATGCCGCCACGACTCTGCCGGAGGAGGGCTGCTCGGTAAGGTAAGTCCCTTAAGTTTTTTTACAGGGGGGGGGGGCACTGCCATAATGCGCCAAAACATAATTCAAACAATACTGTCCCAAATAAAGCGTATTGGGGATGCCAGGGGGGGGGGTTGCACAAAGCGGCATACCCCCAGAAGCTTATATCATTTTAACTCGTATACTTTCAGTATCTTACATTTCTGCATGTCCTGCTCTTCCCCCTCACCCCCCATTTTCCTTTTTCATGTTCAAAATCAAGCCTTTTCTTCATCTTTAGCTTCTGCGGTAACCTTTAGACAGCACTGAGCTCTGTGGAGAGCTCCATTTTAACCTCCCAGATACTTAAGATTTCAAACACTTATATCTCCTGAACCTAGCAGTAGACTTTAACAACAACAACAAAAACTGCCTTGAAATAGGGCAGAACGAGATCTCTTAAAGTTTTTTTTTAAATGCACATAAATGGTGATCAAGGCAGACTGCTGCCTTCAAATTCTTCCAATATTTCAACGGATGCCGTTTCAGCTTCTAATGTTCATGCACTCACTTTAGAAGTGGAAATCCATGGCAGGTAAATAACACAAGGATTCATTGATGTATCTGTAAAGTCATGCAACAGGGCCTCGCACTTACCTAATAAAATCACAATGCAGGCGAGAATAGCGATCAATGCGCCCGTGCTGAGGCCAGCATTAAGTGTCTGGGGCTCGGCGTTACACGAGAGCAGCGTTCCATCGTTGTTACAGCTGCAGATGCGGATGGTCAGGGTATTCGTGCTGGTCATTGAAGGACTTCCGCCATCACTTATTACAATGGGTAGCAAGTACAAGTCCTGTTTCTGACGACTAAATACTGCACGGCCGACGTGAACGCTCGCGGTATTATCTGTTTGAAAGAAATAGAGGGATAGACGATGTGAATCCTCCCATTCAGTATTCTCTCACTTCTCGGAGGGATTAGAAGACAAAAGATACTCTATTTCCCACCCACGGCCTACTGTATACTCCCGCTGTTTTTCAGTTTGAAGAAATACTGATGTGAAAGACCAATGATGGTTAATAACAGCTCTGTGAATATTACGGGGTACTTCTATAAACGCCAAAGTGGTCATTTGGACCATTTTGGTCTGAAAATCCCTATTGAACTCTTATAGGATTTTCGGCCGAAAATGGTTTAAACGGACGCTTTGGCATTTAGAGAATAAGACCTGGAGAGGGCTTAAGCACTGGAGGAGCGGCTCAGCGGGTAAAAGCACTGACTTTCAAAACAATGACACTGACTTTGACTAAAGTCCGACTCATATTCCAGGGTCAGCTCCTTGAGCAGGTCACTTTATCCCCCCCTGTGTTTCGGCCACTACAATTAGATTGCAAGCTCTGTGGGGAGAGACTAGTCGTGTCTGCAAACTTCTATGTACAGTGCTTTGTGCATTATCAGCCCTTTATACGAAAACAAAAATGTATATATAAGTTAATATTAACTATTCAGCCACTATAACTATGTAACATGCATCATTTTCCCTCCCTGGAATCAGAGTGTAAGAAGCATTCTGTTTGAAATCTATGTGAGGAGTGGCTCAGTGAGTAAAGACACTGACTACTGGCCTGGTTCAATTCCCGGCGTCGGCTCCTTGTGACCTTGGGTAACTCACTTTATCTCCCTTTGTCTCAGGCACCCAAAAACATAGATTGTAAGCTCCACGGGGCAGGGACCTGTGCCTGCAAAATGTCTCTGGAAAGCGCTACGTATAACTAGCAGCGCTATACAAGGACATGCTATTATTATTAAATAGGCAGGATGGTTGCTTTACATACAGTTGAAAAACGATGTTGCATGGCTAAGTGCTTTCACTTTACTTCATCTTCCCTCACTAAACAGGACTGGTGCTTTGCATAGATCATTTTATTTCCTCTATTTAGCCAACACTGACCGAAGAGCGTTGTTTTTTATCATTAACTCCTTACTGCTACAAAGTAACACTATGGAAAACTGTGGTCTCAGTAGGTGACAAACTCATAACGTATTCAAACTGTGTTTTCCTATTCATATCAACTTGATTTCTATAACACAGAAAACCTGCCAGGCACTTCTTATCAACCTCAGGGGCATTTTGATAGCATATAATTTTCTTCAATGGAGAAACTGCTAAGTTAAGGGTTATTGCTGTAAAAGGCAAAATAATAGCTTCGGCGAGGAAAGACCTTACAAAAGAATGTGATTGAAGACCTAAAAAGATATATATTTCCAAATCCGAAGGAGACCAAATAATTGAAAAAATGTTATTGTGTTTATTTATTTTATATAAGAGGGGGTAAATCCCTGTGTGAAAGTGGCTGGGTCCTTTACCACAGCTTGATGTATCCAATTAACTCATGTATTTTTTATGCAAAAGAAGGTTTCAGATGTGATATTTAGTAACACTGGAGGCCTCTTAGAGGACTCTAAGGCTATGATTACTTCTTTTGAGTTACTGCATCATGTAATTACTTCAAGAAAACAGTCAAAGGAACTCTATTAGAAGAAAATGAGGGACCTGTATTCACTTTAAAGGTCAATAATAGTCTCACACATTGGGGGGTTTAAACCCATCTCCAGTGCTTGTGAAGCTAGTAATTTGCTTAAGAAGCCCGAATAAGTAAATTGTTACAAATGAAATAGAAACTCTGCTGATTCATGGGAGATATTTGTGAGAATGAAACAGACTGAAAATATTAAAGTATAAGGGGGTTATTGGGATAATACATCAAAGTCTCATTGATCTTTTCTTTGCTAAATCTGGTGCTGCATTTTGTGTTACTTTGTGTCACACACGTGACATTTTAAGGCGAAGAATGGGCACCTTCCCTGCTGGTTTGGTTTTGCTGGATCTGGAATAGTTTTTTTGTTTTTTTATTTTGGAAGGAAATGAAAATAAGCAAAAAACATAATTTTTTTTTTCAACTTTAGGAACTTTAAAATTCTTTTTAGGGAAGTTTGCGGGTTTTTTTCTTCTGTGAACTTGAAAATGTGTCTAATTTATATTTACAAAAAAAATAAAAATTAATCCGAGGATGAACTTATTCTTGGGGTTTGATTCGAATTTTGCTCTGATTGGAAAGTTTGTTTCGAAGTTCGTGAAGTTTGGATTTCAAACTTGTGGGCCTGCCCATCCTTATCTAATACTTAACTGATGGAATCTGCTGTACGTGCAAAGCAGGTGCACAAGATTGTAAGCTTCAGTTAAAAGACCATTACATTTTTCTGCATGATCTAATTCAAGCACTATTTGGCTATGTGCTGAACCTTCTATTCAACATGTTTTAGCAAAACAAAATTACCCATATTTACTAAGTTCTACTATACCAGAAGAAGACGCCTTCCAGCCAGTAATTCAAAGTAAGAATGTGCTATGACAGAGCAGCACTTATTAAATATGCCCCAATAGCTGTATCACTATGTGCAGTAAAATATGTTATACAAGAAACTATTAGCATATATTTTAGCATATATTTCTTTTTATATATATATATATATATATATATATATGCTAATAGTTTCTTGTATAAAATATTTTACTGCACATAGTGATACAGCTATAAATATATATATACACACAATCAAAAATGAATAGACGATATATATATATATATATATATATATATATATATATATATATATATTTATATATATATTAATTGCATCACATCAATTAATAAATTTAATATTTTTGTATGCTAGAGTGCTTGTATTGGGATCCTTTTTTCTCTTGGTTCACATTCATTTATTATCCCAAGAACCATCAGTAGTATATACTTTCTTAACACTATTTACTGATTATAGCACTTTAATTGGCAGTCTGTTGCAGGCTATTCTCTGTGTTTTCTTAAATATATATATATATATATACACATCTATATATCTGTACATATGAGTGTCAAAAAGGTCACTAGCTATTCACTAACGCTGTCGATGTCAAAACACATGTCAACAAATTGCACTATTACTACAAATGATCTGGTAATGATACAAACCTCTGTGGTCTCTTATGGTAAAATTTGGATTTGGGTTAACAATTTCAGGAGGGAAACTGAAGAAAAACCTTGGTCCGTTGGCTGTATCATCTTTATCTATAGCAGTTATCGTCAGGAACTGCTGCAAAAGAAAGTTTGTTTGTCAGCTGTTGTACTGGACAGGAATATCTGTTTATTTTCAGTAAGTTAAAAGGGTAACCATGTGTCTAACTACGGTTTATTGGGTATTTTACCTTAACACAACATTTCAGTTCTGCATACAGCCTGTGTGCTTCCCTAACCCTCATTTTTACCATACCATAGAAGTCCTTGAGATGTGTAACTTAGACCTCTGTCCGAATCAGAGTTCTACAAAATAATGTGAGAATTATTTGCTCTTCAGCATTAAATGGACAAATGATTAATTCCAATGAACACGTACCTCAAGCAACCATTCATAAGCATAATAACACCCTGTATGCCTCTTCAACAAGTGGTGATATATAGTTATCCCAGAACAAAGTCTAAATTTCACTACCCCTGGCCTAAACTGGTTGGAAATCGAGAAATCATACAAATGTATTTGTCTTTTTTCATAAGTCATATTTCTAGATATCTTTAACGAGTGGTAAATTACCTGGTTCATTTGGGCATTTTCACAAACGAAAGCTTCATAGGGCTTGGCAAATTCTGGAGCATTGTCGTTCTTATCCAGAACCTTGATTGCCACCGGAACTCTGGTTTCATGAGCACGATTGTCTAAGAATGTTAAGGAACACCGTGTATGTTGCGATTTATAAACATCACATGCTCTGCATTACACAGTTTGTTTATGAATGTAACAAGGTAACGAGATGGTTTGTTTGAGTGATATCTAACCAGGAAGATTGAAGTACCACTGAGCCCAAGTTTCAGGCCTATTCTTTTTGAAATGGGAGATTTGGTTGCGGCTGTCTTGCCGCGACCAAGTACCCGCCGGTGTTTAGCCGCAGAGGGACCCTCCGCCATAGCCGCTCCGCCGCTGGACCCTCCGCCGCCGGCCGCTTCTAAGAGAAGTAAGTTTCAGGGTAGTGGGTTAAATTTAGGGGTTATAGCAGTTAGGATAGGGGGTTACCTTTAGGACTTTTAGTGGGTAGGGTAGGGGGTTCACTTTAGGGTTTTTAGTTGTTACGGTAGGGGATTAGGGTATGGGGTTTTAGGGTAAGGAGTTAAGGTTTTTAGGGTACGGATAGCATTAGTATTAGGGAATAAGATTAAGGGGCATTAGGGTAAGGGCTAAGGTTAGGCACTTACCTTGGCAGCGAAGCAGCCGGTGACTGAGTGTCCCGGCGATGAGGTCACTTGCGGCTAAACACCGGCGTTCATTTGGTCGCAACAAAACGGCAAAGACCAAATGTCCTAGATCGTTCTCATTTTTACATTAATGCTTGCATTTTCAAACAAAAGTAACAAACAAATGTATCATTTCTTCCCCATTCAACGATAGGAAGTGATGCACAGTGCTGCTTGTACTATTTTTATTGTGGGCGACATAGGATGGAGGTAATGAATTCACGGACTCGGGGGAATACTTACGAACTTCGGTCGCTATGACCGAGATGTTGTGCCAAGCGATTTCCTCCCTATCCAAAGCTTTTGTGGTTTTGATGACACCGTCTTCTAGACTGATGCTGAAAAATCTGTCAAGGTCAGTGTGCCGATCGATTGAATACCTAAAGAGGATGATCGCAGGGTAATTAGACAAGAGAATTACTAGGCAGCCTGATGCCCAAGTGTTAGATATTAAAGATTCATATGCAAGTAGTTTCCCAGAAGCATGCATGGCAAAAATGGGAATATTAATGGAATCTATCAAACAATTTAGCTCCATCATTTATTCATGCCTGCATGTAAGGAGCATTTTGCTATATCAGGATCCTCTTTCGTTGCTATTAATGAAAAAAAAAATCCTGTAATGTCATACATAAGAAACCACCGAGAAGTCAATGGAAGGCTCTTGTAGTAGATGAAATATCTCCAAACATATACAATATTTATACAGCTGATATTCAGTTTTCTGGAAGCCACAGGCAACTCACACAATATCTGTTTGCTGCTCTTTGCCAGTTAGGCATGTGTAAGGAATCTTCTATTTATATTTAACATAGGAATATAAAGATAATATTTTTAACTGCTGAGCAATAAACTACGGTCCTATTTTATTCTGACTTGTCAGGTATTTCAGCAGTTTGCAACACATGAAACATAGAACCACATTATAAAAAATAAAGCTATGTAGACAATGCAGTGTGTGCTTGTCCTGAATGGGTTCAGATAGAATATCTCCTGGCCTTTGGAATGTCAAGTAAATATTTGGAAGCCCTTCTTTTAGGAACCCATTATATGGTTCTCTTACAGGGCAGCATCAAATATTCAACTAGGAACAGAAGAAAACATTAATAAAGGAATATGTACACCTAAAGTACTCTTAGCCAACCGGCTGAGAAGCCTTGTTGCTGACAAGTTGTCACTTTGGTATAAGCAGAAAAAGAACAGAAATGTGTCAATGGAAAAAAATCGGTTCTATGTCTACACTGAGCTGGCAATTATAAGCTAAGAGGATAAAGCCATGTACTCTGGATACCTCTGCAAACTGCCCTCAACAAAATTATCATTTGATTACTGAGAAGCTGCCAACATTGTCAGTAGCCTCTTCCAGACCTGGAGTGGCTCACCCTTGGACTTTAATAGAGAAAATGAATTTGCCCTATATCTGCCAATGGGATCATAGTAATATTATCTGTACTTTTCCAATTACAGTATATGTATTTTTTAATTTCCATTTACATGTAAAAAAAAAAAAAACGTCTCTGTTTACGAAACCTCACGTTGGAGTGCGGTACAGAGCAGGATGCTAATGGATTGCATTTGATGTGTTTTTAATGATTTTTGTAAACACGACACATATGGGTTATTGGTTTCAGCATCAGTAAATGTAATTGGATAATCAACCTCTGTTCCTGATTATCAATATTTAAGCAGCTAGACAAGCCCCAAACCCACCGAACAATCCATTAGTGAAACAAGAGTTGGGTGCACAAATCCATAACCCCTCTCTCTGTCTTGCATGTCAGACCTCAGGTTAACAGCATCAATTTAAAAGATGTAATGTAATGTACTTCCTGTTGGCAGCCCTGTATAATCTCAATGGGACATTAAGTACCTTTCATTTTCATTGTAAATCCTAACTAAATGATACCATCTTAACAACCTTGTGACTGAGTGTTTACATTTACTAAGCGGTTTAAGATTTAAGTACCGTGCAAAATGCAATGACTTTGAGAAGGAAGATCAACAGAAATACTCTATTACTATTGCCTGTATTTATACACATGTTATTTATTGATAGTGGCCAGTGTTTTAATATTTCTCATTTGAATGAAACTTTTTGCTTATGTTCCAAATCTTTGCTACATGTTGCTATAACAAGGATCTAAGAATGCACATGCACTATAGACTAGTATCACATATGTATATATCACTAAGGCGATTAATACGCAATATACAGGAGAGAAGATACACAGAGCTATAACATGAGTCAAACAAACTTAAAAATCTCGTCAATATCAGCGCCCAGTTGGAGATCTATGGCGAAATCTGGCAATGGTTTCCCCTCTTTACCTGCAGACACAGGCACATGGTACATATCTACACATTTCTAATACTATTGCCTACTATACTGTACCTAATAGGGCTGTTTGCTGCATCAGGGTCTTTAGCATGAACTCTGCCAACCACAGTATCGGGTGGGGCGTTTTCATACACATCTAAAACATAACCTGCTTCCAAAAATACTGGAGGTTCGTCAAAATCTTCTACCGAGACCTTCACAGTGGCAGTATCTTTGAATGGTCCCCGGTTAAGGAAACGGGGATCAATATGGACGTTGGTAGCCTCAACCTTCATACTGTAGAACTTCTTGATTTCGTAATCCACTACCTTAAGGAGATAGTAATGTGAGATGTCAGCATATATGACAGTGAAGTAAATTGAAAATAATTAAACTTTAAAGCTGACATTATTCCACACTAACTCATAAGACCAGGGGTGCGCAAACTAGGGGGGGGGATTTCCTAGGGGGGGCGCGGCGTTTACAGAGGCCTCACGCTTCTCCGAAGGCATTTAAATGAAATCCTGTGGGACCGTGCGAGGCCTCTGTATATTCCCTTACCTGGGCCTTCAGCGAGACGTTTCTCCATGGCAACCCGGCTTCAAATGATGCCGCGGGGTCACTTGACGTCGCGTTGCCATGGCAATGTGATGTCACATGACCCCCGCGGCGTCATTTGATGCCGGAGCCGAGCAGGGGGGTGCGTAAGCCTGGGGGGGAGCTGGCAGGGGGGCACTGACTGAAAAGTTTACGCACCCCTGCATTAGCCAACAAAAATAAAGAAAAACAGGATTTCGATGTAGAGCCAAAGACAACATTGAAATCTGAAATTATCATATTATCAGTATTCACGTCTTTAAGACCGTTTTCCAGCCGTCCATACTAAAAGAAATCATGCGCAAATCTACTCTACCATTTTTCATTTTTGTTTTATTACCTTTTATCGCAGTGAGCGTGAAAGCATGTGTGACCCTGTTAATTTCCTGAACTGTTAATGACTTGTTTACCTTTTTAAGCTTCACAACCCCTTCCTGCGTTTGATAATCAGTTGCGATTTCAAACATCTCTGCTCCATCCCCTTCTAGGATACGATACTTTATTAAGCCGTTCTCTGCAACGTCTGGGTCTTTGGCTTTTAACCTTCCCACTTCTTCTCCCGGAACAGCTGCTTCTGACACTGACATTGGATATGCACCTGATACACAAATTGGGGATTGTCACTGTCCAGATGTTATATCAATCCTACAAAAATATCTTCAAAGAGAACCACGAAGCCCCATTTGTTTAATCTTAGACATATCTGCGCCGTGTGCAACATGCTCATTCCTTGAAATACTTATACAAGTGTCTAGCAAAGAGGACGATTGGCAGATTTAATGGGCTCCCATTGTCATGAGATGCCATTATTCTTTATCTCATTTTATATTATTTAAACAAACGGGATACAATATGCAGCCCACCCCCCCTTATAACGCTATGCTTGGGGTCCAAAGAATCACGTTGTGTTATAAACGGATTGCATTAGAAATAATGTACAATTGTATGCATTGTACAATAAAGTATTTAAGATACCAATAATAATAAATACGAAAATAGGGGAGCCACGCTTGCATCGCGTTATAAGCGGATTCGCGTTGTAACTGATCGCGTTATAACGGGCTTGAGCTGTACTAGGCTGGGCTGCCACAAATATGATTTATTTCTCCTATTTTATATATTATTTTGAGATAACATTAATCACAGCATTCCCTCTGCTGCAGAGAGAACTTCAAATAATGGCGTTAGGGCAGCTGGCATACACACACGGGGAGAAAGGAATCCTAACCCAAGGAGCTTCCAATCTACAGTCAAAATGGATATATTTGTCAACGCAGATTTCTCCATTGTTAAAGGTAGTCCTAGAAAGCAGACAGTAGACAGTGACACATTATGGCATTTGCAGTGTTGCTTACTTTGTGGAAACTTTGGTGGATTGTCATTGACATCGGTCAGAATTATTGTCACTTTGGTTGTCCCTGAGAGGCCTCCCATATGGCCTCCCATGTCCTTTGCTTGTATCATAACGTGATATTCTTCCTTGGCCTCTCTGTCCATGTTGGGAAGGGCCGTCCTAATGATTCCTGGATGTAGAACAAGGCGAATAATATTAGCAGATGATGATGCGACATTACACTTCAGAAAAGTAGCTTAGCCGTATGATATCAGTTTAGGGGCAGCTATCAACTTCAAACACAACACCTCCCCCAGCTCTGTTTATTACAGATATAGTAAGCCGTATTTCCGTCGGTGCCACGGTCACGTGACTGCGGCGATCGGCGGAAGGATTAACGCTGCAGGAGATCCCATTCGGAAGCATGGACCTTCCCCAGCTCCATCGCGGCCGGCGCCGACTTTTAGGCAGTGATTATAGTGCAGGCGCGCATGCTCGCAAACGGAGCGCGAGGAGTCGCACGCGCCTGCATCCCGAGCGAACTCTGGTCGGGAGTCGCGACCGTGACGTCACCAGGCTGCTTCGCCCTCATTGGCTCAACCGCTCGCGTGACAAAACAACATTATTTGTCTCTTCAAAATTCTGCCGAGTTGTCGCGCTTCCTTGCGCGCCCCCTCCCAAACCCCCCCCCAACAGGTCAGGTTTCCAGAATAGCCCAGCTTCAGCATAGGTGGCTCAATCAGAGGCTCAGTCAAAAACTGAGCCTCTGATTGAGCCACCTATGCTGAAGCAGGGACTGATTGAGCCACCTGTGCTGAAGCAGGGATATCCTGTAATCCTGGCCTGTTGGGGGGGCTTGAGGACTGGAGTTGAGCGCCCCTGCGTTACATGCTGCTTCTGTATGTTTGCAAGAGAGTAAAGAGTATTACAGGTATTCCTAAGAGTTTGGTCATTATTTAATGCGTGAATCTGCTTCCTTGCACTGGAGAAGATTTTTGTAACATTAGTTTAATTCTTCTCAATCACAGGGAAGATGTATTCACGGCACATTGAATTGGGGCTGTAGTGAGATAAAAATATGTACTGTAATTTCCTTATAAAATTCACACGAATGATATGAATCGCTTTTTTATATTTTAGATTTTCAATAAAAAAAATATAGTAATAATTTTTACATTTAAGTTAAAAAAAATTACCACCTATGGGTGAATTTCATGACAAAATATATAAATCCGTGTATACAAAATATTCAACATTATATTTTTGGACCGAGTGAAAGGGGCTGCATCATTAAATCATAATACCTAATAAATGCCACCCATGCCATATTTAATATAAAGGGTTTTACCTGTTTGTGCTTCAACTGAGAAGTATGGTTGTCCTTCAAGAATACTGTACACTAACTTGGCGCTGTTACCGTATGTGGGATCATCGGCATCAGAGGCTGTCACCTGGATTACTGATGTACCTGCAGAACATACACAGAATTATATTAATATTGATTTCTTCAACAGTATGACTTTCTTCTCACTAATGGGATCTTGTCATAATGAAATACAAACTTTTCTTATTATTGCTTTTTACATACACCTCACAGGCCGAGATGGGCGAAGGTGACGAAATTCCATTCATGTTTTAATTTTATTTTTTTTTAATTAAAAAAAAAAAATAATCATTGTGAATCTCCTCCAATTTTTTATTAGCTTCATTTGATTCTAATTTTCAATCATTTACAAATTTCGATGTTTGCATTTTTTTTGGGAGGTTGAAATTATTGAATAGTCTCCTATTTTTTAAAATGTGATTTTTTTTTTCTTAAGGCCCCGTGGCGGGTTTAAATGCAAATAAATGCAATTTTCGTGGCAAGTTAAAATAATTTTCCCATCTCTTCTTCCATAAGCATTATTACTGATAATGCTTATCAAAGAAGAGATGGGATAATTAATTAATTTTTTATTATTTTATTAATTTATTAGTTCAAATACCCTGGGATTGTCTTAGGCTGTCTGATGGGGGTCATTGCTATTCTTCAATTTTAAATGCATTCAGGTGACATGTGCTCATTGGCTAGTTTGAAATAAGGGACTTCCATTGAAGGGGAGAATAAGAAAACTTTCTGCCATTTTTCCCATTTAAAGGGGCAGTTCGTCCTAGGACCGAAGTGAACTAATGTCCAGTGGCATGATTATGAGGTCTCATCTGGGTAATTGATACTTTTTTTTTACTCAATTCTAACAGCTACAGTCAGTGGCGGATTTCCAAATGTGCCGCCCCAAGGCACTTGCCTGTGCCTGCCACCTCCTTGGTGCCGCCCTCCTGCTCCTTTGGAATCCCGCCGTCAAATGACGCCGTGACGTCACCAATGTGACGTACGGCGGCACGTTGCCATGGGAACGCAACATCCCATTGCCATGGCAACGGGAAGCCGTGTGACATCACAGTGGGGACGTCCGCAGCGTCATTTTACGACGGGATTCCAAAGGAGCAGGAGGGCGGCACCAAGGAGGCGGCAGACACCGGCAAGTGCCTTCCCATTAAGTCCGAGAGGCCCGACAGTGCGGCAAAATTATATGGGGGTGGAAATTTTTGCCGGCCCCAAAATGTTGCCGCCTTAGGCCCGGGCCTAATGTGCCTAACGTGCCTAACAGGCCTAACGTGCCTAACGAGCCTAACAGGCCTAACGTGCCTAACGGGCCTAACGTGCCTAACGGGCCTAACGGGCCTAACGGGCCTAACGTGCCTAACGGGCCTAACGGGCCTAACGGGCCTAACGTGCCTAACGGGCCTAACGGGCCTAACGTGCCTAACGGGCCTAACGTGCCTAATGGTAAATCTGACACTGCCTACAGTACAAGTATTTTTAATTTATCTGTTAAAGTGAGACTTAGGAGGGGTTTGATTTCCTCTGGCAGCTCCCTTGTGTGGGTTGTCACTGTGAGATGTCACTGTGTGATGTCACTGTGCGATGAGTGAGTGCTGGTACAGCCAGAGTCCCCCCTCCCCTTATCTGTATTGCTTCTCTGATAAGGACAGGGTGAAATAAGGGGAAAGAATACACTTGATTGACAAACACTTCCCCTTTCAGAGACTCCTAAGAAATTCAACTGTCTCACTATGCGGGATTGCACCTTCCAGACACGGTGAATTATTCTGAAGCTACAAAACACTCCGAACTTGATATATTCCATATTAAAATGTTCCTCTGATTCCAACTCTGATCTCAATAGTTGCACACTCATTTGAATGGTGTTTACATTTGCCACAGTGTATTGAATAGAGAACTAAAAATGGATGTTCATAATGGTAACAACTACAGATGTGCAACATTTTCACGGAGATTTGCAAACGAGGCAAAATTTGCAATTGTTGTGGTGAAAACATTGTCAAGAAATGGAAAACCTCTACAAACGTTGTGGTGGCAACAATTTAAACTCGTGCAAGGGCACATGGCTTTTATATACCGCTATGGTCAATTCTGTCAAAAAGTGGCAACATTCTGTCGGAATGGATGAAATTCTAACAAAAATGATTCATTGTCGAAGTTTTGAGCAATGTTAACACTAGCAAAAATGCTACATTTAATTGAAAAAAAAAGTGAAACATTTTGTGAGACAAATTTAAAAACATTCGCAAACCTTTAGTAACAATAGAAGGAATCCGTTGCAATGACAGCATCATTTTCACGGAACTTTGCTAACCAGGTGGAATTAGCTAAGGTTTTTTCACAAATATTTTTCAAAAATTATCAAAGTTCGCAAAAAAAAATTATTACTAAGCGTTAAGGGAATAATGTTATACACTGCAGTCCAAATTGGCCACTTGAGCAAACAAAATTACTTAAACAGGGATTTTTGGCCCAAAACACCCAACGACCGCTCTGGACTATATATAATAATGCCTTAACAGTCAATGTGTGAGTCATTATATACTGCACGTTTCTGGCTAGAGGTGGTGACATTTTGGGGAAGTTGGCAAAATTCTTGCTCAATGTCGCCTTTCGCAAAAACACGAAATTCCCGAAAATATTTCACAATCCCCCCTTTGGAGACATTCTCACATCTGTAATTGGAACTATGACTGTTAATTTATCCTTTTAGTAGCACTGAAAATGCACTGAGATGCCGGACACTGAATTTGCGTTCACGTCTGGAATGAAATCATGTTTATAAATGGCAGAAATCAAGCAGGAAGCTATATAAATAACCAGGTTATTCTTTTATAACCTGAAATATTTTCACTAATCACAAATTAAAAATACAAACATCAATGCCTATTTAACACACATTATTTCTGTGTTTGAATATGTACTTATACACACTGAACATACACTGATATAAGACCATTAAAGAGCCAATCCAAGTGGGCGATTTTTTTAAAACATAGAATTTAAGCAGTGGCTCTCCGAAGTTGAACCCCATTAATTTCAGCTCCCAGGACCCCGTGCTTCTGGCGATACTTCCATAGAGTATACAAGTAGCCCCTTCGCTCGGCTAGCAGGGTTCACATAATAGCAGAGTTTCAAAGCTCCCGCATGCTGTGGACCAATGGGAAGCTCCAACGTCTTAAGGTTTGGCTTCCTATTGGCCCACGTGACGGGGCACCACCTTTAGAGGTCTAGATCTCGGGAAACAGGAGATCCCCAGAGCTGAAATTAACAGGGTTCCTCTCCAGAGACTCCCTTGCTTCAATCCTATATTAAAAAATAATAACAAAAACAAGCGCATGAATGGCTCCATTAACATGTGGCTATATGTAGGGGTTTTGGATATGCACATACCCACATTGGACATCTCTGGTACATGAGCATGGAAGTTTTCGTGCAAGAACTCAGGAGGGTTGTCATTTATATCTTGGACTTTCACAATAAACTCTGATGGTGGCTCCAAAGGTTTATTGGTTGCTCTGTCAACCGCCTGTGCCATTAACGTGTACTGGGCTCTTTCTTCTCTGTCCAGGGTCTTTGTTGCGTGAATATTGCCTGATTTGTCATCAATTACAAAAATGGTCCCAGCGCCTTCCCCTGAGAGTATGTACTTTATCGTTCCATCTCCAGAATCCACATCTGAATGGAGCTACATCAAGACATGTATATGTGGAAACATTAGCAAGTACATTTTACACATCATAAACAATCGTGTTACTGGTTGTTGTTAAACACATTCAATTAATTAATGTAGCATCCCCTCTTTTATAGTAGCAGTCCGAGCTGCCGACTTTTTATTTATTTATTTTCCCTTTAATACGTGCATCAATGTAATCCACACAATGATAAGTAATTAGCTAAGATTCGGCTCAGGGGGTTCACTAAATGGCTGCAGAGCAGTATTGACTCAGTGTCTGTGACTTTGTAAATGGTTGCTATAGAAGCAAAAAAAGGCTTGTTACATTATAATACATTAAAAATGTCATTCAGAGTTGTTTTAAAAAAATGCTATAAGTATTTTCTCGTAGTACAAAACTGATTTATTAAAAAAAATACATGTAGGATATTGCTTGGTCTGCCGCTTTAAAGATGGAATTCCAAATAACACACTGTGTTGTTTTTAACCTTTGCATCAATTGAAAGCAGCAAGTCCACTCCCAAAAATTATTATTTATTTTTACTTTGTCTGAACTCAGATGTTACCGAGATGTCAACATTTGATTTACTATGGTTTGCTTATTTTTTTAAATCCACACATTCTCTAATAATATGACTGATGTAATCTTTGTTTATTTCAAATATTCATACAGTATATTTTCTACAGCAATGTGGTAATATTCTTTCTTTTCAATTTTTGCATTTTTCTCCCCTTTTTTTTAACAAATATTTGGAAAGGAGTTTATTTTTTTCCATAGCATTTAAAAAAAAATATTATTATAGATTATTTGAAAAAGCAAAACACCCCCACTTTCACAGCGAAATTCGCATTTTGGGGAAAAACTCATCACCATGATGGACTGCACTGTGCAGTAGATGTTAAGTTTGTTTATAGAGTCAGATTCATCACACCAACCCTGTGGTGTAGCAGCTAGTGTGTGTGTGTGTGTGTGTGTGTGTGTGTGTGTGTGTGTGTGTGTGTGTGTGTGTGTGTGTGTGTGTGTGTGTGTGTGTGTGTGTGTGTGTGTGTGTGTGTGTGTGTGTGTGTGTGTGTGTTTTAATCGTGAGCCACGCTCACACTGCGTTATATGCGGATCCGCATTGTAGTGGATCATGGTATGACGGGGTTGAGCTCTATTTATATATAATATATAACCCTGCTCACTTAATCTAACCATGTATTTGTCATCATAACTCTGCGCCCAGGACATACTTGAAAATGAGAGGTAACTCTCAATGAATTACTGGAAAATTACCTGGAAAAGCATTTTATAAATAAATAAATAAAATCCCCTTTTTCATATAAGGCTATAGAAAAATAATTTAAAAAAAAATGTAAAAGAAAGATTACAGCTTTAAGTTATATCTGTGACCTGAACATATTGTGTAAAAATCACTGTGAAAAAAAAGAACGAATGCAGTCATTATTAAAGAGCCCCACTTATAAAATGTAACATTATTTTTCTTTATAAATCCTATGGGATATTTGAGTGAATGATGTGATCTGGATAAAAGTGGTAAAGTAATTTGTACAAGCAATTTTACCCAATTACTTACCATGCGCATATCCTGAGCAAGGTTTTCTAGGGTCAATACAGAAGCCAGCACCCTTTAATGCATATTCTGAAAACATATTTACCAGAAAAATACCAACACTTATCTTATCTCTTATTCCACTGACATCCAGCTGAGAAAAACCATACGAACAATAAGACATTCAGAAATAAACCAGTATGAGAAGGCAAAACATTATAAACTATTTAATCAATTTATTCTCTCCCAGTGGGGGTTGTGCCCAGTTATATATAGGAAAATATGTAATATTATCATAAAAATGATGTTTCCTCGCTGTCAATTTATTGTATGTTTTTTGGAGAGGTTTTCTCTTTTTTTAACACTTACTTGTCCTGGGTGTAGTATCGTATAATCTACTGCAGATTTAATAGTATATTGCCTAAACACAACCATGGGGTTCTTAACTGCAGGCCTCAACACTCCTCAACAGTTCAGTTTTTCATGATATCCCTGCTTCAGCACGGGTGGCTCAATCAGTCCCTTCTGTTCAGGTGGCTCAAATCCACTAATTGAGCACCTGACCTGTTGGGGGTTCTTGAGGACTGGAGTTGAGAGCCCCCTGCACTAACCAATGTATGCATTTGCCTGTAACCTTAAATAAAAAGAATTTGGAGAGAGAAAAAAAAACTATGTTCACAGCACTTAACACTTTCCTAATTAACAGCATATTAGTATATCTACAAAGCACCACACCTAATTAACATCTGGATTGCATGTTACAGTATTTGGGTTGATTACTGGCACATGTTCTTTGTTTCAGCCTTTAGAAATACAATGTTTACAGTTTGTAGCCAACATGTGATCCCATATCCAAATCTGGATTGGCATTAACTACAATAATTGTGCAAAAACCCATGAAAAATGTATGGAAAACTGTTGTAGGTTTTTCCCTCCTGGGTCCATAGGCATCAGGCCAAAACTGGTGCAATATGGGGGGGAAAATGCACCAGCTGTATAAAAGAAAAATAATCACATAGAAATCAATCAGATTTTTTCTTCCATTCATCTGGTGCAATAGTTTGCACTGGTTTTGCAATGATATACATGGACTAATTATGTAGTCCTCGGGGGGATTGTACCCTGTGTGAGGTACCTATAGGCATGTTTGGCGGCTGTTATTTCCCCCAAAAGATCCTAGTACAATGCAATGAGATTCAGTGCAGCAGACACCACTTCCTTCACCCAGTGCCCTCCACATCACTGAAAATTATTATGCTGCAATTTAGAGCAGTAACGAGTTTGAAAAAACACCTAAAAAAACTTCTTCCACCGAGAGACCCCAAAAACTGATCAGCCATCTAATTTTTACTTAAATCATGCTGCTTGGCTCACCCTCAGTGCCTCATCACCTCTTACAAACACCAACAGTGAGAACCATTAAATGACGAGGACTCATTGATAATTCAAATTCAAAATTCAAATACTTTCTGGGCCAGCTACCCGCCTATCTTAAAAAGCTCCATAGCCCTACCACTTGTAGCACTTATCACCAGAGATCTGACTCCAAAGTATTGTTCACAATCCCAAGGTTCAGCAAAGAATCTGGCCGCTCCTCCTTCTCTTACCGTGCACCACAAAACTGGAACAATCTACCAGAGACTTTCAAAGCCGCCACCAGTCTAAATTCTTTCAAAACTAAAGCTCTAACATTTTAATCTTGTCTGTAACTGTTTCATATGCCTATAACATATATTATCTTTAACTGTTCATGCAATGTCTTTAAATATCATTTAGAACCCTGTTCATTTAATGTAACCATGTATTGCTATGTATTGTTATTATAACCTTGCCCAGGAGACGTAACTCTCAATGTATTACTTCCTGGTAAAACATTGTATAAATAAATAAATTATGTATACACACAGGAACCCAATATAACACACACACACACACACAATATGGTAATGACCGGTAAACAATATATTCACTTCAATTCAAGTGATTCAAAGTTGCTGTTTCATTAAATCTGTGTTGCCCCTTTTCTCACCATGCAGAAGAGGGGCGGTAGAATGAGAAAGTAATTCACATGATTATATGATCATCATTAAAAAAATATTCCCCTAAACCAAAGTGACATCTTTGACACTGACAAGCAAAACTATAGTTGGTCCCTTCTGATCTACTTGTTCCTGTACCGTAGAAAATCCAAGTAAAACAGTGTTGGATCTGTTCATATAGCCTCATCCACGTCCAATTTAAGGACATGAACTTAATCTGCAGATGTTAGATGTACCGGTAGTGCAGTATTCAAGTTGTTTCCATCATGTTTCAGTACTTCCCTGCTTGGGTCTAATTTTATTCTACAGGAGGGTGAGTTTTCATTGAACAGACCCCAACATGTAACATCGTATCACTTTGCAGACTTTATGGTCACATCTCCCACTTTTTTGGGAGCACCATCTAAATTTTCTTGATACCTAACATGTAACCCTCATAATCTGCAAGGAGCCAAATAAAAAAAGAAAAAAAAGAGGTATTTTCTTACCCGTCCAACGAGTACAGGGTCTGGTCCGGTGTATTCCTCTATTACAAAAAACTGATTCCATACCCAGCCTCTCTTGGACCGATGTAAAACTTGACCCTCTTTGCCTTTCTCATGGTGCCCGTGGAACGATTGTCTCAGTTTAATGCTTCTTCCTATTGACGTGGCGTGGCTGGAATATGCGATGCCCAGGCATAGAAGGATGCCATGTAAACAAAAATCCTTCATATTTGGTAACGTTGCAAATTCAATAGTATTTGATTATTCCCGTCCAAAGTCAATCAACAAAAGAGAAAACTCCGGGCTACAGGTAAATCCCACTTGTAATGGTCCTCCCATAGAGAATAACCACTGAGTCCATCACCTTGATTTCTAAATATCCCCCAGTGAAATCCTGAAAAGAGCAGAGAAACAAAAACAAATGCGTTTAAAAAAATTTAAGGGAGCAAAGGCAATGGTTTGCTCATTGTCATTTAATGCCATTCAAAAAGAAAGTGAAACAGTTATTTGGAATGTGGAAAGAATAATGATCTCTGTTTAAGTGGATAAGAAGCAAAAGGCAGTGTGATCATTTGCCTGTCATTATTACCCAGAATCCCTAGCTGCAGTGGAAGGATGGCATGCTGTGGGATAATGGAGTAAGGCAGGTTTGGGGACCTGCCTAAGACAAGTGACTGGGCTCATAACATCTCCTAATATAAAACAATGTTATACTCCTAATGCCATCCAACTGAGTCTTAATTGAAGCACTTAAGAAGTAGCTGATTCATTATTTTGGGGGGCTAACTGAGTGTAGTTAATACCAGTTCAGAGTAATACAGTATCTGATCTCATGAGAAGAGTGAAGTGTTGGAAGCATAAAACGATCCATTCCTTTTCAGATAGATGTGTTAATGTAACATGGATCAGGACTATGTATGAGGCAGATGTGGTCACAGCATCGAGGTGTTTAGTGCTGACTTTCCTTAAAACAGGGGGTTCTCAACTCCAGTCCTCAAGCCTGCCTCCCCACCCTCCAACAGGTCAGGTTTTAAGGATATCCCTGCTTCAGCACGGGTGGCTCAATCAGAGGCTCAGTCACAGACTGACCCACTGATTGAGCCACGTGTACTAAAGCAGGGACTGATTGAACCACCTGTGCTGAAGCAGGGATATCCTGAAAACCGGACCTGTTGAGGGATCTTCTTGTGGACTGAAGTTGAGAACCCGTTCCTTAATAAACATTGGAAAACACTCTAGGAATTGCTGATATGGATCCATGGAAGGATTTGGGGGAATGTTACTTGATACATATTTTATAATGCGAAATGCATATTATTGCATACTGTATATTGTCATTTTTCTGTATTGTTTCTGCATCAAATATATTAGCAATTCTGCGCAGACTTAGAGGAGCAATTCACTCTCATTTTTTAACACCACTCTCCCATACAGGATTGAAACTGGGGGGTTTCTCCAGAGCAGAACCCCCTGGTTTCTGAAATTCTTACCAGTGAAGTTACTGGTATTACTTCCTGGTTTTTAAAGGGGATTTAAATGTTTAGCCAATAGGAAGCTGCAAGCGAGAAATGGTGACTTCCTATTGGCCTATTATGTGGCAGGAATTATCACAGGAACCTGGGATCTCAAGAGCTGAAAATAGCGCAATTAAGCTTCAAGGGACCACGAGTGCCCATCCTTGATAACTTATCTAGGAACATAATACACATATTAAGCTCAACAAACAAGTTTGATACATTTACACTAATGGTTAGAATGGTAAATCATAGACACCCTGCATTTCATTAAAAGGGTCAGCTTGATGCATAGATCCAGGTCCCTTTTATCCTGCATCAAGCTTTTATGCGATGAACAAGACAAGTATGGTAAAGACTTTATTATGAATAAATTACACAACAATGTATTTCATGAATAGGCTTCTGATCTGAAACAAGGAGGCATACACAATTCCACTTCTAGTAGGTAACTGAGAATGTATAGATCAGGGGTGGCCGTCCTCAAGGGCCACCAACAGGTCAGGATTTTAGGATATTCCAGCTTCAGCACAGGTGGCTCAACGACTGATCCTTTGAATGAGCCACCTGTGCTGAATCAGGGACTGATTGAGCCACCTGTGCTGAAGCAGGGATATCCTTCAAACCTGACCTGTTGGTGGCCCTTTAGGACAGGACTCCTGCACTAGACTTTCGTGACCCCTCCCCCCTCCCCCTCTTTGCAATCACTGCACTGAATATTTACATTAAATTATTGCATATTTTTACTTGTTGGTTCAATGACCACAAAATAAAATAAAAAAGATACAAAGTAGATATCATTGCTGAATTAAATGCATCATTTAATATATGTATCGATGACACAAAGTTAGCTAATAAGTTGCAGCATTGAAACATTGAATAAATTAAACAGAAAATCAAATGTGTGAGAAGCAGAAAATGGAATTGAAAAGTACGTGAGACTCACAGCATTTCCCAATTTTGACAATGAAAACACTTGTTTTCCTTAACTTAACAATACATATATTTGTTTTATAAGAAGAAAACACAAATGCAACTTTAAAGGCAAAGTGATGGTACTTTTTAACCAGAAATGAGACCTGCAGAGTTCTTGTCAGACATCAGTTATTCACCGTTATGTTGAAATTTGAAAATACATTAACTAATGGGAATGGAAGGGTTTTATAAGATGGGGTGAATGTAAATAAAATCAATATATTTTCTAAAGAGCAGAAAAGACAGTATAACCAGCCACACTGATGTGACCCAAAAGATCAAAATCGCTGTCTGTGAGTAGGGTGACTGGCTCTGCACTTCCTTAAACCAAGGCTGTGCTGAAAAGCTATGTAATAAGGCAGGCATAAGATTATTTGTTAAAATGGGTAAGAAGTAAAGAGTGACACTGTGTGCTCATTTGCAAGTAATTTCCCAGAATCCCTGGCTGCGGTGGAAGCATTGTATGCTATGAGATCATGGGGAAAGGCAGGGCTGCAGACGTGTCTAAGACATACAAATGCATGACACATGGTATTTTTATGTCGTTTATAAGAAGAAATTACACGTGGATGGGGATGGGCTATAACACAATGGGGGAGGGGGGGGAAGCTGTGCTCTAAGCATCACAAATGGATTTTTGCCACAAAATTGGGACACTGTATGTCAAACTCAATTTCAATTGTGTTTCTGTTCACTCACATTTTTCCATCTGGGCCAGCTGTGTCAACAATATATATTTTTTCATTTGTTTTTGGCCATAGAAGTTGACTGCACTTGGTATACTGATGTAAATGTTATATACTAAAAAAAAGAGTATTTTTCCAAACCACAAAATCAATTCAAAGTGCATCAAAATCATTCACTTGGTTTACAACTTAGTGCAGAATGAAGCTGCTATGCATCAACCTAAAAATGTATTTGAATGAAGACTGATGTTATAAATGTATTATTTTCAAACTATGGCTATTAAACATAATATAACACTAATAAATTATATTTACTAATACTACAGTGGTTATAAATGAAAAAAATACATAATGTATACAGTAATTCTGTTTTAATTTAAATTGTGTCAATCAGGTATTCAACATGAGGGATGCGTCAAAAATAATTTCTAACAAAAAATGATGCGTTATATGGATGACATTTTTTGAAGCTTTGTATTTCTTTCTAGCACTGAGTGTTTAAGTAGGAAAAGTAGAATAATAATAGACAGATTGTCCATAATAGTATGAAATCTTTATGTATTAATTATTAAAGCACAATAATCCATTTTGATTTCTATGTAACATATGTAATATTTCATCATATATTGTGTTTAAGGGATTAATTAAATGTTGCTACTTTCTTTATCTTGGAAGTATTCGGTTTAATGTAACAAGGTATTTTCCTCTGATGCACTGCATCAAAACCCACATTGCTATACTAATCCTTTTACATTGATACATTGATACATTCTCCCCCTATTAAGCACACGCTGCCTGTGAGGCATAGGGAAATCGGAGATATTTTGCATTCTACTTAAATAACACGGTTCAGTTTCAGTTTCAGAGAACTACTCAATTTCAATTCAATAAATCCTTACCAATTTCTTATCATTGTTACCGATTCATTCCCTACGTACCCACTCAAAAATTGGATGGCTAAAACCTGTATTTGTCTTATGGGCGAGTAGCAATCCCAGTCCAGTCTTTCACCCTGCCTCTCTGCAGCAGGTTGCTTCATTAATCACAGCTAAGCTTTGCCTTTAAATATTAAGCATTTCCTGGTCTCCTTCTCTAGCTGCAAAATCAGAATCATCCATCCACCCCTCTGTCATATTTCATATCGTCTTCTCCTTAGTTTCAGCCTCGCACCTTCAGGTAATTCTAGACAAATTGACCACAAGACACTATCTGAGCAGCAGCACAGGCCCCCATCCTGCTTCCTAATCCCCTAACCACCTTTACTTTGTTGGACTAGTTACTTTGTTTTAACATCAGTTGTAATAGCAAGATGGCATTATCTAATGGCAACCATAAATATAGTGTTATATTGATATTTCTTCATCATGCAGGGTTGCCAGGTGTCCGGTATCGAACCGAACAGCCCGGTATTTGGTTACTCTGTCCGGAAAAAATGAGAGATAATACCGGACATGTATGTGTGCGGGGGGGAGGGAGGGTGGCATGTGTGTGTGCGGGGGGAGTGGGGTGGTACATGTATGTGTGTGCGGGTATTACCAGAGAGAGGTGTGGCTGTGGCCTGTAGTGTGTGTGTGTGTGTGTGTGTATGTGTGTGTGTGTGTGTGTGTTTTCTCTGGCTGTCCTGTGGGGGTGATAATGGCAGGGAGGCGGGGTGAGAGGATGAAGAGAGGGAGTTGAGAGAGGATGGGTGCGTGTAGTGTATGTTTTGTGTGTGGGCTGCCTCGTTCCTGGGCCAGTTGGTTGGGCTCATCTTCTGGGCTAAAGCTTGTCAGACAGCCCCTGTGTGTGACCCAGATGAGACATATAAAGTTAGATGTTTATTACTCGTGTGTCACCTCGGAGGAAAAGGTGACAAATTAAAGACAGTTTATTACAAATGTGTTGCATTTCAATCCTAACAGGTGTTCTGCCCACTATCAAACCCCAGATTAGCCTGAACTGTTTGTAGGGAGTCAGGAGGCAAATGTATAGCAGCCGTCTCTTATGTGCAGACTGACTGTAATAGAAGTGGGTTTGTTATTATCGTAATAGAGAAAGACAGGCTCAAAACATGTTTACAGAAGGAGCGGCTCAGTGAGTAAAGACACTGACTGGCACTGCGTTTGCAGCAGGGGAACCTGGTTCAATTCTTGGTGTTTGCTCCTTGTGACCGTGGGCAAGTCACTTTATCTCCCTTTGCCTCAGGCACCAAAAACATAGATTGTAAGGTCCACGGGGCAGGGACCTGTGCCTGCAAAATGTCTCTGTAAAGCGCTATACAAGAACATGCTGTTGTTATTATTATTATTATTATTATTATTATTATTATTATATGAGAACAGGTTATATAAAATCACTGAGAAATGAATGGATAAAAACCATTATACTTTGCTGAAAAAGTGGTTCTGTTATTTATTTTATATTCTCTCTTTATAGTCTATATCAGCGGTGCGCAAACTGGGGGGCGCGTGAGATTAACTGTGGGGGGCGCAGGGTTTACAGAGGCCCCGCACACTTCCTGAAGGCACTTAAATGAAGTGCCGGGGAAGCGGAAAAGGCCTCTATAAACTTTACTTACCGTGGTTCAGCGGGCATTTGGAGACGCGTCGCCATGGCAACATGACGCCCAGACGCCGGGAACCACGGTAAGGAGGAGGGGGGGAGGGGGGTGCGCGGAGAGCAGGACAGCCGGCAGGTGGGCGCAGGGGAAAAAGATTGCGCTCCCCTAGTCTATATAATTAATTTGAAGTATATCAAATTCCAGCTATTTTCTCTTATGGTGTATCATGGTGTTGCAGTAAATAGATCATTTTAAAGGTGACATTAGGGTAACAGAAAGCTGAAATATTTGATTAGTTTCCGGTTTAGCATATTTTCTGAATAATAATGGTATTAATAATACTAATATTAATATTCTATCTTTACGTAGCAAGAGCAGAGTATACACAAGTGAAGAATAACACATCCCTGTTCCCAAGAGCTTACAATCCAAGTCTATTAGCAGTGACAAAGTACAAGACACTGGCTCTCTAAGCAGGATCTCTCACTAATGCTTTAACCTCAAGGCTAGATTTCGCTATTTGAATTAAATGTTTTTTCCCAGGGTACTTCATAACAATTTAGCATCTCCGGATAATACGAAAATAATACGCTAAACTTGAAGTGATTTTGTGAATGAAGAAACTATTGAAATCTGCCAGCTTCACTGATGCCCACAAGTATTAACGAATGGGAATAAGCACCAGAAATTAAATTGTAGACCCATTGGGCAAAAGATTAACTGTGCCTGTAATATCTCCTACTTTTAGCACTGACATGTAATAAATATCATCTCCTTTCCATTGCCAGAAGAGTCTGCAAGGGAATATTGTACTCATTCCCTTTGTTAGTGTTTCACAAACCATGGAGGGTTTATTGTACGCTTGTCCTTGGGGTCCAAGTCGAGTACTAAGATATGTTTCACAAATGCGGGTTGCATCAGCATTTCAGCCCTGATAAGTAGTATAAACCTTTATAAGATATGCAAAGTATGTATGAAAACTTCCTACAGTACATACAAGGCGGATGTCGTGGGCAGAAGGCAGGCGGTTTGTATTTGTGGATGAGGGCTGAGATTTAAGAGGGAGCAGCGTCGTCGAGACCTTTGTATGTCATTACTATGATTTTAAATGTACTGTAATTCTAGGAGCTGTGGGAAGCCAGTGCTGGGATATGCGTAGAGGAGCAGTAGAAGAGGAGCAGTGAGGGAGGTAGATGAGTCTAGCAGCAGCATTTTGGATTGATTGTAGTTGGGAGAAGCGGACAATGAGAATGCCAACTAAGTAGGGTGACCAGTTTTACAAAAGTAAAAACCGGGACACATTAAAAAAATGATTTCGAAAACAAATGACATCACCAACTGCGACCCTCCCATTTATGTCTCTCTGTACACACACACACACACACACACACACACACACACACACACACACACACACACACACACACACACACACACACGCACACACAACTTGCTCTGCTGGTGCTCTTCTACAGCTAGCCGCGCCCCCACACTCCTCTGCAGACACAGAAAGACCCGGCTCCTGCTCTCTTCCCTGCTGGTCACGCCCCCACACTCCTCTGAAGCTAACCCCGCCCCCACCCTCCGTAGCCACAGACCCGGCGTCCGTCCGCTCTCCTCCTGTTCTCATCCCCACCGGCATCCTCCGCTCTTCAGCTTTGAAAACCAGGACAGATGGCAAAAACTAGGACATTTTAAAGAATGTCAGATGACCGGGACAGACCTACAAAAAACGGGACTGTCCCAGCTAAACCGGGACATCTGGTCACCCTACAACTAATAGAAGGTTGCAGTAATCAAGGTGGGACATGATGAGTGAGTGAGTGGATTAGGATTTTCATGAGTGAGAAAAGGGCATATCTTGGCGATATTTGGGAGGTGGAGATGGCAGGACTTTGTGAGGGACTGAATGTGAGGAATGAAGGAAAGATCAGCGTCAAAGATGACCCCGGGCTTGAGGTGTTGATGAGATTGTGGTGTTATTGATAGTAAGGGAGAGTATTGGTGTAGCAGTGGCAGTTGAAGGGGGGAAGAATATGAATTGACTGTATGAAAGTATGTTGTATACTGTAGGCCGCACTACCTAATGTAGTAAATATATTAGGAATATAAGTACGTGGTGAGTGCTGGGGAACAATGAAGAGATCCCTAATCTCTCCTAAGGACATATAGAACACAAAAAGTGTTCCCCGCACTCCTAATGAATATGAAAGTATCAATGATTCTTGAAATGCTGAAATGCATTAATGAGCAAAAGTGAAGAACATGAATTGACACTGTGCAAAAAAACGCAAAATACATCAAATGAACAGGAGGGGGAGGGATGGTGGAGGAAATGGGGGATATGTGATATCACTAAAAAGTGAGGGATATGATAAAGAAATCCCTAACAGGGAAGGAAGTGGGTGCGGTGAGACGAAGGGGGCCCCTGTTAGGGATTTCTTTATCATATCCCTCACTTTTTAGTGGTACGCAGAAACATTTCCTGTTCGTACATATCATTAAAGGGGCCTCCCTAGCTGTATGCATAACATAGGTGAAAAGCAGGGGGTCTCCAGGATGAATCACGTTCATTTCATACTTGGGGAACTCTGGGTTCTAGAGATATTTAGCAAGAAAGGTGCTACCAGCACTTCCTGATTGTTTAAATCGCCTACGTCACGCCAACCAATAGAAAGCCGCGACGGATGACATTGCGGCTTCCTATTGTCCCATGTGACGTGGGAGGTATTTAAACCTTCATTTTGTTTCCCCTGGTAGGAACCAGTGACACCTCTGGAACCAGAGGTCAATTTAATGGGGTTTAGCTCCAGAAACCCCCTGCTTCCCGCATAATAAAATGATGGGAATTGTTTAGGTTTATAGCAGGACACCCCCTCCCCATCTTCTCTTGGGTTTATTGTGGATTACTGTACCACCCTCAGTCTGCCTCTAGTTTCTCTGTGTCCCTCCAAACGTTTCCACTTATTGTTTAACAAAAACATGCATGTAGCATTTTGTTACATCTATCATACATCTATATATATATATATATACACACACACACACACACACACACACACACACACACACACATACACACAGTGGTGTGAAAAATAAAGTACACCCTCTTTGAATTCTGTGGTTTTACATATCAGGACATAATAACAATCATCTGTTCCTTAGCAGGTCTTAAAATTAGGTAAATACAACCTCAGATGAACAACAACACATGACATATTACACTGTGTCATGATTTATTTAACAAAAATAAAGCCAAAATGGAGAAGCCGTGTGAGAGGGTCTCTGGAGCTGAACCCTATTAATTTCACCTCTGGGGACCCCCTGCTCCTGCGGATATTTACCTCTATAAAGGGTGCCGGTAGCCGCCCTGCTCGGATAGCAGGGATCACGTACTGGCGGAGTTTCAAAACTCACGCATGCTGCGGGCCTATAGGAAGCTGTGATGTCACCAGGCGCAGCTTTCTATTGGCTCACGTGACGCGGGAGCTTTAAATTTGCATTAGATACCGGCACCCCTTTCGGAAGGTAAGTATCTCTGGAAGCAGGGGGTCCCCAGAGATGAAATTAATGGAGTTCAGCTGTGGAGATCACCTGCTTTAATCTAAAAAAAATAACAAGTAATCGCCTGCTTGGATTGATCCTGTAACACCTGTGCGCCAAAACAAATGAAAAAATCAGTGGCGCAGACGGAGACATTTTACTTTAGCATATAGGCGCACACAGGGTGCAATTGAAATGGAGCTTGACATCAGTGACTCCGTTTGTGAAGCCTACGGGTACATTTTATTAAAAGGCATCTGCACATATCGTTAAATAGCCTGATCGAACTGTCTCACCTTAGAGTAAGCCATATCTACACACCAGCCTAATACTAAGTGACAACCTTAGCCTTTTTAAGCATTGCTAGTTAGATTTAAAAGCACATCGTAATGCTGGGTATTATTTCAGAATAACTGATGTTAAATAGACGGTCTTATGCACCACGGAGCAGCTGAATCATGCATTGTATTTGCACGATAAAAAGATTATTGGGTTTGAAAAGCAAAGGACCTAGATCTCACAGCTTCCTAAGCTGCTGACTGAAAGAGCCATTGTCACATCACCACAAACCCTGCACTCCCTAAGCACTTGACAACTGAAGTCGGGGACAATAGAATTTTTGTGTTGAACAAAACACTCCTTGTCCGTCAGAGAGCTTATCTGCTTCATTTACAAATGTCTTTTATTGTCCAAAAATAATTCCCCATTAAAGTAAGGACTAAATAAATATCTAGCAATACTTGGGTATACTGTATATGTGTAATGTCAAGCTATGAGAAAGTCAGATACACATATCTAACCTCTGTATAGTGTCTTTACCCATGCAATGTGTTTTTTTTTTTTATCCTGCACTAACATTTGCACTTGGAAATTATTTCGTTTTTTTTCTATCTTGGAGAAATGAATAGTTAAGGATTGTTTACTGGCCACTTAAAGAATGCCCCTCCCCCCCCCCCCAATATAAAAGTGGGTATGGAAACATTGACATTTTTGCAGAAGTCTTTAGTTACTGTAGGTATATGTTGTCACGCGAGACCAGGTTTATCAACACATTTATACTGGGATCATATGATTGAGCAAACAAGGAGGTAAAATAAAATGTAATTTATTTCAGGGAAAGACAAACACACAATGTACAGTAGCACAACTTACACTAAAAATACACTTACTTTGGAAATCTGGGGTAACACAAACTACCTTTCCTAGTTGTAGGGGCTTATGACCAAGCTTACCCTAGTAACCGTTGCAAAACAAACAACAAAATAATCCAGGCAGCATGACTTACTAAGAGATTGGAGTTCTTGGAACACACATTGAATCACACCTCTGGGATGGTGACTAGTTGTCTTATACACTTTGGGACAGGCAGTCCCACACCTTGTCCACCAACCCCCGGTGTGGGAATTTCATCGCTGACCAATTACACACTTTGCCAGGTTTGTGAAAGCTGGCACCTATGGCTTCAGAAAAGTAAGAGGGCATGTGCGCAGATCTCCATCTTGCTCACTTACTATTCTAAGCCCCCCGCAGGCTCAATGCCCGAAAGTCTGGGGAAGGTGACAACTGACCAGGATAGCCTGCCTTCATCCCAGGATGCTAGCACTTAACTTAGCTATCCTGCCCATCTGGCTGCTCACACCTATGGCACAAGTGTTACTTTGATCTATGGGACTTCCAGTAGACAACCTGGCACCAAAACCTGGGGTTGCCAGGAGTTCTCCATTGATCCCGAGATGAAAAGACGCTGCCTTATGTTACATGTATAGAGTAAAACATATTTTCTTAAAACACTGCTGGTTAATAAAATATACTTCTATACACGCTTCTGTTAAAATATGTTACAGCATTTTGGTGTATTGAGATAGAGTGTAAACTAACCTGCTTCCTTTACACTAGCCAGTATCCCTTACACACTGCAAGGCAACACATGCGCAATACACGGGTCCAAGAGCTAACACTCTAAGACCTCAAAACACAGTTCAGGGGCAACCAAGTGAGCTTAACCTTTAATAGTGAGCCTGGTTACCCCCTCACCGTCACACATGTCTCTAGCAAGCCCCTGATAAAAGCATTATAAACGGCCTATAAGATCTATCATTCGTAATCTGCTGCTCAGGCAGGGCATGTTGGCCAAAATCTGACAGATATCTTAAATAGTGAAACTGTGAGTTAGTACAGTTTGCTCAGTGACGCGGATTTGAGAGCCAAGGTTTCATTACTTGTCCTTTCCTAAGTTTTCATCTTGTAAAACACAATGCTCCCTTTACAGAAACAATAATAATCATTTGTATCTGTGTGGGGCTTTTCAATTCCATTCACAGGGAACATTACCCCGATGCACCCACCCCAAGCTGCACACAGACCTGTTATTTGTATCAGTTCTTATTTTTACATTGTAACAAACATTTAGCAAACAAGTATTTCCATTTAGCAGCACAGACAAATAACGGGTTTGAAATCAACACCTTGAAGTGTGATTCTTTCTGTAGGAGAGGTAAAGATTAAAGCAGCAGTCCAAGCTGCTGGTTTTCTTTTTCTTTCTTCCCTTTAATATGTGCAGCAATACAATCCACACAATGATAAGTCATTAGCTAAGTTGCCGATAGATCCGTTCTCCTGTGTTCGATTGGCGAAGATTTGGCATGGGGGTTCACTAAATGGCTGTCAGTGCACCAGAAGAGGACCAAAGATGCAAAGTTCTGTGGGGAGGATCATGTGACCAGGTTAGTCACTAGATACTAATCCTCCGAAAAGGTAGGTAAAGCGGAGCACAGCCTTGCTTGTAAGGGATATTGCAGGATAACAGACGAAGCGCCAATCGTGGCGTGAAACGCGTAAGAGTTTTCCCTGTCTGCACCATGTTGTCCTAATAAAGAAGCTTTTTATTCTACTGGCTGTTATCCTACAATATCCCTTACAAGCACGGCTGTGCTCCGCTTTACCTACCTTTTCGGAGGATTATTCTCTACTGACTCCAGGGGATGCACGCCTACAGAAGTACATCAGGACTATGCATGTGAGTTACCCTATATTGGCCATTGGGATGTATACACATGGTGGATGTTAGCGCTTGAGACACAGTCCCATTTGGAAGTGATTCAGTGGAGCCAGTAAATCTTCATCTGTAGCACCTCCTAGGACATGATACACTTCTGTCCCACCATTCAGCGCTTACCTGTGTACCCCAGCACTCACTTTATTTGCACTCTCCTGTTTAATGAAGATCTTCAATCAAGATTATGCATATTATTCTGTCTTCAACAGACTAGTTACCATAGTTATTAGAGCAGTATTCACCAGAACATTATTCTATTACCTTGTAGTCACTAGATACAATTGGTGCACTGCTAGAGAGAGGGCAGGGCTCAAAAAGGGGTGTGCCAGAGCCTGTTTCAGAAGCAAAAGCGGGTGTGACTTTGTAAATGGTTTCTATAGAAGAAAAACATTCTTGTTACATTATAATACATTCAAAATGTAATTCATCAAATTAATTAAACTAAACTTTGACTTTAAGTGGCAGCAATCATCATTGATATATCTGGGAGTGTTCCTAACCAAGGACTACGACTCGCTCTACTAGGCTAATTATCCCAAAATATTAAAGGTACTGAAAGCCGAACTCATGGTTTGGACTAAATTTAATATATCCTGGATGGGTAGAGTCCAATCAGTGAATATGAATCTGTTACCCAGGCTGTTCTACCTCTTCCAAACCGTACCCATGCCCATCGTAATTTCAGATATAGCCAAGCTCCAATCCTTGATCTCCAAATTTATTTGGAATAACAGGAGACCCAGACTTAACTGCAGGTTGCTAACCAGACCCACCAGAGAAGGCGGCTTGGCACTCCCTTGCCTTCTCTCATACTACAGGGCAGCTCAAGCAAGTCAATGGGTAGCATGGCATGCCAACCACTTATTTAGGAGATGGGTCACCTTGGAGGCTCACCTGCAATATCCAACCCCTATAGAAAATATTATGTGGCTTTCTACCCGAGTAGGCCTTCTGATTCCCCCCACCCTGCCGACGATAACACACTCTCTCAGACTCTGGGACAGGCTTATGTTTATATCTAAGCTTAGCAGCCCAAATTCTCTGTTGACTCCTATCTTTGGGAACAAAGATTTTCCAATCCAAACAAATTTTTGCGAATTGGTGGCAAGCAAATATTAACAGACTTCTTGACATCAGCCACGACCTTAAGGTGATCTCCTTTGAGAAACTGGTAAAGGACAGAGGAATTCTATGAAGGAGATCTTCCGATATATCCAGATAAGGGCCTTTTATGCTAAAGTTTTGCCCACAAGCCCTATTTTATTGTTTGAGAAACTCTGTCTGGGGGCTAATCAGAGGGTGATTTCAGAGTTGTACAGCCAATTTTCACAGCCAACCGTGGATCCCCAGGTAAGCTTGGTTTTATGGAAAAATGGGAGAGGGACCTGAGGGAGGAGCTAGAGGACGCTGATTGGTAGGAGATCTTTGAGTCAGTAGCGAAAAGCTCAATTTGTTCAACTATTCGAGAAAACGCCTATAAAGTTATGACTCGCTGATATAACACTCCCAACAATATTGCTAAATATGTCCCAGAAAAAAGGAATAGGTGCAAAACAGCGCTAGGGATACTGATGAATAAATGTTCAGGCAGCCAGGTGAATGACTGGTGGTACAACCAGTCAGGGAAACAGATGAAACAAAGGGGTTAACCGGCGCCAAAGAGGGTAAATACCAGTCCTGTTGTGACAGTCCAAATACAGTCCTTGGGATGATGAATGGTGATGATTCTCACCTCAGCAGTGCATATGTGAAAAAAGAGAAAGAGAAATAATAGCCGGTGGAGAATACACAACGGGGGTGACGTCACGTCCGCCCAGAGGCCTCGTCATCTGAGTCATCTGCCTGGCTTCCTAGTCACGTGTGGACGCCAGCACAAGTGCTCCGGTCGCCATCTTGAGAGCCCAGCTGCATACAGCAGATCTGCCTGTACCTTTCCAGCATTTTGTGAGTAGGGTTGCAATTTTACCCCTCCGGATGCGGTTTATGCACATTTCCACATCAATAAATATGCTTTTTATTAATATTTAGGCCGTGCTAGTGTTATATGTTTGTATGTCTTGTTTGTTGTTTTTTGTCAATATCTGTGATCACCCCCCCCCCCCCCCCTGTGTTGATTTACTGCACTATTATTTCTCTTTCTCTTTTTTCACATATGCACTGCTGAGGTGAGAATCATCACCATTCATCATCCCAAGGACTGTATTTGGACTGTCACAACAGGACTGGTATTTACCCTCTTTGGCGCCGGTTAACCCCTTTGTTTCATCTTAAATATGTCCCAGGCTACTCCCCCCATGTGCCCCAAGAGCTGCAGTGAGGTGGCCTCTCTTCTACATATGTGGTGGTCCTGCTCTCGGTGCAGGAACTCTGGAGACATCCCTCTTGATCTGTGGTTATTCCTGCTGAACAAGCCACTTCAAGACCATATGAGGGCTGAGAATAAATTAATATCCCATATTATCACGGCAGCAAGGCGCGCTATAGCAAGCCTGTGGAAGCAAGACAAGTGTAAGGAATCCACTACTGGTTTTGACTTTTGCCTTGCAGACCTGTGCAGTTGCAGGCTTCCTCTGGCAATCTATGGCACAGGTGCTGCCTCTCATTGCAGCTTCTGCCCTGTGCTACTTCATTGGAGGAATTCTCACACACCCTCCTCCTGTGATTGGATCTCCGCCCTTTATATTCTAGGCGTTGGCTCTGAACCAGCGCCGAGCATAGCTATTCCTACCTCTATGTTACTGTCTCTGCCACAAACCACCCCAGGCCTCTCTCCTAGCGTTCTTACCTTCCAAGTTCCTGAGTATCCAGAGGCCTGGTCCTGGACGTCTGTGCTGAAGCGTTGTTGCCAGCACTGGCCTGCTGCTATCTCCTTGCAGTGGCCTACCCCGGACGTCTGTGCTGAAGCGTTGATGCCAGCACTGGTAACTGCTGCATTCTCTCCTAGCAGTAGCTACCCTTCCTGTCCTGTGGCCTGCTGCTATCTCCTTGCAGTGGCCTACCCCGGACGTCTGTGCTGAAGCGTTGATGCCAGCACTGGTAACTGCTGCATTCTCTCCTAGCAGTAGCTACCCTTCCTGTCCTGTGGCCTGCCGCTATTCTCCTGTAGTGGCCTATCCTGGACGTCTGTGCTGAAGCGTTGATGCCAGCACTGGTACTGCTGCATTCCCTCCTAGCAGTAGCTACCCTTCCTTTCCTGCGGCCTGCTGCTATCTCCTTGCAGTGGCCTGCCCTGGACGTCTGTGCTGAAGCGTTGATGCCAGCACTGGCCTGCTGCTATTCTCCTGCAGTGGCCTACCCGGGACGTCTGTGCTGAAGCGTGTTGCCAGCACCGGTACCTGCTGCATTCCCTCCTAGCAGTGGCTACCCTTCCTTTCCTGCGGCTTGCTGCGATCCTCTTGCAGTGACCTGCCTTGGACTTCTGCGCTGAAGCGTTGGTTCTTCCCGACGCTGCCCTGCGGTGAACTTCGGCCAGCCTGCTGTCTCCTCCTGCTGAGATCGGCGTCATGGGCCGAGGCCGCTCCTCGCGCAGAAGCCACCCCCGCGCTCACGCTCCTAAGCTGAAGCGGGGCACTCCTGACTACCTGTTGCCGAACTCCTGCTTCCATAACGACGATGCTGCCTTCTCCAATCCTGACCCTGCGATGTACGACTACGAACTGCGCACTCCGGATCAGTCTGCGTGGACTCAGGTCGGTGATTATATAACCCCACCTCAGCCCCGCGGTCCGGTCCCGGTTTGTGGCGAGCATCGGCGTAACAACAAGCTACCGCCAATCCTGCTCATTAGAAATAAGGTATGTTTTGTATGTACGATGGAAAAGCTGACCAGTTCCTGAACGACACATACCTCAATTTCCAGAAGGTGTGGCTGCCTTGGATTGTTCCGTAGTCCACACATGTGGACCTGAGCTACCCTAGCCTCTCGTCCCATGGGACTAATTATACACCACTCCGAGCGATGGGCCAAGAGTGTCCCCTGCACCTCCCCGAAATGCCACCCAATACAACCTTTGTAACCCCCCATGTCCCTCAGAGACGGTTTCCATAACAGTCACAGAAGCTGCCCCTCAATGTCAGCGCACACTAAGTTAAAATGATGTACAGCATCTAGAACTGTCGTTTCCCCACTGTGCTGTTCCCCCTCTACCCCCTTCTTCTTTTATGTATCCACCCTCCCAACACCCTCCCTCAAATGTTGTATTTCTGTATCTCTCTGCTTAAAAATCAATAAAAAATTTAAGTTGAAAAAAAAAACTGCACAACAGTTCAGTATCATGGTAACCTTACGGTAGAGGTAAACTGGTGGTGGTATTCAGTCTATATATATGTAAAAACACAGACTGCAGTATATATATATATTTTTTTTTAGGAGAGAATTTGAAATGGGTTTTATTTCTCACAACAGTACTGTAGGACTAAACCCCATTTCAAATTCTCTCCTAAAAAAAATGTCATTCAGAGTTGTTTAAAATAAAAAATGCTAAAAATGTTCTCATCGTAAAGAACTACTTAATTTTTTTTAAAAAACACACACACACCCTTAGGATATTGCTTGGCCTGCAGCTTTAAAGCTCTATAAAAGTGATTTGGCATTATGGCTCATGTTTACTAAGCAGTGCTATTTCCTGCTTTGGAATAGCACTGCTTAGGGGCTTATTTTATTTTACCCCATTGAAGTCAGCTGATTGGCCACTTGGGTGGATATATAGAATAAGGCTCTATAAAAGGGGTCTCAAACTCAGTGCTCAAGGGCCACCAACAGGCCAGGTTTTATGGTTATCTCTGCTTCAGCACAGGTGGCTCAATCAGTGGCTCAGTCAAAGACTGAGCCACTGATTGAGCCACTTGTGCTGAAGCAGGTATATCCATAACACCTAGCCTGTTGGTGGCCCTTGAGCACCTAGTTTGAGACCCCTGCTCTATATGTTGTGTTAGTCATTGCCTACAATCTGAGTTTATTTGTGCTCATTTGCATGCCATTTCCCAGAATCCCTGGCTGCAGTGGAAGCACTGTATGCTAAGAGATAATGGGCAAAAGCAGGGTTGCCGACCTGTCTGAGACATGTGAATGTGCTCACAATTGATATTTCGATTTGATTTATTTAAAAGAGTGTTTCCATGGGAGTCATGACACTTCAACCATATGAGTTATCTGTGACGATTGCGAAAGCTGGAATACACACGGTCTCCCAGACATTCCTTTAATGATACATTATTTCTCCCCATTCTTGCATCTAAATTCTCCTCTGCTCTCTGCAATTGAGCTGTGATATGAGGCAATGTGGGGAGGGATCTGGGTCATGCCTGAGCACTGTAGCACGGATCCTATACCCCAGGCCAAAATGTGAGTGCATCTTGACATTCTATGGTAGCTATGTGCGGGGCAGACTGAGGGGTTCTCCAACTGTATACTGTATATGGCCAAGAGCCAACTAAAAGGCTGCAGCCTGAGTTTCATTGGTGGGGCAGCAAGAGTCCACTTCTGTTTTAAACAAAGACAGGGTGCCCAATGCTACATCCAGTTGACAAAACATATAAAGTAATAAGTATAAAGTTTAAATACTTCAATAATAATAATATTTACTTGGTTATTTAGTTAAACCCTTTGGCCAAAGCATCATAATCCTGCATACCACGTCAAGATATAACCACAATTAATGCAGGTCCTACACTACACTGTGAACCCTTCCCTTTTACCTCTGTATGGGGGGAAAGAACCATAGTAGATCATGTTCTTTGCAGCAAAGTGAAAAGACCTCCCAAGTTAAAAAGGTGAGGAGGAGTGAGCTCTGGGGGGAGGTGCCACCTACCTCCATACAACTGTTACCAGTGTGTTAATCACTTCTGTTTTAACCCAGGATACCTTTTCTAGCACATATTAATTTTGCAGATTGTGCACAGCTGTATCTTTGCTGTAGCCTTTCACTGCAATCTATTCCATTGTCTTGGAAAGTTATCTTAAAGAAAGTAACACTATATTCTGTCCTTCTCCAGCATTCTCCTTCCATAGCATAGGCCTCGCCCACTACCGTTCAGATCAAGTAGGTGGAAATGAAAAAAGCCAAACCAGTTACTCATATTCCTCTCCAGCGGTGGACCCACTCTGCTCTCTGATCACATAAAGCATTACATGGTATGTAGTGATTCTCAGAATAACAGTAGATTTGATATTATTATATTGATTGCCAGGCCTGGTTCCACTGCTTCTTTCAATTACATAGAAGTGTTAACTGCCCCAAATGACCCAGAACTTTCCGTACGTCTGTTGCAGAAGACCTGGGAATAGTCAATCCAAATGGTATCCTTCCCAGTGACCTATCCAATGCTCCCAGCCCCAATTACTTTGTATAACAGCTGTCTCACACGCGGACCTTTCACACACAGAGAACCATGAATGTCAGGCTGTTATTGTGGATATATTGAATCTGACCCTTTCCCAATCAACGGTAAAAGTCACAGACCCATTCAGATGTCGCATTTTGTCTTCACTTTCCCGTTTTTCATCTGAATACATAACTGATTCCAAACGCTTTCTATAACAGCAGGAAATATTAAACAATCAGTGATATTTCTTACAGTGCTTCGCAGTTACGTTTTGTACCCTACATTTGTAAAGCTACCGTATAACCCCCCCACTATAAATCGTCAAGAAACCATTACAGTGGCAAAGAAAGTTACAAAGTCATAGCTATTGTAGATCTAAAGTATGCTGCTGAGTGGGTTGTGTTTTTTTTAAAGACCTTTCATTTATCCACAATTATTGATGAAAACCTGATTTAGTTAACTATTTTACCGCCAACGGGAACTGCAACACATAGAGTAGCTGTCACTCTGGCACTGAAGGTGTTAATAGTGGGTCGTACCTTTTATACAGTAACCGGGGGACATTTTTGGAAATCATAGAGGTTCATCTTCTCTGAATCATCCTCCTCTTCCAGGAATCCCATAAACAGATACCCCCTTATTACATAAAAGGCTATACTAATCTCATTAACCTTTAATAATCCTATAGGCCAGGTATACCCCGAGGACATCTGAACACAGTGTATCAGAACAGCTTAGAAACCAATTGTGTGCGAATTAAACTAAATACTAGAGAGAGGATCACTTTTCCATGCCGAATACCATCCCCCCTGCACTTGTGTACTGATAAAGACATTAGCACATGCAAATCCCCACATGCAGTTTAGTCATGGAAAATAGATGCAAACAGCTGATACCTATCTATCCATCAAGAGAGAGAGATGCTAGGACATTTACAGTAAAAGACCACTTATACACATATTAATACAAATTCAGGCTCCAAACTTCCAGTAAACTTATATTAGATTATGCACCTAGGGCCGAAATCAATTAAATAGATTTCTTCTCCGAGATGCGCTATTTGATTACACAAAGCACCTCCGAAAAACTTTACCTCTGTCAATCATCTTGAATCATTTTTTTTTCGTAAGGGATATTTTCACTGGAGACAGGAATCAGCTTCAGGAAGCATCATTCAAGCCAGAGAGCGCTCAAATGGTAACACTTAGATTTATTCTGCCAAGAAAATTGTAACCCCTTCATGTCAGAGGAAGCAGACATAAATTACTTAGCATTGCATTTGATGCCCAAGGTTTATGTCTATATTAAGTAACAAAGGAGGGAGAGGGGGTAGGGGGTATGACACCTTTTATTGGACCAACAAGTAGTTGATATGTTACAAGCTTTCCAACCTCTCAGGGGGTTTCCCCGATGAAGGACCCCGGAGGTTGGAAAGCTTGTAACATTACAACTACTTGTTGGTCCAATAAAAGGCATCATACCCGCTCCTCCCTCTCCCTCCTCTGTTACTACATGGAAGAAAGGACCAACGCGACTCCCCCGCCCTTCTTTGCCCTCTCTTTATTAACACAGAAACAGATACATTGACAGAAGATAAGGCCGCGTTTATAGTGCCGGCGACGCGACCGATGACGTCAACCGTCGCCATTGCACTTCCACTTTGAGCGACGTCGCTGGCGGCAAGGCCAGTGACGTCACGAAGGGGGACGCCAGAGTGCAATAGGCGCTCTGTGATTGGTGTAGAAACAGTCACACGTGGCGGCGACTGTCTCTCCCCAAATCAAATTCTACCGACTTCAACATTTTTGGTCGCTCCGTCGCCGTTGCGCTTACTACAAGCGCATGCGATGGATTCAATGTATTTGTTTTGGCGTGACGTCGCGTCGCCGGGCACTATAAGCGCAGCCTAAGAATCCCTTGGCCCATTCAGCTTGTAATCCTATTAGATAATGACCCTTTTCCAAGTTAAGATGCCTTGTTGCCTATTCTAAGCGGTTTGGAATCCCTTTCCTCCTTTATTTTCTGCAACGTGTGCTGGGAAGCTGTTCCATGGACCCACCACCTATTCTGTGACATAGTATTTCCTCGCATTTCCCGAGTCTCTCTCTCTCTCTCTGGCATTTTTTTGTGGAGGGCTGTATCCTATTTTTCAGTTTCAAAGGGTTAAGAATGCCTTGGAAATATGTGTTGTATTTATTCTTTACGCATTATTATGCCAGTCACCACAACGCCTAGCAAACACAAGTCACATAACAAGGTACTGTGACACAATTTGGCACTAACAGGATACATTTCCCAAGTCAGGTTCTAACTGTTCAGCATTCTGAGATAGACCTTGTATACAGTATTCATGGTACTGAATACAATTACAAAGGAAAACAAATGTGTCAGGAAGAGAGAGGCTACTGCAATGTGCTTCTCCTATGTATGCCATGTCTTGTACTGCAGGATGTCTGTTTGTATGCATTATTGAGATTTGTCTCTGTAATCCTATTTACATCTGGAAAACTATTCAACGTTTCTTGAATTCGGAAAACAAAACCGTTAAGTGACATTAGTTGTTATGTGGCTGAGTGCTTTCGCCTCTGACTACTCCAATATATTTTACTACATGTAACTGCAGCTTTAATCCTTTGAGTTCCAGGATGGGTGGGGTCATGGCAGCAGAGGGCCAGGGCCCCTCTGGCACAGTGTGGTCACATGACCGCGGTGGCCCTTAACCCGGAAGCGGAAGAACAGTCCTCCTCTTCCATTTCCCAGTACTGTAGATGGCTTCCTGTGCTCCGGGGAATGCCGGGCACGCTCAAATCTGAAAAAAAGCTCTTTGGGCATTACGCAGCCACGACCTCATGGGGGCCCTGAAGTGTCAGACCCCATGGAGAAGTAACTATGTCTTGGGGAACTGAATGGGCTAAAGGGGAAGGCTTTAGATCAGGGGTGGCCAACCCCAGTCCTTAAGGCCACCAACAGACCAGGTTTTAAGGATATCCCTGTTTCGGCACAGGTGGCTCAATCAGTGGCTCAGTCATTCTGACTGACTGAGCCAGTGATTGAGCCACCCATGCTGAAGCAGGAATATCCTTAAAACCCAGCCTGTTGTGGCCCTTGAGGACTGGAGTTGACCACCCCTGCTATAGATGGATACAGTGAGAGGCAAAATAACTAATGACGACTGAAAAAATTGAAATAGCGGTGGGACGGACACATCGCAAGAACAAATGACCATTGTTGGTCAAAGTTGGTACTCGACTGGATTCCAAGTGAAATTAAAAGACCAAGACGACGACCAAAACTAAGATGGGAGGACGGAATCAAATATATGTTGGAATAACATGGAGAAGAGAGCCTGTAACTGCAGTACCTGGGGGATCATTAGGGAGGCTTCATCCAGCAGTGTGGAGACAAGGGCTGAGGATGATGATGAAGATATGCATATACTGTATCGCTTTATAATTATTAACACTCTCAATTTCACTTTGTTTCCAATGAGAACGTATACAGTCCGTGCGTTAGACATGCTGCCTTTTACGGTTAGGAGGTTGCTAAGCAACACCTCCCTTGTGCAGCCGTGATGTTTAATAGAAGGTGTTTTCACATATTCCTTGTAAGTATTTAAAAAGCCTCACTGAAAGCCATGGGTTTTGGTAGAAACATATATCCAATACTTTGTATCCAGGGCTGTCAATTTCACTCATTAGAAGTGAGTCCTCCTCATTCACAATTCCAGCAGCTTCATCGGTTTTAATGGTGCCATTTTTGGGGTACAGACCTGTCAGGCAATAGCTGGTTTTCTAATAATGTTTTTTCAAATCATGCTTTCTCAACTGTAAATTATATTTGAATCACTATTGGTAGTTTTGATGAACATTGTAATATTTAAACACATTAAGAAATGAGATGTAATGATGATTGAAATATAGAAGATTGACTCTTTAACACCCTACAGTTTTCTGCGTAGAGGTTGCTATTAGAAAATGTGGCTGTGGTTTGGGGTTTAATTAAAGATGGGAGAACCAGTCCAAATCCGTTTTCCTGGAATTTCCCGAGTTTGCCATTCAAAATCCGTTTCGCGGTGTAAAATCTGCCAACGGATTGTTATAGTTTCAATCCGCGTGGATTAATCCAAAAGCGCCATTGGATACAACCCACTGGTGGTTTGCTGAAACCGCCGCAGATTGGATTCTTAAAATCTGTCAACGGATTGCAAAATACGCGGATGGATTGTAAGTGCTAAAAAAAAAATCCGCTAAAGGCGTAAAAAACCCGGCGACCAAAGGAACCGGCCGAATCGTGGCAGATCCAAATCCACAAAAACAAATCGCCCATCTCTAGGTTTAATACATTTTGTTCCCAACAGCCGTCCAGCTGCTTTCTGGTCTAATGTTGAGCAAGTTTAGTGTCTTATATAATATAGTTTAATCAAGAATCTTGAAAGAATCTGTGCCGGTTTACTTTGGGTGAATCAATAACTTGTTTTAATTTACTTTATTATATATTTGTAATATGGTCTGCACCAATAGATATTATTAGGAAGATTTGAAATGCAGCTTTTTATGCCTTTAATACTGTTGGTGTTTGCCAGCGAATTGGATAGAAACTATTAATTACAATATACTCATGTTAGAAATAAAAATGTTTACAAATGTGAATCTAGGAATACTTATACCCCAACCTTTCTCTACATATTGCTGCATTTGTGTATTGTTTTACTAACCTGAACTGTCCAGCAAAGATAATGATATTGTCCCCTGATCTACAAGGACCCAGCGTTTCCCGAGTGACAAAATGTTTTGTCCACATTATAGAATACAACAATAACCATAGGTTGAACTTGATGGACACATGTGACAATGTGACTTGTGACATGTGACTATGTAACTATGTGACTTGCTCGGTGGACACAAAACAGCTGCAGGGCCAGCTTTGCCTCTGGAAGCCAGCATGAAGCTCTGACATCATTGGAGGATGACATCATAGCTTAATATTGGTGACTCGGGCAGCCATGTTTGTATTTTTCCCATGTAGCGCTGCTTCACCCCCCTCTGGGAGATCTTGCCTAAGCTACAGGTGTTGTTTTAGAATGGGTCCCAGACCTCTGGATGGTGCTGGCCTTCTTGGAATATTGAGGCCTTGTGCTCTGCACAGATCTTTGGCTGCACTTAGCTCCGTCTGGCTCCTCATCCAGGTAGGTCACAGCAGACTCCTGGTGGAAATAAGAGATGGGAGACACACCCATCCGAAGATAGGGGATGTCTTTCGGCTCCACAGGATTCACCACAGGAGGCTTCTTCACTGCTCCAGAGTCATCCTTGGGCGTGGGGCTCCTCCGGGGCTCCGGCAGCACAATGGCCTTCTGGATGAACCACTCTGGATTGGGACTCTGCCGCAGGACATGATTAGGTGAAGATTTCTTTACAGGTGTCTGGCAGCTTGCTTCTTCTTCTGAAGGCCGCGATGTTGGGGCACCCCGCATTCCCTGGTGGCCATTGGTATGGAGCTTGCCCTCTCCCATGTCGCAGGGGAAGTGCACCCAACACCCCCAAGGCAGCCCACTCACCCGCCTGGTCCGCCGACACCGGTTCCGGTCCTGGAACCGTCAGGAACTGGGACCTGGGGGCTGTTTCAGTCACCAGAACACTGGGGCATTGGTTTGCAGATAGCAGGGCCCACAGGCCCATGGCTGGTTCCACGGTGAACAGGTCAGGGTAGGCCGAAGTATGTACCTTTGGCACCAGACCACATGGGCATCTTTGTGTGATGGTTAGGGCACACAGGCCCACGATATTAGCGGCAGCAGGGTAGAACTCTGCAGGGGCTGCACCGGTTGGTGTGGAGACCCGTTTGATCGGTTGGAAAACGTTGGTGGGCCCAGGGCTGGCAGGCCGCATGAATAAGGCCCTGCAGTGCTGGCACCTCACGGTGGTGCTGGCATCACCCCAGAAAGCCTACAATTTGGCCAGACACAGCGTAGGTGGTGTTGGCCGTGTATGGTGACTACCAGGTAGCCTCCTGGTAGGTAATAATTGGTTAGCTCCAATTCAGTCATTCTCTTCTGAGGTAGTGGTGTATTGCAACAGAGTACAAGGTAGCTCCTTCCTCTGGCTGAGCTCCATGGAACTGAAGTAATCCAGGGTGTGGTTGACTCCTCCATAGTGGGAAACCACCTCCGATTGGCTCTTAGGTGTTGCAGCCTCCCCTAGGTGAAATATAGGGCAGGGCAAGGCGGATCAAGGAGTGACTGGGCTCTGGCCGAGCCAGTCACAGCGATGGGCGGGGTGTTGGTTTGCTTGCAACTGAACTTTGCAGAAAGCTTGCATCTTGCTTTGCATCTTGCTCTGCAAGCCCATACAGTCCTGTTTTTCTGGCGGGAACACCATTTTAAGAACACAGTCCATGCAGCAGACTCCATTTTGAGCACACAGCAAAGTCCATAATCAACTTAGGTACACAGGGTCCCCAGCACCATCTGAAAGGGTCCCGTCCCTATGTTGAGTAAGATGAAAAGTACACGCTCCCAGGACAATTTCCCACAGGGTGCGCCCCAATAAGCACATTTCTTTAAGGTACCCAGGGTCCCCAGCAACAACTGAAAGGGCCCTGGAGACAGTTGGTATTACAACCTGCAGTTGGTATTACAGCGCATGCATCATATTTTAGAATGGGTCCCAGATCTCTGGATGGTGCTGGCCTTCTTGCATTATTGAGGCCTTGTGCTCTGCACAGATCTTGGGCTGCACTCAGCTCCAGGAGGAGCTGAAGGCATGTCTCAACCCCAGGGCGGGGAGGTGGGGGGTTAAGCGGGACTTAACAATTTGGAACACTTCCTCCCTACAGCACAGATAGGGATGGCACAGAGTCTGCACCATGACTGGCTGTACAAAGACTCAGTTCACCTCCACCCCTTGTCACTGAGAGAGGCAGCATGGGGGGGTGGGGGGGGGGGTAAACCCACAGAATAGCCTGTCACTGCCTGTAGCTACTAGAGCTTACATGACAGGGAGGCAGAAAGCTAGCCAGGCCCAGCCATGGCTATACCCACATAAACTATCAACATTTCTTGCCACTCAGGAAAAAGGGGGTCCCCCGAAGTTCAGGAGTCAACGGATTAGCACTGATAGACCTCCCTGGTTCAAGTAAACTAAGCTGTTAAGCTGTGAGTGTAGATGTGGGTGTTTGTGTGGGTGTAGATGTCGTTGTAGGTGGGTGTGTGGGCATGGGGGTGGGATGCTGTTATTGCTGCCATCAAAAGTTTTTGGGTGTTGCAAATACTGCAAATATAAAATAAACACATTTATTTAAATGTGCACTTCTGAGCATTATAGGGTCATACTATAGCAGGGAGCAATGGGCCAGGAAAGAAATACTGAGCAACATTATGCAAATGTATTAGCACATGCCACACAAAATGAATAAACTTCGTGCTCTTAACACTTTGATTACAGATTAAGCAGACAATATAATTTACAAAGTATGCAGCCCGATATATGCAATGAGAGGAAATTATGTAAATTTTAGCTCATTACATTGATTTGCTTGAAATGAAACCAGTTACACTCAATGTTTTTGGGAAAGAGGCACAATTATTATGATTGAGAAACAGCAATGGTAATGAAGTGTGTTATTGTTAATCAATGCCTCCTCCTGTAGCAACGGCCCGGACTTGTGCTTTATCCCAAAGTGTTTACAGCTAAACTGATTCGCCGGAGTCTTCAATGCGCCTCTAAAAAGGAACAGCAAGAAATCACTTTCATTTTTACAGTGAATGGGGAAGCCTCACAAACACTTCTTACAGAATATCAGAGCCACATGCTCACAAATCAATAAACAGGTGTGTTTGGAGCAGGATTAGCATATACACTGTGCCTCAGGCACCAAAAGCATAGATTGTAAGCTCTGGGGGACAGTGTCTTAAAAAATATGTGCTGCGTACCGGGTACAATATTGTGATTGTGAGTCTCACTGGGAGAAAAGCGCTATATGAAATAAAGTTGCAAAGTAATATATAGTCATTCAAATAAATGTAAATGAAGGTCCTAAGGGGGTAATTCAATATACCCCATTAAGTATTATTTCACCCATTGCAGTAGACATGCACAGCATTAGTATATAATACATTGCATATCCCGGAAGGAACTTGGTGAGGTTTTATGGTCTGTAGTGTCCCTTCTTAGAACCCCAATGATCTCATACAACCTAGGTAATATAAGGGAGCGGGTTCAATATCCACATGCACAGAATAGATAAGTGTGGCACTGGTACAAGTTTATCTTAGTGCTCTTTCCCACGGGGTATGTTGTTACCAAGACATCAGATGCTAAAGTGCTTATGGGCAGGTAGGTTTCAAGAAGCAAATGGAGATATATTGGTAATATGTCTATGAGGTACTAATGGATAAATCAAATTTAATATCAAGTGCAGAACCTCTATCAACCATTACCTCATGTTTCATATCATTACTGGCAGGGATCAAAGCAAAAATAGTACAGAATTCTTAAAGACGACCATAAAAAAAAGGTTACAAAAGGAAATGTATATAAATATATGTGCAATGGGGTTCAATGGGGATGATACCTACAAAGCATCACCCTATCTGATCAGTCATCTCAGCACTTCACACATAAAGTAAGCTGTATATACTATTCCCATTATATATACTATATATTAGCATCTGCATTAAATGTTGTGATTATTGACACGCACTCTCAATGACATTGGAATGGGGGGAAGAACTGTTAAATAAGAGACGTGATGTATAGAAAGCCGGAAACATTCTACTGTGTATACAGTTTCCCCCAAAATGTTCCCAATAAGAGCTTAAGTAGATCCGCAAAAGCTCAGTTATTTCAGTGCTCATAGCACAATGTTACCTAACCCAGGAATGGAAATTCCCTGAGGTTAATGCGTATTCTCAAAGCTAATTATATGCCAAACACACAGCCGTTCTAAATGTCATTGGAATGGCTTCAGCATCAGATTATAGTAGCACAATGTTACGTAATCTTCCAAAAACGCGATTCTAAGTATATTTTAGTGTTACTCCGATACAAACCCGGAAATAGGTCTTTAAAGCAAGATGAGAAAGATGGAGGAGATGGAAATAACGTCTGGAAATGAAGTTAAATTATGTCTAATTGTAGTGTTACAAACATCCATACTCTGCCTACACCAAAGATTAGGTCTGACCGGGCGAACATACCGTTATGTCCTCCCGTTAACCTTAACGGACTTTAGTGGATTTGCGATGTTATGATAACGCCTCGTTTGCATATAATTTGCAACAGTTGTAATAATTAATGTTATGTTCGTTACAGGAGAAAATATTAACGGTGACTTGATCTTTACTTAACATTATGTTAGTGTCCTTTGAGGGTAAACGGTTAAAGTTAGGTTAACATCACGTTTATTGCTTTGATGGAGCTTTCTGGATCTGGACCCGAGCCTTACACCTGCTTCAGGAATAAGTTACTGAAACTTTCACTTTTCATGACAAGGAGTTCAATCTCGAAGGTTACTAATAAGATCTGTTGTACCATCGTAAATCATTAATGTCTTTTTAGTTCAGAATTCAATTTCATACCAAATCAGTCGAGAGATGGGGCTGATCAATACATTATAACACTTCCAATCAATCCTCCAACCTCCACCCCCTCCAGCAATAAAGACTTCATTGTATACAGCAGGTGCTGAAAGTACATGTTGACGTCATTCTGAATTGAACGTGACCCCCTGAATATGTTGAACAAATGGGGATCACTTCCTATAGTAGGGCTGGCCAACTGCAGTCCTCAAGGGCCCCCAACAAGTCAGGTTTTCTGGATATCCCTGCTTCAGCATAGGTGGCTCTATCAAAGACTAAGCCACTAATGAAGCCACCTGTGCTGAAGCAGGAATATCCTTAAAACCTGACCTGTCGGTGGCCCTTGAGGACTGGAGTTGGCCACCCGTGCCTTATAGCATTTATTATGTCCATTAATTGGGACATGATTTTAAAAAAAAAGGTTGGAATAAAGTACCCTTTTAAAAATGAAGAAAATTATTTTTGATGGAAAAGGTGCAAGAACAGCAGCATTGGAATCCAGTGAGCTTGATTGTGATAACAATATCTCCCACTCCCCTCCCCTGCCTCTTCTTCATTTTCAAATAAAGGAGATGACAGCCTCATTCCACTCATAGCCTCGGCAGGGACCACCTACTCTACCACTTTGTAAAAACGCAGCACAAGCTTCATGCTCACACAACCTTGACCTCTCAGAAGACACTGTTTAGTCTAAGGAACCATCTGCATTCTAACCGCTTTGCAGTCAGTGAGGCCTCTGTGGTAAGAGTACAAAGGTTTCACTTCTAGTGACGGGACTGTAGAGATGGCTGCTGAAAAGAAATATAAATAAAGACAGGGTACATGACTGGCATTATCCTACCGGGATACGAGAGAATGTTCTGCTTCACACATGCCCTCTCTTATTTTCATTCAATGTTACATTGAGTCGGAGTCCTGGTTAACTAATGTAGCCAGACTAATTCCCTCCTCCTCCTCTCCCCGATACTCCAACATACACAGGCATCACTATCCTGCATGTAATAATAATTACAAGGAGAGGGAGTGGCTCAGTCAGTAAAGACACTGACTGGCACTGAGTTTGAAGCAGGGGAACATGGTTCAATTCCAGGTGTCGGCTCCTTGTGACCTTGGGCAAGTCACTTTATCTCCCTGTGCCTCAGGCACCAAAAACATAGATTGTAAGCTTTACAGGGCAGGGACTGTGTCTGCAATATGTCTCTGTAAAGTGTAATGTAAAACTAGCAACGCTATACAATAACAAATTATTATTATTATTATTATTATTATTATGTGTTACCTCAAAACAGGAGGGGGTCATTATGTTTTGATGAGTTGCTTGATTTGTATACATTATATCACTTTTCGTTTATAATGGGCCCTGAAAGCAATCGACTGAGATACACCGAGTGATACTCACCGCCACTGAGAAACTATTCCCAAGTGAGTGAGGCTCTCTTCAAATTCTTAAGGTTGGCCCAAAATGACTACAGTATTACACAACAAAATCAATTTGAAATGAGATAGATGTTGATTCTAAAAAAATAAATAAAAAAAATGTATTTTTTATTTGGGCCAAATCAGGCCAATTCAGGTTTAACGTAGTAAGCCTGGATCAGATTTGTTCGGTAATTACGAACTCAGCTTTGTTTGCTGAGCGGATAAGACTGAGAATTACAACTAAAATGCATGATTTAGTTAGATTTTAGTATTCATCTAATCAGATTACCCCAGTGCTTTTTACAGCAACACTACCTCAGCAGATCTGACTCAGAAATGGGACCGGCTGGTCTAATTTTCAAACAGACAAGAGAGCTCAAGAATGAATTTATTTTCTCCCCATGTCTATTTAAGGAGGCCCAGAAGTAAAGCATTAACAGAGTGCAGATTGATAGCAGAATGGTGGGTAATCTGATGTATGTGAACAATCTGTTTCAAATCTCTGGTAGAGAGAATGGCCTTGCGGACCCTTGGAGAATGGGTAATTACTAGAGCTGGCACCTTCGGTGACCCCCATCTCGACTTTAAAAAAAGAGGTTGTTTCACCTGTTAAGTGTCACATCTCACAGAGAATCACAGTTGGCAGCTGTGCTACCGAAGTGATTATTTCAGCAAACTCATTTCTTCATTTTGATTTGAAAATTAAAGTTCTATTAGTGCGATTTCTCACATGCAAGTGGGCCATTTGTATGCCAAATTCTCCAACCCCTCATTAAGCCTTCAGTGCTAAGTGATCGCAGCACACTGACCATAAGAACCAGCGTGTTAAGTCCACAGCGTGAACAGGGTTAACACCCCCTCAAGGGTTAAACCCCTCCCTCACCCCTCCCCCCCAAAGATGATTTAATTACAAAACAATAAAATAAGCAAACTAGTGCCAGCGTTGGAGGGGAAAGATGTTCTGGGATCATTAGCAAAGAGGGAACAGTGAAAAAAGCCGAAAATAGGCGAGGCACTACAAAAATGGAAGGAGGCAAATGGATTTTAAAAAAAAACCTATTTAATAAGCATAATAATGTCAACAAATTTTTTTTTTTCAAAATCCTCTGACACGTTTCCCGTTGTGTGTCGCTTTCTCAAAGAGTTATTATAATGGGCGTCCAGCGTCTTTTTATAGTGATCTCGCAACTGGAGGGCCGCCGCAGAAATCCCCACCTGATCTCTCCGGCCACCAGGGAAACAAGGTGAACAGGTAAGATGTAGAGAGTGATTGGATGGGAGTTCGGGCCACTGCCCCCAATGGGAACTCCCCACCTCACCCATATACATACAATGCATACCAATGTAAACAAAGTCCTTAAACACAGTAATAATAACATTTGAGAAATACACCCGCTTGAAACCTATGACTGACAATTAAATACCGTGTGCATCTGTTCAAATATATCGAAAGACAAGACAGAAAATGCAAGAAACCTACATAATATAACAAATGTACATGAAATACATACCAATACATTCTGAGGAATCCATTAATAAATGTAAATGTATGTCGACAAAGTGTACTACTAAACATACTAAAGACCATATATGACACTTGAAAAACAGGCATTGTGTACTAAGAAAATCTATAATCACTGTTAACCCTCACTGACCTGTGGTCATACTTCGAAACAAAAACATTTAATATAACCTAAATCAACCTAATCATATCTGAATAATACAGTTGAAAAGGGTGGTTTCACCGGTATATCTTAAATCCATATATTTATATGATATAGAACTAGAGCAATCAATATTGCTGTTAAGAAATAAGTAGGTTGAACCTTTGAAGTTTCCATTCATCAAACCAAACAGTTAACATGTAGAAATGCTGTGCTGTGAAACTTGACTGGCTAACTCTACAAGATATAATATAATACAAGTGGAGATTTGTCCAAAGATAAAGCATATCACACAAAAATACTGGTACTGTACATGCATCATCCCCAAATTTTATTTTAAATTGTATAATATGGATATTGATGGGTTTCAAGAATATACCCTAGGTCCATATATAATGAGTAACACTACACCTGAGCTACAGGTTTTGTTATATAAAGATGGATGAATTTGACCTCTGATATATATCTACTAAACCCAACCACTACAATAAACAAGTTAAAATATACTGGCAAACTGCAAACTACCTCTGCCAGTGCAATACACTTGCAGAATGCCATGTAAGGAAAGCCTGTTCATAACACAGATAAGGATAGTTAATAGAAACATAAAAAAAACAACAAGAAGGACATGTGGCTGCAGTCATCATAGATTCGGACCTCCAACCATCGATCCCAGTTGGTCAATGTCTGACAAGAATAGTGATATCAAAAATGCGAGAAGTAAGAGAATTGTGGAGAATTATAATGTTTCCAAGACACCTATAATAAGGAAATAACAACTATATTTTAAAAAGTTGTATTGATGAAAATACCTTAAAGCTGCAGACTAAGCCATATCGTACATGTGTTTTTTTTTTAAATAAATCAGTTCTGTACTATGAGAAATAATTGTAGCATTTAAAAAAATGTCTTAATGATATTTTAATGTGTTATAATGTAACAAATATTTTTTGTTTCTATAGCAACCATTTACAAAGTCACATCCCCTTCCTCTTCTGAAACAGCCTTTGGAGCCCTGCCCTCTCTCTAGCAGTGCACTAATTGTATCTAGTGACTACCTGGTCACATGATCTTTCCCACAGAACTTTGCATCTTTAGTCCTCTTCTGCTGCACTGACGCCATTTAGTGAACCCCAGAGCCGAATCTTTCCCGATCAATCACAGGAGAACAGATCGATCGGCAACTAGGCTAACTACTTATCATTCTGTGGATTGTACTGATGCACATATTAATGGGGAAACAAATGTAAATGAAAAAAAAAGGCAGCTTGGACTGCTGCTTTAATATGTGATTGCGGAGTGTCCAAACTAAAAATCCAGAAACATTGATCATTTATTGAGCATATCTGTCTCCTCCCCGAATTGGAACAGTTAAATGTTTAGTACCTGAGAATATTACATTTTGTATGTCACCTTTAGAACAATTTGAGAAATGTCTGGACAAGGGAAGTGTGAGATCCTCCTTCTTTATAGAGCGGACATACTTCATGATTCTCATCTTCAGGGGTCTGATGGTCCAACCCACATATCCCTTAACACAACCCCATTTAAGATTATACGCATTATGGCTGGAATTTCAGACATTTCAGACATTTAACCACTTTTGTGGGACTGGTATATCGGCATATAACTCAATGTCCACATTTGTCGAAACCCTTGGGGATTCCTCTCACTCCTGCATCAGCTGACCGAGAATTGAACAGACTAGGGCAGGGGTGCGCAAACTGGTGGTGAGATTTTCCAGGCATGGTGGTAGCAGAGGCTAATTAATTTAATTTAAATTAAATGCCGGGGATCTCGTGAGGCCTCTGCAACTTCCCTTACCTTGTCTTCGGCGACACGTCACCATGGCAATGCAGCATCAAATGACGCTGTGGGGTCACATTGACATGGCAACGTGATATCACGTGGCCCTGCAGCGTCATTTGACGCCAAAGATGCGGTAAGGAGGGGGGGGTGCGAGCAGGGGGGAGAGCAGGCAGGGGGGGGCGCAAACTGAAATGTTTGCGAATTCCCGACTAGGAGACAGTTATGTAGCCAAAGATGTCGTTTTCCTAAAAGCAAACTTCAGTCCCATGGCTAACATGGGTTTGAGATCCCTGTCCAGTTTCAGAGTATCCCCGTGTTTATAGAAGATAGAACAGATTTTCTCTGATTGCCTGCTGTGCTGTTATAAATAGAGGTGTGGAAACCTTTGCCTCTCAGACAGTATGTCTAAATGTATTTATGTGTACTGAAGATGGCAACAGATCTGTTCGACTATAAATGTCACAGTATGAAAGGCATTATTGATATCGGAATCTTTGTAACCCCTCGATAAGAATCTTGATGCCAGGTCCTTAGATTGTGTCTTAAAGGACTTGTTATGGGAACATAGTCTCTAAAGACAAAGGAACTGGCCTTTGGGGATGCCTCTTATTAAGGATCTGGGGTGATTACTATCTGCTTTCAAATATGTATTTCTTGCGTTATGTTTTCTGTACACATCCTTATGTATGTCACCTTGAAGATCAATATAAAGCATTGTATTCAATTAGTGAATGTGATGAATATTGTGTTCAAACGTAAATTTAAGATTATAGTCATTAACATTTAAGGGTATGAATGACGTGTCAAGTTAAACGTGATCCCCATTCCAAATAAATAATAAATCATCTATATAGCGTCTGTAAAATACAAAATGTTCAGTGTAAAGATTGGAGTCACTGAAAATAAAAATTGATTCCCACAGACCCATAAATACATTCACAAACTGTATGAAGGGACAAAGGACGCCTCTGATTTGTAAATAAAACTGTGAATCAAATTAAAAATAATTGTGAGTAAAAAGGTGATAGAATCTAAAATAAATGTGTCTTGTGCTGTGGAAAGTTTGGATAGCTGTAAAAAGTGCTGCACCTCAGCTAAACCCTGCTCATGCTTGAGCATGTCACATCTATTGTAACTCATTGATAGCTTTTATTCCACTCAATATTTTCTATACTAACATGTAGATCATTTGTATCCTTCAAGAAGGTTGATAAAGACTGAACTAAGGGTTGAAGAAACGCATCAATGTACCGTGAGAGACCATCTCGCAAAGACCCAATGCTGAACACGATGTGCCGGCCAAGAGGGCTTGTAAGCAATTTATGGATATTTGGGTGATGGCGAAAGATGGGCACAATGGGATGTGGGAAATGTAAAAAGTCATAGTCCTTATCATTGAGTACATATAAGACCCTACCCATGTCAAGTAACTCTGTTAGTTCCTGAAGGAAATTTGTGGTGAGGTCTTTTTTTAACTAAAGATATCAACTCCCATCACCCAATTGTCGGAGTGCTTCCTGTTGGCAATCAGAGGCAGATTGAACTACAATTGCTCCTCCTTTGTCTGGGTTTTAATGCCTTGTCTTTTTTGAGGGCAGAGCGTTCCTTTAATCTGTTAAGTTATTAAATGGTAGTTTAATACGTATGTAGTGCAATGATAGTGCAAATGTATCCCTCCCTGCCAGGATCCATAGGTCCCGTTCAACCAGTTTCTCGAAAGTCTTAATATGAGGACCTTTTGAGAAATTGTGACTGATGGTGGATCTCTTTTTAAACCCTGAATTCTGAATTCTGGTGGTCAAAGAAACTGGGCATGGAGACACCCCAGGAATCTAGATTGACTGACTGCTCCTCCACAAGACCTTCTAAATCAGATAATGCACATTTCTCCGTGATGGGATAGGGTTTTGACCCTTTGAACCGATCATGTACACCTGTTCGGCTATCCCCCTCAATGGGATGGGACTGACGATCAAATGCAGAGATGGTCTTAAGACTCAATTTTCTTGTAAACTTTTGAAGGTCAATGATCATATCAAAGAGTTGGAAGTCACATTGTGGGGAGAAATGTTGTCCCTTATGGAGGAGGGCCAGTTGTCCTGTTGTCAGCATTGCATTGGAAATGTTGATGACATTGTCCTCATAACTACCTAGAAGACCTTTTTCCTTTTGGTCGGTCCTCTTTGTGCCCTGCCATTTCTTAGATCTTCTTGTTCTTGCCCATTTTTTGAATCCTTCCTTGCTTGGTGTAAATTATTCCGTTGGATATCTTCCAGATCTACCATTATCCGCACCTCTATTCCTCCAACTGCTGCCCGTATGATTAAAGGACACTGATATCTCTGATTCTCTCCATCTGAATCAAAACTAGAAGTATCTATGTGTCAATTTGTTAGACTGGATCTTCAAGACTCCTAAATGGCAAATCTCTATCCCTTTGGTTTCTAAACGGTAATTAGGGTTTCCCCTGCTCACATTAGGGGTTGCCAAACATACTCCTGATTTCTCTCGTAATCTGACCGATCACATTCAAATTTCTTCTGTTTGTTTCGTCATAATAGTTTTTTTTCCAAGGTGTCAATATTCTTCAACAATATTTGGTCATTATTCCCAAATTGCTCCATTATTTCAATTGTATTAATTTTCATCTGTAATGATTTAATGTCTGTCTCCAGTGCCATTTTGGCCTTCATTTTATGTTCTATAATGATTTTTATAAGCTTCTATGAGCATTCATCCAACACCTTCTGCCAAAACCTCAAATTCTTTATTGATAAAGCCAAAGGTTGGAGAGTTTTTATTTATACGTAGGCCCCTTGGGTTCCTTTTAACCTTGGCATAATTCTACAAAGTGGTGATGTCCCACCACAGTATGATATCTTGTGTGAGAAATGTTTTCTAGTTTAAGAATATGAGTGGTGAGGGCTAAGGGTCCATCACAAAGACATACTCGGCACGTCGCTGACGTTTTGTATTGTTAGCACAATTCTGCACATACTGTATGTCTTGGTTCTAGTGTCATTATAATGGTAATTGTTCATATGCTCCACATTGGTAGTTTGTTTTGCCATTATGCTATTATCAAACATTAATGAAACAATGTGAATATGTCAAAAACATGCCATCTAGCCCTAAAAAGATACATATTTTCCCAGTATCTTCAAAATCTTATACAATATATAATGGAGTTTACATCGAGTGATGCAGTGATATAAACCGCAACAATGTGTCCACTTTGGATTTGAGCAACCACTTATATATCCAGAAGCAAAAAATTGAGGAAATGAATCCCTGATTGGTGCATCCAAAATCCTAGGCAGTAGTAGAATATAAGTTTGTGGTCTGCTTAAATCCTTTAACTTCGGTGGAGCAATGTGAAAATGTCATAATGGAAATATATATAGTCCGTGTTACATGCAATAAGCCAATTCACACATGAGGTAAGTACGGGCTCTATGCTAAACCTGCATCCTAGGAAGGGAGGGAGGAGGAAGGTGGCCCCAAACCAGAGACCCTGCCATATATAATAGAATATTCCACTTCTAGAATTTTGGAAGCATCAATCAGGGATTAATTTACTTTAATGAATTCCCCTATATTTGGCAGAAAGGAAACAATCTATGTCTAAACCACAAAAAAAGTGTCAAGCGTTAAACAGGGAAATGTGTCAGATAAAGTCTTATCAGCAATATACCTACTCATTGTGTAATCACTGTGTATTGTACTTTATTGTTGATCTCAATAAAATAAAATAACAAATCTGTGTTGGAATGACTTCCGGGCTGTGACTTCTTCCATAAACTTCTCCCTGATTAGTACATACCTGCCCAGGTAAAAACTGAAGACTGGGCTGGGTTATTATTAGCACACAATTGACCTGGGGTTAGTAAGCAGATATGGTTAGATACCCTATAATTCATATATTTGGTAGAAATCAGACTTGAATAATAAAGTTGCTTTTGCTGAGTAATAAGTAATTTCCAGTCAGTTCCCGTTAACATTTTTCATGTATCCTCCCAACGATTTTGACTGTAATCCACAAATTAAGACAAGCTGTTATGACGACCAATTAGAATTCTTCATATCACAAAGCTGCAGAGTCTATAACCTTCTACATCTAGAGATGCCATCAGCACAGATGTTCATGGATAGAACAGTGTGACTGGCTCAGGCTGTTCTCATGGATACAACAACTAACTTATTGACTACCCGCTCATCATAAATCTGCTATAATATCAAATTAGTATTACACTGGTGCAACAGGGGAAATTGAATAGACAACAAATACCACAAAGATAGTGAGATCACTTACAGACCCTAGTTAATTGCACTCAGATGTATAAACAGGAAAGTTTGGACTAAATGTGTCCTGGGACATCAATATCCCTTCACATATAAGGTCAATGCATAAGTAGTCATACACATCTCTTCCCGAGGGGTAGATATATTGTTTAAAACGTCCATAGGCAAAACAATAAAATGTTATTGGTAGATAACAACAACGACAATAGTGCTCAACTATATACAGTGAAAAATGTTTCAACGTTTTTCAATGTTTTTCACTGTATATAGTTGAGCACTATTGTCGTTGTTGTTTTCTACCAATAAAATGTTAATTTTTTGCCTATGGTCATTTTAAACAATATATCTACCCCTCGGGCAAAGATGTTTATGACTGCTTATGCATTTACCTTATATGTGAAGGGATATTGAGATCCCAGGAAACATTTACTCCAAACTTACCTGTTTATACATCTGAGTGCAATTACTAGGGTCTGTAAGTGATCACGTGATCACTATCTTTGTGGTATTTGTTATTCTCATAGATACACTAAACCTGGGGTCGGTTTCATTCTTGAAACCACTTTTAGGATGTTCCATTCATCCACGACTCATAGGGTTCCATAGATCAGCTTTAATATCATCTTGAATGTAAAACACAAAGCTTTTGTCGCTCATGTTTTTATAGTAGACCCTACAGTATGTGATATGGTTCAGATTACAATCCCCCTCACACCACATCTGCACTTATTCAAAATATTTCAGGTTCTAGACAACAGTACATTCACAGAGTTAATGGGATGCCAAAGCTAGTGATGTACACAGGACACAGATTTGTGTCAATATGTATTTGAACATTAATCAATGATAACTATATACAAAGACAACTCGTAATTTACAAATCATTTTATGGAGAGCAACAGTTTCCAGCTGCTCAGATTTCAACAAGGAGCTGAATCTGCCTTGCTAACAAATGAAAATGTGGTGGTATTTTCATAAAAGGTTAAATGTTCTCTAGTGGGATGGGACATTCCATTTATAATAAACAGTTGGCCTTTTATAACAGTTGTTGGGTAATTAACAGGGGTTCCTGCCCAACAGCTCATCTCTCTTGGCTTCGAAGCTTTCTCCAAAAAAAAGTGATCTTTACAGAGGTTCACGCTTTGCTTGTTCAGATAGTGGGCCTTTCAGGAATTAATATTCACAGTGTCACATTCTCTTGGCTTCAAAGCTTTTTCCAAAAAGCAGAACATTAAATAACAAATTGCCCCTCCCTTAACAGATGTATCTGTACATTATAAAGTAGTGTTACAGATTTATACAACAAAAAACAAACAAAGATGCCCAAAGATACCCTCAATGTGACAAAAATACACAGTGCAATACCTATATATTCTCTTGAAAAAGGGTCATTTAGTTTAACCCTTTGGCCAAAGCGTCTTAAGCATGCTGCCCCTTTCAAGGCATGACCGTTAGCAGGTCCTAACACTCCCTGACTTAAAATTCTTATTTACCTGTATAATTACAGGAAGAATGATCTGCATTGGATCTGTCATAACCCAGCAAAATGAAACTGACCTGCCAACATGGAAAGTGGGGACGGGCGATATTAAACCTTGGGGGTGTAGGGGCCACCACCCTCCCAAAAACAGCGTAGACCAGCTGCACATAGTTAATAAACACACAAATACCCAACAAGCTCTGAGAAACCCCAAACATTACCACATAATATATATATATGTGTATATAAGTGTCAAAGGGAGTGCTAGTTGGTGTGGCTAAATGTGGTAATGTTTGGGGTTTCTCAGAGCTTGTTGGGTATTTGTATGCTACAGATTTATACCATAAAAATGAAATAATCCATTTTCTAATGCACAATAAATAAATGAATTTCCATCCTTAGCTTTTTTTTTATAGCATTTTACTTGTATTTTCTTTGTAACTGTAAATGAAATTATTATGAGTAAATGGTGCCACAATGACTACCCACTGTCCTACATTATAACTGGTCCTTTCCCATTGTGGAAGGAAAATCCTTGCAGAACCAACTTTAACTACTATTATTAATTTCACAGACTGCAAGGCCGGAATGATAATTTGTCGCCGGGATTCATCAAGCTCCAATTGAGGGAATCGCACCAAGTCATAGAGTGAAGTACATGCACACTGCAGTATGGTGCTGGAGGGGGGTACTTATCTGCCGGTGCACTGGGTCCAGGGGGGTCCAGACATCCCAGAGGAATACAGTGTAGATAATGGAAGCAGGCACACGGACTTATGCAGAAGGTATTTAATGTGCCACCAAAAGATCCAACGTTTCGGCAGAGACAATGCCTTTATCCTTGATAAAGGCAGAGAATCGCACAAAACCTGGTGTTACATGTCATTCAAGTCAATGACAGTCAATGCCAGAGCGGAGTACTATACCCCACATCACGGCTTACTAAACCGCAGCTTGTATTGGGTAAATTTAAACTGGGATGCCAGGCAAAAGCAAATCATTACAAACCCTTCTGGCAAAACTGGGGTTAATTGAAAGTTGGGTTAATTAAAGGTACAGTAGTCGGCTTTGGCAGATATCTGTCAAAGTAAAAATGGCTAAAAAGTGCATTTCTGCAATTGTTTTGAACAAAGCAGGAAACTGCTGTAATCAGTATTAGAAGTAAGACAGCTAATTGTAGTTGTACACAATGTTTTGGGGGAAGCAACATATATTTTGCACTCATTAGACTCTGCATATATTCCTGCCTCCACGGCAATCAGTTACAGTGCCAGAGTTTGTAGAGACCATTCTCTTGCAACAAGAAAGAGAAGTACATTTAAATGTAGGTAATTGAGTGAGAGAACTGCACAGACTCAGATGGGCCAGGCCTGTAACAAGCACAAAGCTAAGTATAAAGCTTGCCTTGCAAAACCTTGACCGGAGGGCACGGCCCCCCAACCCCCTTTAATCAGATTGGCCGCAAGTGTGGCTGTGGGTGGCACAGGGGAGGGGTCATGGGGTATAGGCGAGCAGCCAGGAGCAGAGACGGTCACTTGCTCCTTGGGGAGGGGTGGGGGGGTCTTAGGTGCTTGCCCTTGCCAGAAGGGGCTCGGGGCTGTCAAAGCTGGGGGTTGAAGCAAGGGGGCAAGTCACCGGGATGGACTTCCGGGTGCCCCCTCGCGAAGCCGGTCCTAGGCCCGGCGGGTGGTTTTCTTAACCAGTCACCGAGCATTCTGGCTGGGACTGGCCGTTACGCTATCTCCATTTATAAATAAACAAAGCCTTTATACCTTCAGATTGCGTCTTCTCGTTATTCGTGTGTTATGTGTGGGTAGCGTTAAAGGGAAATGGGGGGGGGGGTAAAAGCTTGCGCCTCCCTCGTCATAAAAACCTTTAATAATGGGAGTAATCGCCAAACTTAGAGGTGTGATTGTGAAATCAGAACAAGAACCGCAGGATAGGATGGGAGAATACAGCTTATTACCTCATGTTCTGCGGAAGCAAATGTCCATGAAATGTCTGCAAATATAACGTATAACCTGTCTTCCTTTAATGTAACCATGTATAGCAGGCCTGCACAACATACGGCGCATGGGCTACCTGGACTACCTATGCGGCCCGCGGGGTCCGGCGGCGGCGTGGTGTGGCGTTCTCCGTCTTCTCCCCTGAATATTCTACTATTTCCCCTGCAGGTCCTGAAAAAAATGGCCGTGGGACGCTATGAGACATCGTGACATCACGCGGCGCCACGTTGCATGACGCCGTGACGTCACGGCATCCCGTTATCATGGCAACGCGGCGTAATTTGACGCCCCGCAGCCATTTTTGTTCAGGACCTGAGTGGGAAACAGTAGAATTTTCAGGGGAGAAGGCGGAGAACGCTGCCCCACGGCACAGACCCCGCCGCAGGTAAGAGTTGTGAGGGGGGAGTAAGGGGGGGGGGGTAATTTTAATTAAAGTGCCGCCCAAATCTGCTTTCCTTTGAGCAGTTTGGCCCATTTCAATTTAAAAGTTGTGCAGGCCTGATGAACAGTCACAAAAACGCTGTGCCCAGGACATATTTGAAACCAAAAGGTAACTCTCAATGTATTCCTTCCTGGTAATACAGAAGTGAATAGAAGATCCAGGGCACTACGGATTTTTGAAAATAAATGTATTCTTTCAGTGGCACACACGACGTTTCGACTGGCCTGTCACTTGAAAAAGAACTCTGTGCAGTTCGAAACGTTGTGTGTGCCACTGAAAGAATACATTTATTTTCAAAGTGCCCTGGATCTTCTATTCACTTCTGTATACTCAGGATCTCGCCAGACAGGTTTTTTCCCTGAACCAAGGTGAACGCACGTATTTTGCATATATTATATATTACATATGGTGGGCAAGACTGAATCCTTACATTGTTACTTCCTGGTCAAACATTTTTATAAATAAAAAAATAATAATAAATAAATAAGCAAACGAAGGTCAGATAAAGCAAAAAAAGTAGTTTTTTTCCCCAAACATTTGTCTGGAAGCGACGTTTTGTGCCTCACATTCCATCGCTTTCCCTTATGTAAATGTCCACGATAGAAAGATTAAGATTAAAAAGAGTAACCCTAATAAGATGCCTGTGTTTAACCTTCAGATCACGACCACCGATGATTACAGAGGTTCACGCTTTGCTTGCCTGGATAGTGGGCATTGCAGGAATGAATATTCACAGTGTCACACTTCAATAGCCGACTTTTTAGCTCCCTTTCAGGTACTTCCCTTGCATTGATTTCTTCTGCTTCAACTCAGAATTCATTCCAATACTATTAACAGCTTTGATAAAAATCTTTTGCTGATTCAGTTGATCGACTGCTTTCAGTATCGGAATTAGAAGCAATGGAGCTTGTATAGGCAGAAAGCTGCCTCTTTTTTGAGGGTCTAGGAGACTTCTCTCTGAGCAACCATCCGTGATCGACAGTGACAATCTGACCTCCAATTAACATGCCAAGGAACCGCGCTCCCAATATAAAGAGGTCTCTCTGAGAATCACCTTCTCCCTCCTGTTTGTGCTGGCTCCTTATTTTCTGTTATTACCTGGCAGTATGATAGAGCTACACTCAAAGGAACACGGTAACACGTGTGTAAATAATCCTTTAAAAAACAGCACATCTAAATAACACACTATTCTGCAAACCAAACACAATAGGAAGATGAGTACTAACTACTATAAACACAAACACAGATATACACATGCTCACACAGACACACACACACACACACATATATGGTACACATGCACATATATACACACACACACACACACGTACACATGCACACACACAAAAACACACACATACACACACATTTAGATAATACATAAGGTTCCCCACAAGTCTTTCAGTCTCTGAAACATTAATACAAACTTTAAATTGACCGATTTGTGGTGAGAATTTGCCAATGAGTTGTTTCTCTTTGCCGGAAGACATCAAACATGAGGTCGTCCCAGACACAAACCAACATTTTAAAATCAGATTTGAGTGTCTGGAAACATTTCTTTCTTTTCAGTTTAAGTCAGGACTCTGAACAGAGGGATAACTAAGTGTCCAACGCGTTTCTCTGCCCAAAAAAGCAGAGAAAGCAATTAGATTTCTGGGTGTTCTCTCTGTGTATGAGGGACAATTAAAGGGGTTATATATCAAAGTGCCAAGACTGCAAAACTGGGACAAAAAAGTTGTAGTTATGAAAATAAACAAACTATGTCTATTCTTTGATCAATTTGGTGCTATTTGGAGCACCCGCAGATGTGGACAATGGTAAAGAAGATAAGAAGGCAGTGATAAGGGCAGTAACCCACTAAAACATCAGGTTACAATATTTACATTACTTGTGAGAATAAACTTTACAACACGATTTGAAAATACTTATACTTGTGTGACCCCAGAAAATAATGTATCTTGCTCTAGTTTTAAACTATAACTACAGATGTAGTAGGCGTTATTAATCCCAGACATGGAGAGCGCACAGTGGGAGAGACCCCCACTCAGAAGAATTGGTCGCCTGCTAGAATTTGTTAGGACTAACGCATTAATTACCGCACCTGTGCAATGCACCCACCGCTGGCAGTAATATGTGATAACTGCATATTTCTGCCACCAGTTCAATTCAGCCCTCGTTAATATGGTATTGTTAAAGGCTCAATAAGTAAAGTACAAAGCCAAAAACCATTTTAGGACAGAGTTGTGCTCCTCTGGCAGTCTGTCCTGTTCAGTGGTTTTATGATGTACAAAGAAAAGCTACAATCCAGGCGCAAGGAAGTTAGGATAATTATAATTTCTATAATAATTGTTTCCTATATTTTGTTATGTTGAGTTAAATTGTGAAGTTGAATTAAGCATGTGTAAGGCTGCACTTACAGTGACGGCGACAGCGATGCGACGTTGTGTCAAAACAATTGCATTGCCGCTGTTGCGTGCGCTTTTAGTAAGCGCTGCGCGACGGAGCGACGGCTTGGTCGCGATCGCTGGAAGTCATCTCAATTTTATTTTTCCAGCGACCGCAGCCTGAAGTCACCGTCGCCGGCACTAGTAGCGTATTAGGGGTCAAGCAGCACTTCTCAGTAGTTACAAGCCTCCTATAGTGAAGTATACCTGCATCTTACAGCATTGGTGCGCAATCTTTCCCCGCTGTGCCCCCCTGCCTGCTTCCCTCCTGCTTGTGCCCCCGCCTCCCTTACCTTGTCTCCAGCTCTCCAGCATCAAATGACGCCGCAGGGTCACGTGACATCACGCTGCCCCATGGCGTCACTTGACGCCGCATCGCCGAAGACAAGGTAAGGGTAGTTGCAGAGGCCTCACGCGATCCCCCAGCATTTCATTTAAATGCCTTGGGGAAGAGCGCAGGGCCTCTGCAACCGTCGCCCCCCCCCCCCCCCCTGAAAAATCTCACGCGCCCCAGTTTGCGCACCCCTGCCTTACAGCACGATCCTTGCACTAAAGGCTTCACCAAAACAGTATAACAGAAAGCAATAATGAAAGGCTTCTCTGGGGACCAAACCGTTCCTTTTATTTTTTACATTGTGACCGTAATGTATCCACTTTTCACCCTCCTTTAGCTCATGCTGCATCACTTCGCCCAAACTACACTGTTTTGGTAAAGTCTTTACTGCACAAAGCTACATGAAACAAATATACCTTTTTGTAAACATTATGCAAGCCTCCACATTTGGATTGTAAGCTCTCCGGGGCAGGGATTTCCTTTCCCATTGTCTACATTTTTATTGGTTGCACTTATTGTATTATAATCCCCTGTATTACATTGTCTCTTTTCTAAAGCACTGTGCAAATACTAGTATATAAAAATAGACGTACGTTCTTCCTACCTACCAATTAGATTGTATGCTCTTCGGGGCAGGGACTCCTTTTCTTAAATGTCACTTTTATGTTTCAAGCGCTTCTTCCCATTATGTGTTATTTGTATTATTTGTTATTGATATGATTATGTCCCGTGTATTACTGCTGTGAAGCGCTATGTACATTAATGGTGCCATACATACATATATATATATATATATATATATGTGTATATATATATATATATATATAGGTATATATATAGGTATATATATATATATATTATAAAGATATACATACATACATACAAACGTATATGCAGCAGATGATACAGAAATTCTAAGTTGTTCATCCAGTTAACATCCAATGATGATGTACATTGACCATAGCAATCAGAATCAGGGCATCTGTTAAATGGATAAAGTGCAAATTGATCTGTCCACTTAATGTATCTGTCACCTCCTACTGTATGCCTCTTGTGACTGTGTTTGTGTTGGAAATAGATGGTCTGCAATATATTTAAGCAAAGCTAGCAACCTACATATGGGACATATGGGACAATTAACCCTTTAAGATGTTTGCCCTTTGAAAATGTGCAAGGTGTTAAAACAACCAATACTAGTGTATTCTTCCTCTCAATGTATCTTTCTGGTAGCGGTTAGGTTTTTGTTTTCCCTTTTCTTATTTCTGTTTTCTCTCCATCGTGTGAAATAATGTTCTTTTAGAAACACGCAGAGAGACAGTAAATCCCTTGGAAATCACTGCTGCTGTGCTAGCTGATACCATTCATTCCCCACCAGGCCTCCAACTGAGGCCCTCATCAGACAATCTAAAGTTACACGATTTCTAAAACTTTGTAGTGAACTACAAGGGGGTAATATGATGCTAAAGGTAACAGAGCCACTGACTAGAAAGATGTTAAACCTGACAAACTGCCTGAGCATTAGGCTGAACCTCAGATAGATTGAATTCTGTCTCCCCTGAGATATCTAGCAATGCTGGCGTGGTAACAAACCACCTTTTATTCTGCCCTGGAAAGCACATAGGCCACTGGCTGAGATTTATAGAAGAGCATTACTGCCCTCTAGTGATTACAACTATTATGCTCAAAAAAGGAATAATTGGCTTCCGTTGCTCAAGACCAGGGGCGGCCCCGACTCCAGTCCTCATGAGCTGCCAACAGGTCAGGTTTTCAGGATATCCCTACTTCAGCGCAGGTGGATCAGTCTTTGACTGCATCACATGTGGTCAAGTAGGGATATCCTGAAAACCTGACCTGTTGGTGGCCGTTGAGGACTGGAGTGGGCCACCCCTGTTGCCGGCTGATGGAATGAAGCACAGATATTTCATGTACTTGGCATTGCTGCTTGTCTATCTGCACCAAGCCGTTCCACATCACTGGGACACATCGATCCAGCACAGTTCTTTCCTTATTAAAGTATTTGGGGATTTGTAGCTTTGTGTCTCGCATTGGGAAAAAGAGCATTAAAACCAATGAGTTTTAATGATGTGAAGTCATTGGGTGTACACTTATATAATAATGCCACATGTGCCTTCTTGCATGTTATTTCTGCTTAGGTCATTTTGCTTTTTAAAACAATATTTTCTGAACACGATAGAGATGTTTCAGAATCACTCACGTGTACAGAGTGTGACCACTGATACAATGTTACTCCTAGGAATATTTTTTATTTTCTCATTGAGTACTTTATATTTTTGTGAATATTTTTGTTCAGTAAAACCAAACAGGGGCGTATTTTGTTTTACACAATTCTATCAGAGGAAGACATTAATAAATAAAAATTGTACCAAGGGGGGGGGGAAATGAAATAAAGCAACCCAGCATTTTCCAAATGAAATGGCAAAAGATATGAAAACAGCGATGTTGAATGTTTCAATGTTAAAGGGAGGAAAATAAGATACTCTGCACTTTAGCTGCATATAAAGTTCAGCATAAGGCCCTGATTAGGCCTGGCGATGAAGGCATAAGCAGAAGTCCCCCTGAAACTATATGCAAAGCCAGGGAGAATGGAAAACATCACACAACCTGAGGGGAAATCATTACCAGATGTTCCCAGTTATTTCTAAAAGCAATAAACCCCCTCCCAAAAAAGGGCCTGGGCTGGTAGTGTGTTTGCCAGGATATCTGACAGCCACACAAACAATATGCCTTGCAGGAATTTGCCCTGCTGCTCTGGCTGAAGCAGTTCCAGATGAGAAAGTCGTGTATGTCACATATTGAAGGCATCAGCGAGAACAGACCAGTCAGGAAATGAAACCAGAAGATTCTGCTACAAATTATAAGCTCAGTGACCAATGATAATTAAAATGCCCAGGATTTTCCATAAATGTCTCGTCTAACCACTTTATTGCCAGTGGCCTGCAATCGTTTGCAATATATTAAATTGGGCCGACGTGAATGGCCTTGCTATGCAGTCACGTGTTGAACCTCGAAACTGAAATACTGGGCGCCTCCATCTTTTTAAATCTGCACAAAATATTCAATTTTTTTTAGAACCCGAATTAAAGACCCAATCATTTGTTACTGGCTCACTACATTAATAGAAAATAATTCCTTTTTATTTATTTTTTAGGAAAATTAGTAACTGTCTGAGCAATTAAAGTTCCAATCTTAATTAAAACGCAAAGATGTATTTTCTTTTATTGCTTTTATTATTTCATTAAAAACCCACATTGCTGTTAAATCCTCCAGCAGTTTTCAGAGCTACATTGGAATAAAATATTTGTATGTGGGACTTCCTAAATATTGCTCATAAAGATGCCCACATATGTGCAGTATGTATTGTATAGTTCAGTGGGTCTATATTTGGGGGGGGGGTCAGTCTAGATTTATAGTGCGAAGTACTGGGACCCATTCTGCTGAAGCTCATGTTCCAAAGCATTGTAAGTTGCGATACCTTTTAATGGGTCAGTTAAATACTTCTTCACAGACATAACAGTGAGAACAGAGCTCACAAGTTCCCTTTCAAATTTTAATATTCAACATATTTTAAACACTTACTACAAAAATGAAATAAGTTGCTACTGTATGTTCCTGAATTCTGCAAATACCAATATACTGTATGTTGATATTTAAGGTTAAACGTAACAAATTTAGGAAGCTTGTTTATACAATTCTCCCAACTGCAAAACTGAAGCATAATATAACACCAGATTGGTCAAAGAAAAATATTCTATTGAAAACTACCTTTAAAAAAATAATAATTACATTTTAAAATTAAAATGAACAAATGTTGGGGAATATGCAATTTATTCCAGAACAGATGTACATGAAAATAAATCTATAATAACTAGTTCAACTTTTTTTTTGAACATTTCAAACATCCAGAAAATCTGCAGAGTAAAGAAATGACCAAAAATATTACTACATCTACCGACTTATTTTTAATGGGAAGTCAGTGTTTTAGGCCCCAAAGTTTTAAAGAAATTAAAAATCCCTTTTTTAAACTGTAAAATGCACCGAAATCATCTTTATTGGCACAATTCCAGCGTTTGAGTGGCCTGTTTTTCTGAGCAAACTTTATTCCAGGTTTCTCCCTTTGTGTACGAGGCGTGTGCCAGGCATGTGCCAGTGAAAGGGTTAATACTTCTTATAGTATAGCAAAGCAATACTACAGTATCATTCCAGAAACAAATACATTTCCAATAAACATATATGTTTTGGAACACAAAGTGATTATAGCAATATTCAATGCTTTTTCTGATGATTTTCTGTCCCATGGTAGCAGAGGGATTCTGCTTCTGATCTTTCTGGGGATTGGCCTAAGCAGAGAGCTCTAATCAGAAATTGTGGGCCCTAGACAGTAACATATATGGGTCAAACAATCCTCAATGTAACTCCCCAGAGGCTTAGGCATTTTGCAAACAGGTATATTGCAGGCCCCTGGGAGAAAACTGACCCTTCTATTACTGCTAACGATAAAAACCACTGAAGAGTTTTCAATAAGGGGGTTTAATTTTTATTAGATAATATATATTTGACATCCAGATTATGGGAAAAATGCAGTAAAATAGTATTATGGCCTCTATAGTTACATAGGAGATGAGGTTGGAAAAAACACATATGTCCATGGAGTTGTTTGGGAAGCTGAAGAATTCACTATTCTGTTTCTGCCTTAAATTACTTCTGGCCATAAAAGACAGAATTTCCCTTCTCATAAAAATCTAGACACTTCACAGTCATCCACTTGTGTTTCATACCCTCAGTGGAAAAAGAATTGATTTAGACACACTTCATAATAATAGCCCAGGACTTGCCTCCCTTTAATTAAATACAAACGTTATTTTATTGACAAAGTACAACTGGGATAAAGGAGATTGAGCTGAAATATCAGAAAACATACATGTATCATTCATAGGAATGAGAAATCCAGCCAGCTTCTAACATACATGTACCAGCCACAGGAAGGGGACTTCCATCCAGCTTCTAACATACTGTACATGTATCAACCACAGGAATGGGACATCCATCTAGCTTCTAACATACATGTGCCAGTCACCGGAAGGGGATTTCCATCCAGCTTCTAACATACATGTATCAGCCACAGGATGGGACATCCATCCAGGTTCTAACATACATGTAGCAGCCACAGGATGGGACATCCATCCAGCTTCTAACATACATGTATCAGCCACAGGATGGGACATCCATCCAGGTTCTAACATACATGTACCAGCCACAGGATGGGACATCCATCCAGCTTCTAACATACATGTACCAGCCACAGGATGGGACATCCATCCAGCTTCTAACTTACATGTATCAGCCACAGGAATGAGATCCATCCAGCTTCTAACATACAAAGGCCAGGCAGGTCTCTACCTTTCTTTCAGCAGTTTATTGTTTCTCCTCACTGATCTGTTCCCTGATTAAATAATTCAAACGAAATTCTATTCTCCATGCAATTCCTATAGTAGTCCTATCATATTCCTATCTCTGATCACCTAAAAGTCATTATTGCCAGTTTTATCATGGAACAGGCAATGTTACGCCTGTTTGCACATTGATTTAGCATGTTAGCTGCAACATTGTATATCGGGACTGTAACGTGTAATGTTATATACAAGATCACAGAGCATGCCCAGGATCTTCTGACCCAAAGACTTTCTCACTTAAATTAAATGGATTACAGAAATCTGTTGCTAAATGGGATGTAAGACATTACAGAGATTCTGCACCCTTAATAATGGATTAACCCCATTTACAAGTGAGTGCCATCCTTAATAAGGGTGCCTGAGAAACCCACCACCCTCCATCCCAGGTCTGTGCCCCCACCCCCTCCCCCCCCCCACACACACACAATAAATGAACATATCTGGGAAGGTAACGTCCTTTGCATGGTGATGTCAGACTGGGATATCTTCTTCTTCTCACTGAGGCTGCTGCAACTGCAGGCTGCTTTCTATTCCAACTTAACCCTTTCCCTGGCAGAGGGACTGGCAACGCGTTGCAGAGAAACGAAATGGTTAATGGTGCTCACACTTGATGCCCTTCCGTGTGTGTGTGTGTGTGTGTGTGTGTGTGTGTGTGTGTGTATATATATATATATATACATACATACAGCACTGCCTGGTCTCTGATTAATCCCTTCACATCCTGGATGTAGAACTTTCCACTTGCTATACATTCTGTCAGATAAAATAACCCGTCCGTGTGACCCAACCCCCCCCCCCCCCTCGGCACCGACACGGTTAACGCAGTTGGGTACCACAAATCCAAGATGCGGCCCTGGCACCGAACGGGTTAACCCAGAACCAGCCGAAATGAGACGGGGTTTTGAGTGCTGATTATCCCCAGATATTTCCTCTTCTGCACAGATCCCCTCACTCAGCCCTCAACCCCCACCACCTTCTCTGTGCCAGGGAGAGGTGCCATGTACCCCCCTCCCCCCCCCCCCCCAATCTCTGTGCCATGGGAATCACTGTTATGAAGCGAGCCATAAACCCAACAGCAGTGCAGTCCCAGCAAGAGTTAATAAGAGCCAGCTCCGGTGTGACTCCCAGCGCTAAGCAATGGGTGCATGGCCAGGCAGGAGGTCCACCGTGGCCATGACCAAGCCTGGCTGACAAGTTCCTCCAGGAGCTCGGGCACGTCTCCAGCCTCCATCTCCCAGGGCTGCCAGCTTCACAAGGTCCCTTGTGGCTTCCACAGGAGACACTCAACTCGCAAAGAAGACCCAACCACAAGAAGAGAGAGATGGGAAGAGACAGGAGGAGGAGAGGAACTCCAGCACAGAGGAGAAGGAGAGAAAGCCCTTGCAGGTGGAAGGGGTGGCTGGGGTCCTTACCTTGGTGTCTTCTTCTGCTGTCACCACCTAGGTGGTGGGGGGTGGAGGGGGAGGGGGAGAAAAAAGGTCCCACTCACATGGAGGCGTTGGGGAGACTCCACAGCATCTTAAAGCCCAGTACACTCCAGTCCAACGAGGAGATCCAAGTGAAGCTGTGAGCTTCTGGCAAGGAATGCAACAGAGAGAGAGAGAGACACAGAGAGAGGGAGAGAGAGGGAGGGGGGCATGCAAGGGCTCAGAGCAAGCTGCTGATGGAGGGAAGGAGAGGGGGGCAGTGAGGATCACATGAATAATAGCAGGAGGCAGGGGTCTCTCAGTCTCTCTCCTGACTTGGAAAGATGAGGAGTGCTGTCCATCAGAGGTGACCCCAGACCGCCTGCCCCCCCCCACCCCCCCCTACCGCCCCCTTCTGTGTGGGAGGAGGTGGGCTGCAGCTGCTGACAGAGCTGAGAGATGCTGTCTTGGATAACCCCTTAAAGTGATGCAAAGACTGGAGTGATGCAAAGCAGATTGTGCAGCAATGGGAGCATATGGAGGAAGGGGGGGTGGGGGTATACAGCACCCCTATGAGGAGCACGAGGAGCTGGGGGAGGTTATAGCATATTGGGGAGTCAGACTGTTCTCCAAAGTATAAGCTGTGTGTGGGATGTCTGTTTGCTTGCATTACATCCATGGGGGATTTAGATTTGCATGCATTATGCATTCATTTGGAGGGTTGTTGGAGGAAGAATACTAGGGGTCTGCTGCCAAATAAACTGGGATTGTTGAGTTCAAGAGCTCTGGGAGGCTGGGCTAAGGGAGGTCAATACCGTTAAGAAAGCTGAGTATCTTGGATCAGGACAGGTTGCAGAGGTTAGGGATGTGTGATAATCACCGATAGACATGCTGCATATTTGGGGTCGTGCAGGGGTTCTCAACTCCTGTCCCCAAGACACCCCCCCCCACACACACACACACACACACACACACCAGGTCAGGTTTTTAGCATATCCCTGCTTCAGCACAGTTGGCAGAATCAGTGACTGAGCCACTGATTGAGCCATGTGTGCTGAAGCTGGGATATTCTTTAAACCTGACCTGTTGGGGGTTCTTGAGGACAGGAGTTGAGAACCCCTTGGGGTAGTCTATTTACACTGCTTTTTGCTGCACCAGTGACTCTGGGGTAGTTTGAGGCACAGGTAAATAAGTCAATATTTACTTCCCTAAACACTGAAAGGGGACACATTCAGGAGGGAGTTTCTAAATACTATTTTTGTGGTGACCCTGATTTTTTATTTCATTTTTTACATTTGCCAATATATTTGCCAGTAAATAAAAAAATACTATAAGTTATGGTGGGTAGGGTGTGGTTCAAACCAATATATTTGGTACATTTAAATATTAAGTTACATCCTCAATAATAATTGAACCCCTTCAGTTGGTGCAGAAGGGGTTCATCAGTGGGGGTAGAGTTGCAGGCTCCTAACATATGCCTGCTTAGTGGGCCACATCGATTTAGGATGATCTCTGTGCATACAATAAGAGTGTTAGCTCTTTGGGTCAGTGCATGGTTACACTTTAACAGGTATGTGTTTGTGTTGGTACCGTGTTATCTTGCCCAGGTTTCCTGATGTAGAAGAATCATCAGATGATTAAATGTTGGTGCAAACACTGCTATGAATGGGAGCAGTTAGCTCAGTCTCCCAGCTGTACATGTGATGCAAAACACAGAGCCTTGAAAGCAACGGGGGTTTGCTGTGATAAATCTGCTGCTTTTATTTGCAACTCTTTAGCAAATAGGAGGCCTTCTATGTCCCAATTAATGCTTGTGCACTATATATATATATACGATTAAGGAAATATTTCCAGAAACAATGTATTTTACCTATTTTTGTGCATACATACTTTGAGTATGTGTGTGTGTGTGTGTGTGTGTGTGTGTGTGTGTGTATGTGTGTGTGTATGTATATATATATATATATATATATATATATATATATATATATATATATATATATATATATATATATTTCCAGATGTAGTATTACATCATTTTTAAATACATCTATGGAACCATGGTTTTGCCTTTGGAATAAGTATGTTCCAGTCTATTTTCCTATTCGTGGAGTGATTTAGGATGAAATCATTTATAAATCAATCTGCAAATAAAATAATTTTCCTGGGAGATTAAGTGAACTTTTAATTCTGCTGCAATTCTGAGTTTTTCTGAAGGGGCCGAATGTGTAACCTTCAAGCCTGAACTGGGGAGATACCTCATCTGCATTCATTGTTACCTCCTTCATTTAAACCAGATACCACTATTTGCCTAAGATTTTTATTTACTTAAATAGCATACATTCTAACTCTTCAGGAGGACTTTCATGTACAACAAAATGCATACCTATTCGATCTATTTAAATCCACAATCCCGACTACTCGTTTATTTTTCATTCATTGTTTGTAGATAATTGGAAGGTCCTCCAGGTTAAACAGTGCCATTTGTTTCTCAGAGGACCCAACAGTTCATACGATATTTACCGGTTTAGTTGCCAAGTTTTTGCTTCCACTAGGGCAATCAAAATGGCTGTCAAATCCCACGGGTATTATGTGCCAATAGGAAGGGACGACCGCAGGAGACATCTTTGTAAAGTCATTAAGGAACATCAGTTTGTATCCCAGAAACCGGTGGGGTTGTCTAAGCTAACAATAGTATAATTCAGCTCCAGAAAACTAATAAAGAGGTAGGATTACTACTTTTAAAGCATAGTATATCTACATGTTCCCATAAACATAGAATACTCTTGCCCAGATCCGCAGAGCCCAGGTAACATGATTTAACATGATGTTTACTTAAGTCGACGTCATGTTAGGCCTTACTCCGTATCATCAAAGTCCAATCACGTAACGTTAAGTCATGTTTTCTCCCGTACACACCATTGCATCAACAATAACAGCTGTTAGTGATAATTAAATGCAAATGATATGCAAACAAGGCATTGTAATAACAGTGCATATTCACAATAGGTCGCAGAGGGGACTTAACATTGCGTTAGGCAGGTCATTCCTAAACTTGGCGTTTCTCCAATCCAGACCCTGAAATTGGGTTTTTATAGGGTCTGGATGCCAAGGTCGGCCTTAGGGCAAGGCGAGCGATGCTGCCGTTTTGGGCCCCTGCGGTTCCTCCTCTCCCTCATCCTGTCGGTGCTGGGATAAAGCTATGGTGACCAACGTCAAATGACGTTGCAATGTCATATAATGACGCATTGCCATAGCAATGTGACGTGATATGCGACTGTCATGACGTTACGACATACCGGAGGAGTGCTGGTCATTAATGTAAGTCCCCTTAACTTTTTTACAGGGTGGGCCCCGCTGCCAGCTGAGGAAACCTAACATCCTTTTATATTTTAGGTAATGTCCTATTATGAGCTCTCTTTTAATGGAGCTTTGAGATTTAGCCCTCTTTGTGATAATCAGAATATTCTAGAAAGGGCCCACATTTTTATGAAATTGGGTCTTTTAATCACTGTGCTACCAACAGGGCTGGCAAAGCAATGTGTGGCAATGAAGGGGTTAGCCCATGCCACTCCAGAAACCAAGGTGTTGCATTATCCATCATCTCCCTCCCTATTCCCCTTCACTTTCATCATCTCCCTGGGAATCGGATAATACAAATACAGTACAAACGCATAAACAAGCCTCTCTGTTTCCATCCTGGTTCATCAAGGACTCCTGTTTCTAAAACAGATTGGTTAATAAGGGTAGGATATGGCTGTCACAGTGTAGGGCAGAAATCATCGCCTGGTGTCTCTGTCTGATTGATATATATTGATGCAGCACTGAGGTCAACTCTTGATGAGCTAAAGGGTGGGAAACATAACATATTAAAGGCTGCAACCTCTCTGAATGAGAGAACATTTATCTTCCTTGGGACCATCAAGAGTCTCAACTACAATGGACTGGGGGCTTCTTATCTAAAAGGGAATCTTTATGGCTTCAGACTTTTATTTATGGGGGTGCTTCTTAGTAAAAGCAGGAAGAGTATGGGGAATGTTTGTTGTTTCATATTAGTAATAAAAAATAAATCACTTCCCTGTGATATGTTCCAGATCCCTCTGGCTGTGAATAAAATATAAAGGCACAAGTTGGAAATATTTGGGGGGAAACACACAGGAAATTGACGTACTCAAAATATCCAGCTTGCTGTGTTTTCACAGAGCATGCCCTCCAACTTGACCTATTTAGCAGGTACTGTACCTACTATACGTGTTATGTCCTGTACCTATTAAAACCAGCTATATCTCTTGTGCTTTTTTTCTGCCAGCATGTAAGAGCTGTGATAAGCTCCTCTTCCTTTCTCCAATTAGTTGAACTTCGAAACCTTCAGCTAATTACGGTAGCTTGAACATTTATCGCTGATTTGATAAATGATCAGCGTGTTATAGGAAAGTTATCACTCATATTGTTTGTCTACATTAGTATATACAAATAAATACACAATTACAATAGTGGTTTATTGGTAACATGATCTTTGCTCTCATAGCTCTTCCTCTTCTTCCGCAACGCCAACTCCTTCACATAAGAAGCAGCTATCCAAAACACCCCAAGCTTCCTGTCCCCCTGTATCTTATGTTACGACTGACTTGTCCTTAGAGATTGTAAGCTCCTTGGGGCTGGTCCTTCCTTACCTACTGTAACAATCTATGTTACCAATTGATATTTTGTGTTTTCGTCCCCCAACCCTATTATACTGTGCTACGGCATATGTTGGCGTGTTATAAATAAAGGAGAATATAATAAATTGTATGTGTTATGGACCCTTGCCCAGAGGGATTCACGTGCTTGTAAGCTCCTGTACCCCACATTAACGGAGGAACTAAAGTGTATCACTTTTCATGTGCCCAATGGTGACAGAGCTCCACCAGCCATATGATCCTGAAGAAGGGTACATTTCTTGCATGTGCAAACTGTCCAGGATTCAGTTCGCAAATTATTTTGGGGGGCAACATTTGTGAAAACTTTACAATTTCACCAACATCTTTTTTTTTTTTTTTAAATGTTGCAAAACGTCACAATTTTATAATTTTTTGGGTAGTTTTCGTTGAAAAATAAAAAAAAACCCACAGAACTGGGGCGCATTGATCACGCATTCTTGCCCATAAGGGTCGGGCAAATTATTTTCACAGAAAAACGGCAAATTTCATCGAGCTGCGAACACATCGAATTTCTCTAGTTGTGGTACCCTTTTAATGAACCTGTGTGAGAGTCCTTCATACAAACAGTGTATTTGTTCAGAGATTTCATGGACTTACACGTCCCTCCCTTAGAGATTATTGGACTGAACTGCAGAGATTTGTGAGGTCGCTAAAGGTAAATCGCTGACCTCACACATCAATCCATTAACAGATATTAAAAGCTGCAGACACTGGTAGTAATCACATGAGATTTGTTACTGTCACTCCGGGCTGCAGAAAGACACATAGAGAAGAACAGGAATCACTGTCTATACCAGCGACGCGCAACTGGGGGGCGCTGGGTTTAATTGCGGGGGGCACGGGGTTTACAGGGGCCCTGCGCGCATCCCGAAGGCACTTAAATTAAGTGCCGGGGAAGCAGCGCAGGCCTCCGTAAGCCTTACCTACCGTGGTTCAGCAGCATCTGGAGACGCGTCGCCATGGCAAGGCGTCGTCCAATTTGACGCCGCGGGGTCATGACGTTGCATTGCTATAGCAACGTGACGTCATGACACCCAGACGCTGGGAACCAATGTAAGGAGGAGGAAGGGAGGGGGGCGCACGGAGAGGAGGACAGCCCGCAGGGGGAAAAGATTGCGCTCCCCTGGTCTGTACCATAAACAAATATTTGTTAAAAGGTTTTTTCTCCCCTACCTAAAAAACGTTTATTTTGTAATCTAGTAAAAGAGGCTACTGATTTAACCACTTCAGTCCCAAATCCGTCTATCCCTTTTATTCAACTAGAGCAAAAACATTGAATGATGTATAATTTCCCAGAGGCCTGTTTAAAATATGCTGAAACACACAAAACACACAACAGTGCAGAACTGACTTCAAAATAGCTTCCAGGACCCTAAAATTACTCAGCTCAAAGCTTCCTCATCTCAAAGTGGATTTCTCTACTTTCTTCTAAATAGAGTCGTTTACGCCAATATGCTGCCAATACACATATATAATATACTACTTAAACCATTCAATTATACATAAAGGAGCCGTGTCAGGCATTCTTTTAGAAGAAGTTAGAGAGTTCAGTGCATTGGTAAAAATGAGTGGGGTTCCAGGATAAAAAATGAAATTTATGGAGAAATTGTGTTTGTAATATTTTTGTGCTAATGATGTTGGTTTAAAAGTTTCCTATTTATGCAGGGTATTAACAAACCATCTCATGCTCTTTATAATGGTTTTATTTATGCTCTGGCATTTCAGAGATCTTTGCATTTTTTCTGGGTAACAGTGATTGCTGCTTTCTGTCGTTCTGTGTTGTTTTTTCTGTGCATTATAAATGTATTAAAACATGTTTTTTTAAGGAAATTAAATAGTGTTCTAAATATTATACTGTATTCATAGAAATAGTTTATTTATTTTATTATAAACATTTTTTGGAGAGTTATAATTATAACACTAAATAACTTTTTGGAACAATTATTACAAATATTCAGATTTTTTTTTATAGGTTTAAAATTCATGGGAAAAGTATTCATTCCCATGTGGAGTGCATGTATTCTCTGATGTCATTCCCATGTGGAGTGTATGTATTCTCTGATGTCATTCCCACGCGGAGTGCATGTATTCTCTGATGTCATTCTTAGGGACAGCATGCGGCCGTGCGGCCGTGCATTCCTATGCGAACGCGCGCGTGCATGTGCCACATGCTTTCCGTGTATATAGAGCCGGGAGCTGCAGGTAAGTGTATATGCGTCTATGTGTGTGTATATGTTGTGTGAGTGTAAGGGGAGTGTAAGTAAGATTTTTTTAATTAAAAAAAAGTTTAATATTTTTTTTTTGTGTGTGCATTTATTTAACCCCCCCCCCCCACACACACACACACACACACACACACACATACACACACACACACACACACACACATCCATACAAACACGCAAACACGCATACATGCACACATACACACCAATACATACATTTGAGCGCAGGCAGCGGCGCGAAAAGAGGAATTTCTTCATCTTCGCCGCTGTCTGTCGGCTCCCTTCTCCCTGCCGTGCGCGCGCGCGCGGCACATCTATAGAAAGGCTGACAAAAATCCATGCGCGCGCACGTCGTAGCACGCGCCCGGCCCTATAGAACGTGCCTTATGCGGTGTGCATGTATTCTATGATTCATTCCCACATGGAGTGCATGTATTCTCTGATGTCATTCCCACATGGAGTGCATGTATTCTCTGATGTCATTCCCACATGGAGTACATGTATTCTCTGATGTCATTCCCACATGGAGTGCATGTATTCTCTGATGTCATTCTCATGCGGAGTGCATGTATTCTCTGATGTCATTCCCATGTGGAGTGCATGTATTCTCTGATGTCATTCCCACATGGAGTGCATGTATTCTCTGATGTCATTCCCATGCGGAGTGCATGTATTCTCTGATGTCATTCCCATGCGGAGTGCATGTATTCTCTGATGTCATTCCCATGCGGAGTGCATATATTCTCTGATGTCATTCCCACATGGAGTGCATGTATTCTCTGATGTCATTCCCACGCGGAGTGCATGTATTTTCTGATTTCATTCCTACTGTACATGGAGTGTATGTATTCTCTGATGTCATTCTCACGCGGAGTGCATGTATTCTCTGATGTCATTCCCATGCGGAGTGCATATATTCTCTGATGTCATTCCCACGTGGCATGCATTCTCTGATGTCATTTCCACGTGGAGGGCATGTAATCTCTGATGTCATTCCCACACGGAATGCATGTATTCTCTGATGTCATTCCCACGTGGAGTGCATGTATTCTCTGATGTCATTCTTAGGGACGTTCTATACAGCATGCGGCCGTGCAATCCTATGCGAACGTGTGTGCCTGTGCCGCATGCTTTCCGTGTATATAGAGACGGGAGCTGCAGGTAAGTGTATATGTGTGTATGTGTGTGTATATATTGTGTGAGTGTAAGTCTAAGGGGAGTGTAAGTAAGATTTTATTTAAATTAAAAAAAAAAATTTTTGTGTGTGCATTTATTTACCCACACACACGCACGCACGCACGCACGCACGCACGCACACACACACGCACACACACATCCATACAAACATGCACACATACACACCAATACGTACATTTGAGCGCCGGAAGCGGCGCGAAAAGATGAATTTCTTCATCTTCGCCGCTGTCTATCGGCTCCTCTCTCCCTGCCGTGCGCGCGCGCGCGCGGCACATCTATAGAAAGGCTGACTAACGTCAGCCAACTAAAAATCCGCGCGCGCGCACGGCGTAGCACGCACCCGGCACTATAGAACGTGCCTTATGCAGAGTGCATGTATTCTATGATTCATTCTCTTGCGGAGTGCATGTATTCTATGATGTCATTCCCATGCGGAGTGCATGTTTTCTCTGATGTCATTCCCATGTGGAGTACATGTATTCTCTGATGTCATTCCCATGCGGAGTGCATATATTCTCTGATGTCATTCCCACATGGAGTGCATGTATTCTCTGATGTCATTCCCACGCGGAGTGCATGTATTTTCTGATTTCATTCCTACTGTACATGGAGTGTATGTATTCTCTGATGTCATTCTCACGCGGAGTGCATGTATTCTCTGATGTCATTCCCATGCGGAGTGCATATATTCTCTGATGTCATTCCCACGTGGCATGCATTCTCTGATGTCATTTCCACGTGGAGGGCATGTAATCTCTGATGTCATTCCCACACGGAATGCATGTATTCTCTGATGTCATTCCCACGTGGAGTGCATGTATTCTCTCATGTCATTCTTAGGGACGTTCTATACAGCATGCGGCCGTGCAATCCTATGCGAACGTGTGTGCCTGTGCCGCATGCTTTCCGTGTATATAGAGACGGGAGCTGCAGGTAAGTGTATATGTGTGTATGTGTGTGTATATATTGTGTGAGTGTAAGTCTAAGGGGAGTGTAAGTAAGATTTTATTTAAATTAAAAAAAAAAAAATTTGTGTGTGCATTTATTTACCCACACACACGCACGCACGCACGCACGCACGCACGCACACACGCACACACACATCCATACAAACATACACACATACACACCAATACGTACATTTGAGCGCCGGAAGCGGCGCGAAAAGATGAATTTCTTCATCTTCGCCGCTGTCTATCGGCTCCTCTCTCCCTGCCGTGCGCGCGCGCGGCACATCTATAGAAAGGCTGACTAACGTCAGCCAACTAAAAATCCGCGCGCGCGCACGGCGTAGCACGCACCCGGCACTATAGAACGTGCCTTATGCAGAGTGCATGTATTCTATGATTCATTCTCTTGCGGAGTGCATGTATTCTATGATGTCATTCCCATGCGGAGTGCATGTTTTCTCTGATGTCATTCCCATGTGGAGTACATGTATTCTCTGATGTCATTCCCATGCGGAGTGCATATATTCTCTGATGTCATTCCCACACGGAGTGCATGTATTGTCTGATGTCATTCCCATGTGGAATACATGTATTCTCTGATGTCATTCCCACAAGGAGTGCATGTATTATCTTATGTCATTCCCACGTGGAGCGCATCTATTATCTGATGTCATTCCCACACGGAGCACATCTATTATCTGATGTCATTCCCACGTGGAACGCATCTATTATCTGATGTCATTCCCACACGGAGCGCATCTATTATCTGATGTCATTCCCACATGGAGCGCATCTATTATCTGATGTCATTCCCACACGGAGTGCATGTATTCTCTGATGTCATTCTGACGCGGAGTGCATGTATTCTCTGATGTCATTCCCATGTGGAGTGCATATATCCTCTGATGTCATTCCCATGTGGAGTGCATATATCCTCTGATGTCATTCCCATGTGGAGTGCATGTATTCTCTGATGTCATTCCCACCATTCTAATTCCTGACGAGTTTTCATCACAGATTCTCCATGAAGATGATGGTCTCGCAGCCTTGGTTTCACGGCTAGCTGCCGGTGCCTGCACTATATACTGAGCAGCTGATCTTAAATCCAACACAAATAAACTATTAAGTTCAATTATCTCCCTTCTTTCCTAACCAACCCTCCTCTCACAAGTTCTCTCACAACAAGTCCCAAACTCAAAGCCCTTCTAAATTATTTCCCATCTGTTAGGAAGAATATTTTTGCAACAGATTTGTAATAACCCCTGTAGTGTTGGATATCTGTACAAAATAATGATGAATAATTTGTTTAATTGGCTTTTGGTACTAAAGAGATTAAATTACATTCCTTAGGATTTTTTTTGGAGGGGGAAACCAGGAATTCTAAACACTAGCATGGTGTTATTTAAATAAAGATATACATTCGTGTTTTTGTGTGAGAGGTGCTGTCACACTTAGAAATACTCTATATTGCAGAAGCAACAATTTGTCTAGGGTTAGGCTGCGTCCACGCTAGCGCTGAGCGTGCGGCGCTTGCCGAGTTCAGTTCCTGCAATTTACATTGTCCTGTTCCCGCTCACATGTTGCACGTGCGCACGCTCTCCCAAGCTTGGCGCTTGGGGAGACAAAAAAAAGAGAGTTTGAAGGACGCTCAACAATTCCCCAATTCCCCCATGCGCGCGCTTGCAAAATAGAAAGGACACCCGACACTCATGCTTGGAGAGCTGGTGATGTCACCGCTCTCAAGCATGAGCGCAGTCAGCGCCAGCGGGGCCGCAGCCTTAGTTGTTAAGAGAATGTGTTAATAAAGCTGTGTGTGATGTGTATAAAGAGACATTTGCTTGGATGGCAGGTAAAGATATCTATTCTCTAACTAACAGACGTATTGAAAGACTTTCTTTGAAATAATTATCATCTCCAGCTAGAAGAAAATGAAGGATTCCAGCAGAGCCTGGTTATACCAGGTCGAAGTTAAATAATCCTTCACAAAATGTCTTCCATCTTCCACCGCGGCCTACTGGGTGAGAAAATATAAAGAGATCAGCAAATGGCAACACAGAACATATCACTGGACAAGCCGCATGCAATCTGTGTAAAAAACATTATACTTCCAAGCTGAAATGCGAGTTTGGATACAAACCCCACTCAAATGATTTGTTTCCATGTAGAAGCTGCCGTTTTCAATTTTAAAGAAGTATTGATTTTGTGCGGCCCATTAAATATGGTAACCACTGTGACTTTTCTAACATGCCCCTTGCAACTCAAATTCCAAATCACTGCAACAGTGTAACTAATGCTGCTTTTCTTCCTCCGTCAGGCATAGCAACAAAAACAGCATGGGACTAAGCACTGGAATTTGGTTTGGTGCTTTTTCTGGAGTTAGGATTTTGCATGTAATCATGTCAGCATCATCAAATGTCAACTTTAAACATGTCGAGCTGTGTAGCAGCCAGGAAAAATGCCAGATAAGGTGTTATGTGCCTGAGTGCTTTCGCTTTAGTGGATATCTAAGTTAACGTCACGTTATTCCTTAGGCCGAGTCCACGGTCCCTGCTGGCGTGCTGAGGCGCGCTGAGGCGCAGGGAAAGCGGGTGCTTTCCCTGGCCTTGCGGTTGCTTACCGCAAGCGCTCTCAGCAGCCGTCAGGGGGCGGTCCGGGGGCGGTCCGGGGGCGGGCGCGTCACTGGCCGGGGGCGGGCCAGTGACGTCACGGAGCTGGTTCGCCCTCATTGGGCGAACCGCTCACGTGACCGGCCTGTCTCGCCGGCAAGCGGGGGAATTTTAAATTCCCCCAAGACCTGCGCTTCCGCAAGCGCGCGTAAGCGCAGGTGAGCCCCTACTAAAGCCGCTCTAATTGCGGCTGTAGGGGCTCAGTGCTGAGCGGGAGCGCGCCTCAGCGCGCTTCCGCCAGCAAGCAAGTAACATGGCCGAGGCCTTATGTGTATCTTCAAAACCCAACAACACAACTTGAAAGCAGCAATACTACTTTCCCCCCCTCCTTTTTTTTTGTCTTATTTGTATGTGTAAAGCATGTGACAATGTATTCTTACCTAAGCTGGGAATCGTTTAGTGTTCCTGTTACAGATGTGTTAAAATCCTGATTGTGTGCCTAACATTATGGCTGCTTCAATCAGTGTAACTCAGCAGCTACAATGTATCCATATATTACTAAGGTAACATTATCTATTGTTACAGTTTACAGCTCTAACTGTCGGGAACATTGGCAACAAATGATCACAAACATGAAAAAGTGTTGCAAAGATCTTGCACTGCTGGGGAAGTGTATTAAACCTACTATAGAAATCAAAGGATGCTCAGAATATTAAAACTAATTCAAAATGTTATAAAGAGTTGAAAAAAAACTGTCTATTATCTAATACTACAGAATTGATTTATTAAAAAAAACAAAAAAACAAAACATATGATATTCAGGGATATACCAAATAAGTAAACATGGAAGAATGTTGATCCTGGGAGTAATCTGATTGCCAATTCTTGGAAGGAATTTATGTTTCCCCTTATGAGATATCATTGGATGATATGTCACTGGGGTTTTTTGTTTGCCTTCCTCTAGATCAATAAGTAAGTATAGATATAGGATAAAGTATCTGTTGTCTAAATTTAGCATAGGTTGAACTTGATGGACGTATGTCTTTTTTCAACCTCATCCACTATGTAACTATGAAACTTTGGAACTATGTAACTATGTAAGATTTCACATGTTTTTCTGTTTTCAGCCAGAAAGTGCATTGCATAACTGTAATTCTGTGCAAAAGAGGCGTTTTCCCCAAGCAGGGCCTATCGACCAAGGTCCATTAAAGTTAACACAGGGACTTGTTACGTCATACCATACCTTTATCTCCCTGGTTTTTGTGCCCCACTCCTGCGCTACCTTTTTGTCTGCTTGTGCAGTTAGTGTTCGCTCACCTCATCTGTGCGGCACACAGACATTCTGATTAACAAATTATGGTTAATAATTGAATGTCACTAAGTTATTTACATTTCTTACTTCCTGCCGAGTTGCCGTTTGCCACGAGCAGATATTTACACATTTGTTCCTTCTCTACACAGCCTGGTGTGGTTTGGCTTAGGACAATTTTAAGGAGCTGCTCGGAAATTGGCAGTGGAAAAGGTCATCTCGTTAGGCAACGGGGCCCACCGAATTTGCCAATATAGATCAAACCATTATCTCTGGTTTCATTATCTCCTGAGGGTGCAGTCACTTCTGAGACCACAGTGAACTAATGGCAGTGATGTTTGTAATGCAGGGGTAGTAAACTCCAGTCCTCCCGGGCTACGAACGGGTTAGTGTTTAAGGATATCCCTGCTTCCGCAAAGATGGCTCAATCATTGACTGAGTCACCTGTGCTGAAGCAGAGATATCATTAAAACCTGACTTGTTGGTGGCCCTTGAGGACAGGAGTTGGCCACCCCTGGTGTAATGGCTTAAATATATAAGTGACAATGTTTCCCGAATTCAGACACATAAAGATATTTTTTTAATCTGGTATTAAACTGTTTAATGTTTCTGTGGTAACCAGACGCCTTGGAGAGCCGATACACTTTTATGATAAGATTGGTTTGGGGAATCTGCTTTTTCGCTGGCAATGCATGAGTCACTCTGCTTTCTTCTTCTTCAAAAATATCTTCGATGCCAAATTTTGTCAAGCAGCTAATGTTGATGGACAATAAATGACTAATAAACAGACAGTTACAATATTTCCAATGAAAAGAAAAACATTTTCCACATGAGCCAATATTGCCATTTTGAGGATTTTCAAATGTTTTTATAGACGCCAATTTTTAACAAGTAATTTGGTAAAGTTATTTACAATTTTTTCTGCTGCAAAGCAATGTTCTGATTTTTTCCCGAAACCCTTTTTGTGGGTTTAAGATAGGGATGGGCAACTTCGGTTCTTAAGGGCCACCAACAGGTCAGGTTTTCAGGATATCCCTGCTTCAGCACAGGTGAAGCAGTCTTCGGCTGAGTCACTATTTGAGCTACCTGTGCTGCAGCAGTGATATCCTAAAAACCTGACCTGTTTGTAGCCCTTGAGGACTGGAGTTGCCCACCCCTGTCTTAAACCCACAAAAAGGGTTTCGGGAAAATATCAGAACATTGCTTTGCAGTAGAAAAAAATTGTAAATAACTTCACCAAATTACTTAAAAACATTTGATTATCCTCAAAATGGCAATATTGGCTCGTGTGGAAAATGTTTTTCTTTTCACTGGAAACATTGTAACTGTCTGTTTATTAGTCATTTATTGTCCATCAACATTAGCTGCTTGACAAAATTTGGCATCGAAGATATTTTTCAAGAAGAAGAAAGCAGAGTGACTCATTCAATGCCAGCGAAAAAGCAGATTCCCCAAACCAATCTTAGGCCGCGCTTATAGTGCGCACGACGGCGACGCGACGGGTGATGTCACCCGTCGCCGCTAGCGAATGTTGTAATTCGCTTTCCGGTGATGTCGCGGGCGACCAGGTCATTGATTGGTTCAGAGGCTGTCACATGTGGCGACAGCCTCTGAAAAATCAAATTTGACCGGCTCCAAATTCTGCGTCGACGTCGTCGCTCTATCGCGTCACGCTTACTATAAGCGCACGCGACGGCGGCAATACATTTGTTTTCGGGCGACGTCGCGTCGCCGGCACTATAAGCGCAGCCTTATCATAAAAGTGTATCAACTCTCCAAGGCGTCTGGTTACCACAGAAACACTAAACAGTTTAATACCGGATTAAAAAAATATCTATATGTGTCTGAATTCGGGAAACATTGTCAATTATATATTTAAACCATTTCACATGGGGCGGCCAACTCCAGTCCCCAAGGGCCACCAACAGGTCAGGTTTTAATGATATCTCTGCTTCAGCACCGGTTACTCAGTCAGTGACTCAGTCAATCACTGTGCCACTGATTGAGCCACCTTTGCGGAAGCAGGGATATTAAGAGATTGTCAAAATATGCTTTGCGACGCATGCTGAGTATTTTAGGAATACACCTTCTGATTCTTATTTCTCACTATGGGTCAATTCTATATATACTGGAACGGCCGGTCCGGTAATTTGCTGCCAAAAATTCCCATTAACATATATGGAGATTTTTGGTTAAAAATGGCCTGAATGGTCTCTTCAGTGTATTTAGAATTTTCCCCTTACTCTTAATTTGTAACCTCTTCTCTGGCAACAAAGGGATGCAATGTGGCCATTCTACAGTGACAGGGTTTTATGGCTGCAAGTACAGGATATTTCAGAATTACTTGGTAAGGATCACCCCCTGTTGTGTTCTAGAGACACCCAGAATTCTGCCTTCTTATAAAGTTATTGTTGTTATTATTATTTTTATGCTTTTTCATTATATCACAAATATTTTTTACCATGGATAAACTCAGATGGAAACTGCGTTATTTGTGATTAACAACACCAGTCCCTAAACCCTATGCATGTGTTCATCCTGACATGACCCTTTCCTCCCTCAAAATACATACAATCTAACATACTACCTCATCCTCTCCCTCATGTACTACTGTAACAGTGCTTGACCTCCATATTTAACAGCAGTCTCTACCATCGTTTTTTCCCCCAGTGTGGCTGAAAGCATCACCCCACCTATTCAGATCAGTTCAATCATTCCATGAACTCCAAATGACATTGTACACTAACTTCTCTCAAGGCTCTGTCTCATCTCTATATGCCACAGCTCCCATATTCCTTTCTTATAGCCTAACTTCTGATCTGCCTACCCATCACACACCCACACCCCTCGGCCGTTTTGCTCTTGGCTGTAGGAAAAGCGTGTCCATCGGATACATTGTTCTCTTTAGTGCCAGAGGGACCAGTAAACCAAAGCTTTGCAAATCATTTGTAAAACACATCCCTGTGGTAATGAGGAGGAAAATGTATCATTGCTACAGTTTAAAAAAAATGGCCAATGTAAGAATGAAACAATGTAGCTTGTAGGATTCTTCTTTTCCTGAGCAGAATAGAAATAGTGAGACGGCCCCTGTGGAATTAACCAGCCACACAAAGTAATATTAGCACTGCAGCTAGAAAGCATATTGATCTGTCATGAAGGATTTCATTAATTCTATTCAAGAGACATGTTAACAAATTGGTGTGGTAACATTTGACCCAGTGATTGACTTGAGCTGGCCCCTTTGCTCTTGCATGCTGGATTTAGATCTATTGAATGTTGGAACAGGATTCTGCCTTCATATTTTATGTGACCCGGGCTCCAAAAAAATCAAAATATTGACCTTTTTGTTCTGTAAGTAAAACATAAGCAAAATCTATCCATATACTGTATTTTTCTTAAGAGAATGCACATATCAGCAGAATATTTAAAGGTACGAACCAACATAGCATTTGTATTTAATTTGCAACAAATTGGCATCAGACCGCCATGTTACTCCCTCTCTGATTTGTTTTACACGTCGTCACATGTAATATGCACATGTTCATATAAAGCTCATATGGCTTATTTAGTGCATCATACCAAACTGAGGAAAAAATACTTCAATCACAGTGATTAGTTGATAGCTACAGGCATACCCTGCATTAACGTACGCAATGGGACCGGAGCATGTATGTAAAGCGAAAATGTACTTAAAGTGAAGCGCTACCTTTTTTCCACTTATTGATGCATGTACTGTACTGCAATCGTCATATATGTGCATAACTGAAGTAAATAACACATTTGTAACATGCTCTATAGTCTCCCCGCTTGTGCAAAGCTTCGGTACAGGTAGGGAGCCAGTTTTGCTATTCAGGATGTACTGACAGGCGCATGCGTGAGCTGCCGTTTGCCTATTGGGCGATATGTCCTTACTCGCGAGTGTATTTAAAGTGAGTGTCCTTAAACCGGGGTATGCCTGTATCAAACTGGCTGCAGGAAATGTACAATAGAAGCTCAAATGTATATTTTATTTAAAGTAAGTGATGATGAAGGAAAATGAAAGGAAATGGGTAAACATATATTCTCTCATTAGCTGCGACAGTGTTGCTGTCCCATGTAGAAAACGAAATTCAGGCGATAGTCCTTGCCACATAAAGCTTGCAATCTATTTCTCGGTGCCTGGGGAAGACAAGTTGATTTCCCACAAGATCACAAGAAGCTTATACAGTGAATACATCTGTTGAACCACTTCCAAAGCCGCGATGCCACCATTGGACCCCATCTCCATATTGAGCGAAGTGGCCTGGCGATTGGAGCAGTGTCACTGTGTTTCTTTGTGAAGGCAGCTGAGCAGTTCAACAAAACATTATGTCATGGTAATGCTATGTGCACTTGATGTATGTTAAGTAGCTTTCTCTATGCACAAATGTCACACTGAATACATTCAGAGCCCAGATATGTGATGGGGCACAGAGGCAAATTGAACCTTCTCCATCACAATAGCTCTGTTGCTGCAGACACTGTGCTTGCTGGTAGCTGTGTACTTACATTTTCTAGCCATGTCTTTTCATCCAAAGAATTCACTCCAGTTTAAGGAAATGTATGTTCATATAGAAGAGCTGTCCCATTTTATGGTTGCAGGTACTATTCTTACTTCACAGTCATACTAAATAGGTTTTCCATTAACTCCGATTCAGGCTAAAACAGACGTGGAAGGGATATACTTCTATATAGGTTTGATGAGGGCTCTGAACTTTTTTGACACGGTTTAACCTTAAAGAGCTGACATTTCAATGACTCTTAACTGACCCTTTTTACACTTGTGAGCTGAACTGTTGTCAAACCCCCAGTGTTTAAGTGGAGACAGCAGTATTTATGGCATTTCATTTTATGCATGTGCACTCCTGTAAATCTGCAAGAAAGAATACTACTGCTTTGTATCTAACCTGTTTAGCAGCACAAATACATTGCTGTTACATTTTTACATTTCACTTATAGAAAATACTTCTAAATCTATTATACGTTCTGCATACATGGTGTGTAGACAAAAAAACCTGAATATTTATTTAAAAAAAAAAAACATTTTTAAATATTTGCTGAAGCATGTTACATTTTTCATTTTCAAAAGCACTTTCCACCACAATATCATTTTTCCTGAGTGTTTTACTTATCAGTAAGAGTGTAAATAAAGGATGAAGCCCGTGGGACAGGGTGTTTTACCAAAGATCGTCATTGCTGAATACAAACAGCAAATACTGATACAATCTCGCTGACATCAAAAGACCAAAGGCTCAAAATTCCGTGAAATTCGGGCTCATAACGTGACGTTACCTAAAACAGGAACGGACGCGATGCTTCCTGACATCCTCAAAGCTAATTGTATGCAAAACCATATCTGAACTCATTACCATAGGTTTAAAGTCATGTTACAAAGGTTTAGTGCAGGCCTGCACAACTCCAGTCCTCAAGGGCCGCAAACAGGCCAGGTTTTCAGGATATCCCTACTTCAGCACAGCTGGCTCAATTAGTGGCTCAGTAGGGCTGAGCCACTAATTGAGCCAGCTGTGCTGAAGTAGGGATATCCTGAATACCTGACCTGTTTGCGGCCCTCAAGGACTGGAGTTGTGCAGGCCTGGTTTAGTGCATATGTGCAGTAATCCAGTTGGCACACATACGTGCTAACTAATAACGGGCGTGGACATGTGTTCCATACAAAATCCACACATGCGCATTTAAAATTGTAGCGCTCAATCAAGGAATTTGAATAAAGTATAAATAGAATTAGAAAATGTTCCGTTATTTATAGGGTAGACGTGCTTTGATGCCGCAACATTGCAGAGTAAGCCTCCCATGTCTCCTGTTCTAAGGCAGGGGTGCGCAATCATTCCCAGCCCCGACCCCCTGCCTGATTCCCTCCTTGCCTGCGCCCCCCCCCCACCCCTCTTCCTCCCCCTCCCTTACCTTGTCACTGGCTTTCGGCAACAAATGACGCGGCGGGGTCACGTTGCCATGGCAACTTGACGTCACGTGACCCCGCCGCGTCATTAATGCCGCGTTGCCTTAACAAGGTAAGTGAAGTTGCAGAGGCTTAACGTGATTCCCTCGGCATTAACTTAAATGCCTTGGGGGAAGAGTGAGGGGCCTCTGGAACTGCCGCGCCCTCCTTGAAAAATCTTGCGCCCCCCCCCCAGTTTGCGCACCCCTGTTCTAAGGCACCAACCATCCACATTGTCAGGTCCACTGATGAGGACCTGGATATACAAATAAATGGCATTGTGGATAATTTTCCCACGATTTTTGGAGACCAGTTATACCGCACCAGCCATGGAGAAAAATATAAACTATGGTGTACCATCCTAAGCAATATTATTGCTCTTGGTCACACCAATAGAACAACAGAAATAGTGAGAAAGCGCTGGGCAGACAGCAAGAGAGAACTAAAGCAGGAGCTGCCTGACCATGCCCCTGAGGCCAGGAAAACAGGAGTGGACCACAAGAAGAGCTCCAGTTGACTGCATATGAGCATGGGTTGATGCAGGTTATTTCCCCAACCCAAGTCGTGGGACTGCCATCTCTGGTAGATACCAGTGACCAGCGGAAGAAGGAGGAAGTAAATGCATTCCATACACTTGCCTACAAACTGCAACTTAACAGGTAAGATCAACGTGATCCTATCAAGACATTCTACAGCTCTTACACCTGGCTCACTGCTGTGACACATGAGCAAACTGGATTCCAAAACCAGCACGGGATCCTTATTACACTCTGAAACTGGAGATAGTTGCCACATGCTTATCATATGTTTATATTACTAACATAAATCCTAAATATCAATTTATAAATTCATATGTTGAACATATGCATTACACTATGAACTTTGGGGGGGGGGGGGGGTTAATTAATCAAATATTTTATTAGCGATATTTTTCCTTATTACACCATATGCACCTTAAAATTCCATATCTGCAGATACAAATACCATTATTCATAAATTTTCTGTATAATGGTCACTTAAGACGTATCATTTGGTAACTAATGTTAAGTAGAAATAGCCACGTTACATTATTATTTGGTTTGTTCACACATTTAAATGTTTGATCTCAAATGAATTGTAACATCAAATATATTGCATTGTTATCCATATACATTTCTTACCTGTACATAGGGTAATCTCACAGATAACCATCTACTGCTTCACCTTCACCTGGGGGAGTGAGTAGTGATCAATAACCATCAATGCCTCTGCTAGGAGAGGAAACCTTTTTTTAGTTGACAGAAGTCTTGCCTGAATCTCCGACTACAACAATGTTGCCCCACCAGCTGCTCAACTACCTGCAGACCAACTGCCTGCACCGTAGCCTGCTGATAAGACATGGCAGGCGATAAAATTATGAAACCATGGCAGTATCCACACAATGGGTTTCAGCTATGAATAGTATGACAAATCAGCTGGTATGTGTCCTATAGCAGTTATCTGATCCTTAGGCCCCCTCACAACTTACCATGCCAACGGTGTCGGCCTCCAGTAGTTTGCCCACTTTCTTTCCAAACACCCCCCCCACCCCCCTCTCTCGACACTACATCAAGAGCCAGCGGTGAGGCAGGGATTGATAAGGAGGCACGGAGGCCATATAATGACCCCTTATAGAAGTAAAAGTGCAAGGTGCTCTTAGTTGAGTTTGTAATATTTTTTCATATTACTGTTTACGGTCACGTTCATATATGTTCATAGCTCTAACACTCCAGCTTTTACAGTATTTGATTTATTAGCACATTATTTATTGTAAAATCCTCTTCATTCATGTTTCCCATGACCTAGGGTTTTATTCTTAACCTGTTCCTCAGGCTGGTGGGTAAGATTCAGGGGTGGTAGGGGTGGATAGGAATGGTGGGTGAGAAGTTTGGGTGGGGCTTCTGGCCGGCAGCTGTGAGGGGAGAGAAGGCAGGCAGAGGAAGGGAAAACAGAATGTGAAACTGGGGCGCTCCCTACTGTGTATGGCGTATATGGATGGAACGCCTATGGACTCATAAAACCAGGCAAAAAGGAAATATATATGTATACTGGCCCTTGTTGTATGTGCTGCAGCTGGACCTTGAAGAAGATAGATCCCAGGATCTTCTTATAGCGGCAATGGAAGTGTGGTAATGGTCAGCGCAAAATGATGAACTCAAAAAGATAAAAGATAATAAAATACACAGGATTAGTGCATATATAAAATAAACATTCGTTATTACTGAAGTGAAATGATGGTGGAAGGGAAGGGGGAAGGGGGGAGTGGGGAAGGGGAGAGGTTGGGGGGAGAGGGAAACTGTATATTGATAAACAGTTGATGTCAGTAAATAAACAATCTATGAAACATAAAGCATAAGTTTCAACGACTCACACGGGCTAGTGTAAGACTTCACCCTCAGAGTAGAATGTGGTTGATGAGGTAAAAAAAGGAAAAAAACTCACACGGCCATGTGTGAGCCCTTTCCCTCAGTGGATGTTGTCGTCAGTCTTATGCAGATCAATAACGTCTTAGCTTTCGTTCCCAGTGGGATCAGTTCATGAGTAGCTCCTCTCCCAGGCGCCCATAAGCCAAGAAATGGGCAAAGCCTGGATTAGTCGCAAAATAAAAGTTTTATTACAATCATAAAAGAAAAACTGTGAAACACTCACACACAAATGGACAAACTGCCCAGCGTCAGCCGTGAGTCTATCCGGCAGACCCACTTCTTCCTGTTCTACTCCCGTTGGCGCGTCCGACAGCGGGATCAGGAAGGAGGATCTTTTCTGGAAGTCCGGCGGCTGCCCAGGTCCTTCACACAATGAGCTCTGGCAGGGAACTACGCGTTTCGCAGTGATGCTTCGTCAGGCAGAGGAAGGGAGCCTGGCTGGCCAACCACAGAAGTCATGGAGCAATTTCTGGGGTTGGCCGGGCAAGCATGCCTCAGTTACTTGGCCTGCGATGACTCTCCCGGCTTTCCACGCCTCTTTGGTGTGCCTCTTAAAGTTTATACTTCCAGCCATATATGTCTGCATTCCTCTGCTCCAGACGTATTTCCTCCCTGCCCCATGGGGTAGTTAGCTGGGGAGAGTGCATAAAGCATCCAGGGACATGCTAGGTGAGATTTTAACCGTATCTTGGGTGGACAGGTATAGCTATATACAGTAGTGTAGTGTAGTGTTACAAATATAGGAACCCATGTTTATCAGTTATTGGCCAGCTATGTATGGATTACAATGGATAGATGGTGACTTGACATACTAGATGGCTCATGTGGGAGTTCAAATAACTCATGTCAGGGTTTATCAGCCACCCCAGGTTTCTTTGACTAACACCCATTAATCAATGAATTTTTTTTTTTACTTATTTTTTCTTTATTTTTCAAAAGAACTTGGAGGGGATACAGAAAATAGAAAGGGGAATGGGAGGGGAAAGGAAGGGAAGGGGTACCAGCAATTACAACAACAGTATCAGATACACAATATCATTAAGTAACACCATCATACATCAAGCAACAATCCACACCCTTGCTGTAGCTCCAAGATTCGGTCTACTCCTAGAACCTTTCCAGTTCCTATTCAAGTTCCCCCAAAGTTGAACTGGATCTCTTACCTCTCCCTGAAAAACCAGAGTTCCCACACTTTATAGAAATTACTAGATTTAAGTTTTAGAGACACCGTTAATCAATCCATTATTTGGACTTCTTTTAATTTCTGTATGATCTCTCTCCTAGAGGGTGCTGGGTCTTTTTTCAGGCCCCCGCTATCGAATGTCTAGTTGTCATCAAAATATGTGACACCAATTTGTTTGTATTTCGGTTCATATTCTCTATGGGTTTCGCCAGAACCATTGTTACAGTAGCTGATCTAAGGGAATTCTTATTTCAATAGTTTCTCCTATCAGTTTTTGAACCATTACCCAAAACGTCAGTATTTTCGGGCAAAACCCCCAAATATGAGCCCTATCGCCCACACCCTCTCTAACATAAATCTATAGCCCCATGGAAAATCTGCCTCAACTAATGAATCCATTTTTAATTTGGATGTAATTCACCTGTGCAGTGGTTGATGAGGGTAATATGTCCCTAATGATGACGTGTTGGCGTTTTCCCTAAATGCTGGTGTTAGCGGGGTCAGTGATAAGAGAATAGGGGACCATTTGGGTTATTTATTTGGAACTCTTTAATTATCTTTTGATGATGACTAATGTAACATTATGTTATTTAAGGCCTGTCTGAATGTCACACCAAGCATAGTACATAACTAACATAACGCCCCCGCATTAACCTTAACAGACGTTTGTGCATATCGTTTGCATGTCATTATTTTTGGTGAGGAGGCGGATTTGGCCTAAGGTATCCAGGAAATTTCAGGGAATGTATTGGGACTGTTCCGTTTATTTCTAATGTTAAGATAGGTGACAATAATTAGTTGAACAAAGCTTTATGTATCTAGGCCCAAAGGTTATTAATATGATTCATTATAATAAAAACAGGCAGCGTTTATTTGAAAAGTTCCAGCATATACTGCAGCCCAGTATCACAAAGGGTGACTACATGCAATAATAAAATATATGTACTCCTTTTTAAAATGCACCCATTCACTTTCCTGCAGACCCCCAAATAAATATCTTTATACATTTATAAAGGACTACATTAATATACCCTCCAGTAACGATCCCACCGGGGGTTTCTAATCGAACTATTGATTTGATTTGTCCCTAGAGTGAGAAAAGGTCCTCTCGGAAAATCTCTGCTGTTCGGCATCATACAGCACGGCAGATAGAATCAGATGGAACGTTTATTCCAGTCTGCTGAATATAATTGCTCTCATTTAAAAGGAAGAGCCAGGCAATGGATTCTGGGAGAAGAAAAAGCAACTCCAGAGCATTCCTGATACAGTTTCTTTTCGGGTGAGATTGTCCATTTAACATGAATTAAAAGACGTTGGAATAGTATCGCAATCTATGCGTTGGATGAGGGGTTTGTTGGGTTTGTTTGGCTGCACACTGGCTGCGGTGAAGCTCATCAAGCTTTTCATTGGATATATTTCTCTGCAGAAGTGACTTGAAAAGGTCTATTATCTACTATTATCATTTATTTATAAGTTGCCAACCTTTCCCACAGTACAATGGGAGATGAGGTACAGGATCATACAACTACATTATTATGCAACAAAACATGACTTATTTTGTAAGACATACCTGAAACACCTAAAGAATAAGAGTATATAATGTATGTGCAGTGTGAAACGGCATAGTATAGAAAAGTAGTAATCACTGCAGATAGCAGGACAGGATTGTGATATGTAATTCTATTACACACCAATGTGCATATAACTCCATATTTACAGTAACTTGAAAATAAGGAGGGGGGAGGATTGTGTTACTTTAGTCTTAAACAAATTCTGCCACTGTTATTGCTTTTACGCAAATCGGTAATAAAATGTTTATGAATCCCTCCAGAAATGAGATATCAGTAAAATGTTAAAAAGTCCCACATCATTATAAAAAGCATAAATAATACCTATTAAAGGTATTAAATTACCTAATAGAGTATATTCTGAGTGAAAGCGACATATATAGACATTAGTATCCTTATTGTACAACATTTAATTTATACGCAGAATTCAGGATATATAAAAGTTGAAGGAACGAAGATAATGGAGCCTGGACATGTTAATGAACCATTCAATTCCAAGTGGTCTACTGTAGTTCCTGTTGCACTAAGACCAGAATTCCTGGGCTCTCCATAAGTAGAATGATAACGCAATATGTCTAGGAACCAGAAGTTAATTTCCAGCCACTTAACAACTCCTCTGAGACATTTCCAACCGTCTGGGAGACTGGTATTAATTTTCTACATACTCTGAATAAATAGTCTATGACAGGAATGGCCAACTCCAGTCCTCAAGGACCACCAACAGGTCAGGTTTTAAGGCAATCCCTGCTTCAGCACAGGTGACTCAATCAGTAGTCGCTGATTGAGCCACCTGTGCTGAAGCAGTGCTATCCTTAAACCTAACCCGTTGAGGACTACAGTTAGCCATCCCTGGTCTCTGAGTGTAATGGGGTTATGGACATTTTCTTGCCACCATCCTACACAATCCAAGATGTCAGTTTTGAAGGGACTAAAAAAGTGGGGAGATTTGCCAAAGACTGGAAACAGACTACAACTGCAATAGTTACTTATGTAACCCTCCCTGGCATTCTTCTAGGGAGATTATATCAGTGTGTTACGTGTGGCTACTCCACATGGGTTACCGCGACTCGGGCTGGATTCAGGCAGCAAGGTTGTAGAATATTGGGCGCCAGGAACTTTTGATATACAACAGTCTTTTATTCAGATCCCAGGCACGGGGACCACACACTACATTTTAAACAACAGTGTATTGTTTCTCTATTGTTATCGATGCATTTTGTGCTTCCATAAGTGCTCACACTTAACACTCAGAGGGAGGTATATAGCTTAGTTGCTTAACTGTTCTGAGACCCGGGCACCCCTTCTTTTCTCTGTATTATCTCGGTAATACTAGGTCCATTGGGAATCCTAATGGGTCATGTACAAGTGACCCTAATACCTTTCGTTGGCGTGGGTAGTGCCACTTCCCTGCAGCCTGAGAGGGCAGTTAGAGCCGATCCGCCGGCACCCAGAAGTCCTCGTACTGAGGCCATCTGTGGCATGCTATCTTTATACTTCAAAGCTTATATTGGACTCTCTTAATCTTCTTCTGGGATCATAACTTAACCGGGTACTGTCCCTAGCTATAACATAATAAAGTAGAGGGGGGCCTGGTCTGTACTATTGTATTACGAACACCCCTATCTCTCATTCCCGAGACTCCTCTCTTCTTGTCGTCCTGGAACCTACCCTTCTCTAACCTTCCTCTCCCCTTATGTACTCTCCATGATGTCATGATCCCATGGCAACACAGGGTGGGACCAGGTACATGCTAACCATGCTAGTAACCCTTTAAAGGGGGGTGGGATGGTTACACTTACAAAAGGAAATACATTCAACAGCCAGAGCTTAAGAGACAATGGCGGTTATTCATTATACTGTGGTAGTGCCACTTGGGGTGCTATTGCATGGAAACTGCCATTGACTTCAGTAGCAGTTGATGGCAGCAATAGAGGACAGCACGACACTACATATAATTACCAAATGCACAGACCGTCATATAATAGATACAAAATACTATAATGAGAAAAAACGGAGGAATCTGATCCTCTGCAAATTACTGCACAGAGCGTGATGTCCATTCATCATTCAGTCTCTAACGAGATTACTTCATGTGTGAGACCAACCACTTCATGTAATGCATTCTTTTCAAAATGAGCACTCAGACAGCCCCATAATAGGAAATTATATATTTAGTATACTTTTGTTTTTAATGTCTGGTCTTTGTACCAGTGACCACACGAGAGTCGGATAGTCTATTTTTTAAATAGTGGTGGAATAGGGTTGAATACAGCAGGATGCGTTTGTGTATGAGCACAGTGTTGCATTGAGTCATGGATGATGGAATCAAATACTTTGTACCCCTAATTTTCCTATCATAAAAGAAGAAATGTATCCGGTTGGGATATTAATGTGTCTTACTCAATAAAGGATTAGAGCCAACAGTTTACACCGTACTGGCAGAGCAGCCAAGAAAATATTGGCAGAGAAAATACATTTACATATTGAGCATGCATTTGTGTTTTGCACCCAGGAGTCGCCTTTATATGGAGACATACGTTTTTCAGCTGCTTAGGTGTAAGGGAAAGGGAAAGAGTGTGGATAAATGTTCATCAACATTTGTAAACATGTTTGTATCTCCAAATCCAGTACTATAAACACATTTTAGGTCTATAAGTAGGGTTCTCATTGCCTTCTAGCATGTGTTCATTTTGTCATCATTTTGTATTCAGCATTTTTTTATCTTTACAAATCGTTTGCACTTCGTTATATGCAAAGAAGAATATTTTGAACCTTTAAAATACATTATAATATTAGTGCAGTTTCAGTAAGGATGGACAGGTTCTCGGGTTTGACATCTAAAAATGCTAACTTCGAAGTCCATTCGGATGTCAAACCTCGGAATGCATTTTAGAATCCAATACGCTGTGTGAGTCAAAACCCAAGAAAGGCTCATCCTCTGATTTATTTACTTATTCAAAAGTGGGCAAACATTTTGGGTTCGCAAATGTAGAAACGTGCCAACACAAGTTTGAATTATGAAAACATATCCCCAAATAAAAAAAAATCCTGCTTCTTATAAGTTTTTCCCCATATTATTAAAAAAAAAAAAAAAAAAAAAAAACACCAAGTGAGTTCCTGGCAAAACCAAGACACAAACAATTTAGAGAACAAAAACCAAAACACCAGTGAAAGTGGCCGCACTAAATGTTAGGTAGTGTGTACAGTATATGAATGATTCTTGTTTCATGTTCTGTCTATCGTCAATTATATTTTTATATCTTTGCAATAATTATTTATACTGAGCAGAAAACAGGGACGTTTTTTTATCAAGAACTTTGGCACATTTGGAAGATTTTATCTTGTTTATTTCGGGTAGCTTTAAATAAGTTATTGCATGTTAAACCCTTTGGCAAGATTAGGTACATGACTTCATTCTGGATGGATCTCAGCATTGTCTTTAAACACAGTAGTCTAATTAACTGGAAAATTTCTTATGAACAAGACCCTAATGTGTCCAAGAAACCACAAAACCGGATGCATACATATAAAAGTGGAAATTAGTCATATTTAAAGTGAGGAAAGATACTAAGTGGTTTGTTAAATTGCTTATTCTCTTGCTGTCAAGAGAAGTACTGAGTCCACGACAAAACAATAACTTATTCTGATTAAATAAAATGTGCATGTTTAAGAACATCGAATTGCTAACAATGACTTTACTGCATGTGTGTTCCAAAACTCCGCTGTCATCGTGGGCCAGTACTGCATGGATTTCCGGTTCTGGAGAATTCAGTGCTGCGTGGTATAGCAATGATGAGAGAGCACTATTGCTGGTTGGACAATGAATGAGGGGAGCATGGAACATAGACCCCCTAATATATTTACTGTCCAAACTTTTGATGATCAGTGTTTCCGGAACAAGGAACTACAGCTCAACCCCGTTATAACACGATCTGTTACAACGCGAATCCGCTTATAATGCGATGCAAGCTTGGCTCCAATTTTTCATATTTATGAATACTTTACAACACGATTATTGGTATCTTAAATACTTTATTATACAATGCATACAATGCAACAGCGTTATAAGGGGGTTGAGCTGTACTTGTGAGTGAGAAAAATAACACATTCATTTTCCCCAAAATGCAAATAAATTCCACTGCTACTTTAAGGTTGATTGAATATTTGAAGGAAGTCGGTTTAGACTTTCTAAATGGACCTCCCTACTTAAGCAGAGACAAATGATTTTGATCTCCAAAAGTAAACGTGTAGTAATTAAATGAAAGAAATAATATTATTTTACAGAAACATCCCATCATTACACCATGGAGATTCCATCCAGCTACACAGTATATTGGGACTTTACCCCCACAGTCACCCAGGGGGTCATCAGAGCCTATGTATGTATTCGGGAATAAATAGTTTCGTTTGGTTATTGCTAGAGTCATGATAAGTTTAATTGCTGTCCACTCTGTACAGGTGCTAAATGCACCAAGGTGTAAAAACCGTTGAGATTTCTTCACATAGTTAATTGTTGTGTGTCACTAATATTTGTTATTTGAGAAGGTGACAGACTTCACTAACCAGCAACTGACACATATTTCTTCACTGCCGTCAAGTTTATTATTATTGCAGTATTTGTTTAAGCCAAATGCAGAAATTCTAACATTGTTTCAAAGTATGTTTGAGTTCTATGCGACACTCCAGTGGGAAATGTTAGAGGGTTTACATTGGAGACAAATAAATGACAGTCTAGAAGGGATCCAAATACATCAAACATCTGTTCCTTGGGAGAAAAAAAAAAACGAAGCATACCACACTTTGCTGTTCTACTACAGTTTTCAAATTTCATGGAACATCTTTTGGTAATAACAGATGTAGGCAGCATTGACACATGATCTTGGAATGCACTGATAAGATAAATGCCTTGGCTATTATGGTCTGTGCTATTTGTTCTGTATCTCAAAGCATTTATCATTATGGAAGTGAGTACTGCACTGCTCATACAACTCTAACCTCACTAAAAGTATTTTAATCCCCTCATCCTGAAAGTAACTCGTTGACTCTTTTGCGTGAAATGGGTTGCCTAGCACCCTACACCATGTGAGTAATATTCAGTGACATTCATTCGCTCCACGCTCCTGGGTTGTTAGGTTATTAAGAAGTGATACATTGCAACAGCTACTGTACATCTTATCAATTTTAAAATACACACAGTTAGTAGAAAAGCTAACTGGTCACACTGCCTGGGAAAGCCATGGAATCCTGACCTTGACATTCCCCGGCATTGGTAAAGCTCTCCATGGGGGCTCCCGTTCAGAAGAACGTTCCCCCGCAGGCAGCCATGGCTTTGACTGTCTCTGGAGCGGCAGCGTTTTGTCTTCCTTCCCGAGGTTCCGGGATAGCGAGTCTGGCTACATCTGGTTTTTTTTATGTTTTTTTTTTAATAATCCCAGTAGAGAAGGGAGGATGGGGAGTCGTGCTGGTCCTTTCTTCCATGTAGAAAAATGAAGAAGGAGTAGGTTGTGTGATGCATTTAGTGGACCAACAGATAGCTGAGTTACAAGCTTTCCAACCCTCCCAGGTTCTGCTTTATAATGTAGCACTCCAGTAATATCTGCTTTTAATTCTATAGGTTTGTAACCACCTTTTAAAATGTCTCTCGTGTCCTGCGGTTACCATAGAAGTGATAGAAACAAAGCCTGCGCTTTTAGATTAATATTTTAATGTTTTTTTGATTGGGAATTGGAAAAAAATACATTCTGTTTTTTTCCTAAAACATCTGGTGTAAAGGACATTTTTTTTACAGTCTGATTTTCACTTTCCTCTTTATAAAGATCAAATACGTATTAAAATCCACGTGAAAGGATCAAATAAAAAGGGTTGTAATTGAACGCGGGTCATTTTAACCAGCCTGACAAACATGATGATTAATATATCAATAGTTTAAAATGTTATTAAAAAATTAAAAATAAAGACGTTTGTATTCAACAATTCATATATAACAATCCACATCTGAGAAAACATTTGTATAATGAAAATGCCCAGTGCTTAGGAGTTTATTACATTTTCCATGTCATATTGACATGACACTAGAAGATGGATGCAAACGTGTAAGTCACATGCTAGAAGAGGCAGAGTGATATTCAGTGTAACAAGGTTACCTCACCATTATATATTTTCTGCATGGAATAGCAGGTAAGCCTCATTGCACAACAAAATATCTATAATCAAAGACCTTGAAGGCAACTATTAGAACACTGAGTAACCTAAAAAAAAGACACTTTAAAGTCCAGATAAAATGTTTTGCATCAAGCTTTTTTTTCCCCCTTCAGATAAAAGATAAAATTGCTACACGAGCAGAATTTTGCATATTAAATATATACAGACACCTTGTGAAAACGAAGTAGGGGAATTTTAAGGCAGCAATCAAAGTTGCTCACTTTTTTTTACCAGTCTCTTAAAGCTGCAGTCCAAGCTGCCGTTTAAATAAATATATATTTTCCATTAATATGTGCATCAATACAATGTGCACACTGACAAGTGATTAGCTAAGCTGCCGATTGATCCGTTCTCCTGTAATCGATCGCTGAAGATTCGGCTGGGGGGTTCTTTAAATCACTGTTAGTGCTGCAGAAGAGTATCCAGAATGCAAAGTTCTGTGTGGACGATCATGTGACCAGGCAGGCACTAGATACAATTGGTGCACTGATGGAGAGAGGGCAAAATGGGTTTGCCAGAGCCTGTCTCAGAACAGGAAGGGGATGTGACTTTGTAAATAGTTGCTATAGAAACAAAAACGATTGCTACATTAGAATACATGAAAAATTTCTTATATATATATATATATTTAAAATGCTACAAGTACAGAACTGATTTATTATTTAAAAAAAACAAATGTAGGATATTGCTTGAACTGCAGCTTTAATGCACAGGATGGGATCCTGTGGACCCTCAGTGCTGAACTGCACTATTTTCAGCTGCAGGGACCCTTTGGCTCTGGCGTTACTTACTGGTACCAGACTTTTAGTTCCCTCCAGGGGAAACAAAATGGAGGTTGAAATCTTTCATTTCATATGGGCCAATATGAAGCTGCAGCTTCATCCATTGTGGCTTACTATAGGCTCACGTGACGTGGGAGATTTAAAACCCAGGTAGAACGCCAGTACTTTTACCGGTAAGTATTTCAGGAACATGGGGGTCCTGGAGCTAAAAATAGCACGGCTCAGCTCTGGAGAATTAAGCTTTATAAGATGTAATTCTATGCATAAGTCGGGGAACAATGCAGAAATAACTAAACATTTTTACTTCTGTACAGTATGTATTCTTGGTAAGTGATTTTTAAATGCAGCAATTTAAAGTTGTATCCTCCCTCAAGTACCTTCTCTCCCATTCCTTTCCCTTCTCTTCCATTCTCTTCCATTTCCCCCCCATTCTTTCCCATTACCTCCTATTCCCTCCCATACTCTCTCATAGACATTTCAGTCTGTTTTTAATTCTGTGTGTCTTCTATCTTGATCCATTGATTTGTATGGGGCTTAAATATTCCTGGGTAAGGGGAAGAAACGGACACAACCATCGTAAAGTTGACTCATAATGCCATTAAAAGATGCACACTCAAAATTACTCATTAACAGCAATTTTAAGCTCAAATTATCCACTTGGAGAGCGTGATGGTGGGAACTGTATTGTGTCATTGCTCCAATATCTGGTGCAACTTGAATAACTTGTGTCATTGTGCTGTATCAAGGTGCTGTTCTCTAAATTTGCTCCACTTGCTCCATTGAGCATTTTTCGAAGCGATTATAGGAGGAGTTAGCAAAAGGCGAGAGTTCGTGCAATGTTGCGAGATGTATCAAACATGGTGCCTGTTACTGGTGCAGTTTTAATCTTTTTTTTTTGTCATATAAATCCATGAGGTCTGAGGGGACGGTAACTCTGTGTCTGAGCAAATATATAACATTGCAATGCGTTTCACTTTGTTAAAAATTGATGAAGATGAAACCTTTCCCCCATGTTTTGGACTAAGTCGCTCTATATCTATATATATCCCCTTTAAACTCCTCATTGCATTTTCTAATCCTCAAATGTTGATGCTGGGGCCCCGACAAGGTGGGAGAGCCGGGACAAGTGTCCCGGGCCCGGTAGTTGTGGGGGTTCCGGCTGGCCAGTGCTGGAAGCTGGGCCAGGTCTGAGGCCGGGCCCAACTTCTGCGTCCAGCTGCTGGACTTCTGGTTGGCGCCGCCAGGCCCCAGTTCTCCCCAGCTGCTGCCTAACTCTTCCCACGTCGTCCTCTCTCTCTCTTCTGCTGATGCACGCTGGAAGCTGGATGCACCCTGAAGTCAGGCCAAGCTTCTGGCACACACCGGCAGGATAGAGAGGCAGGCTCGGCGTGGGAAGAGCCAGGGCCCGGCAGCAGCAACCAGAGGTAAGTGTTAATTGTATTTTTTGGAAGGGGGGGGGGGGTTTGTATTTGTTGGGGGAGTAATTGTATTTGTATGGGGGGGAGTCATTGTATCTGGGATGGTGGTGGTAATTGTATCTGGGGGTAGTGGTGTTTGTAACTGGGAGGGTAGTGGTGTCTGTATTTGTGGGGGTAGTGGTGTCTGTATTTGGGGGGGTAGTTTTTTATTGGGAGGTGGTATTGTGTTCGTATTGTGGGGGGGGAGGGTTTGTGGGCAGTGTGGGAGGGGGAATTATATGGGTATTCAGGGGAATTGTGTGTGTGGCCAGGGATGGAGGGGAAAATTAGTGTGAGGAAGGGGGGATTGAGAGGGGGTAATTGAGTGATAACGGAGGAGGGGAGAGACAGTTGGTGTGAGGGAAGGGGAGAGGGCTGAGGGGGTGTAAAAGAGAGATGGGGAGAGTGACAGACAGAGGGGGCAGATAAATATAGGTGTGAAAGGGGAGGGCTCGCAAGGCCGCTGACATGGGGGAGGGGCACCAACACGGGGGGAAGGGGGGGGCTTCGAAGCTCTAGTCCGTGGCCACAGTAAATCTGGAAGCGGCACTGCCTGGGTTCCATTTGGGGTTTTGTATCAAAAATGACATTTGAATAGAATAGTTCTAACTTCAAAGAGTAAGAAGACTCCACCGTACCAACGAGGCTCACCCAAGGTATGTTAAACTTTACAGGCTGTGCTAAAATCTCTGATACTTCTTTGTCTGTAATGATTTCCAGGCTCTGCTGGAACTGAATTTAAACAGAACAAAAGTGAAACAGAAGAGGAATAATAAAAATATGAATAGTAATTCAAGTTCCACTTTGTGATGAATAGTCTACTTAGAGGAAATCTATAAAACTACGACATTGAAGTGACCTACAAAAAAAACTGAAATATCTACCAATAAGGGGCATCCTAAACAAGAAGACGAGGTAAACCAAGATCAAACACAGGATGTAATATACGGAATTGACTGCTATAGCTGTAAGGCAACATATAAAGGTGAAATAAAAAAAAAAGACATATTACAAAAGAAAAGAGGAAGAAGGTGAGTAAGAACAGCTGTGTGATTTCCAAATGTCTGAAGTTGTTCAGAATTCTAATTTTCCAGAGCATGAATTTTATTGTAGCAAAGTTGAAGCACTGACAGCAATGCAACTAACACTGCCCCAATAAATAAAAAGTCAATATTAATATCCTCAAATATAAAACTGGCAACAAACCTCGGTGTAGTAATTACGTAAAAAAAAAAAAAACCTGTGGTTATTATTATTGCATTAACTCCTAATTTACATGTAACATGATTCTCCTTATCTACTTGTTATATTATGCATTAAATATCCTTATACTGTACACACATTTCTGTAACAAATGTAGTCCATAGAAAAGACTGCGGCTGGCTCCATACTTCTAAAATGCCAGTAACCCAGTAGAAGGTGCTTGCTGAACTCTGTCATTTTCTACTTTTGTCTTTTTGGTGTAAAAGTACTAAAAGCTTATTCCTACTTCTAGACATTACTTATCTTACAATGCTTAATTTGAACTAACCTCCCTCTGTCTGTTTCTTTAATCTCTCAACCAGCTGTCTGCCATAAAATGATATCTCTGCTTTTAGTTACAAATCTGTTTAGAGATAAAAACTGACTCATAAATGCAAAATCAGTTTTTTTTTTGTGCTGACTTATAGAAATGTGCTTCAGATGAAAAAACATTCACTTTAACACAGATAAAGAAACGACATTCTCACGGGTCAAAAATGATTACGATTCCTGAAACCCCACACCTGAGTATAACTGCAGGTTTAAAAAGGAAGTGCCATCTTTAATTGAATGGTTTAACTCTCTTGAGTATAACACTTCCCTTTTCTTTCTTGGTACACTTTTGTAAATTATTATGTATTGCATTGTTGTCCATAAATTACCTTTCATATCTACTTTATTTACTGAACACTTAGGCCAAATAAGTTGCTTCTGGTGCATCCATAAACCTGTATTAGTAACTAGAGATAGGCAAGTTATTCGCCAGCATTTGAATTCACCGTGAATATGGCAGCTATTCATAAGCGCAAATATTCGCAGACCGATTTTAAAAAATGCCATTCGCCTACCATCGTACGTATGCAATACCGCCAGTGGCCACTACTCGCACATTCGATTCGCCCAGAACTTGAAATATGGAATTTGTTGGAGAGGAGAGAGACACAGAGAGAGAATTTTGATACATTCACCCATCTCAATTGCAGTAGTAACGTCATCATTAATGATCAAGAGGAAGCAAGGCTGAAATGCACAAAGATGGAAAAGAAAAAAGGAGTGCACACATATCATGTATCTCTCCAGTACACCCTTCTGTCTAAGATGTACGATGTTCAGATGACATCCTCACGGAGCCGAGACACAGCATTGGACAGAAAACAGAGTATCAAATGACATGGAACGCTTGTGTCCAATACGGATTATTGGGATACAAAGGAGCAATGAAACAGGGATGAGAGGACTGCGTTTGCAAATGTCAATATGAGTTCTTGTGAACTTGTTGTGGGAAGCCCTTAAACAGATCCCTCGCCCACTGCATAGTAAACTATGCCCAAGGGTGAGAGCCTGCCTTCTTTTGGATAGGTCCAACAGTTTGGTTTGCCATATCCTCGAACTGACTTTGGCATGACTGTGGGTGGTTTGGGCCAAAGGAGCGGCTCAGTGAGTAAAGAGACTGACGGATAACAACAAAACTGAGTATGAAGCAGGGGACCTGGTTCAAATCTCAGTGTCAGCTCCTTATGACCTTGGGCAAGTCACTGTTTGTCCCTATGCCCCAGGCACTAAAAAGTAGATTGTTATCTCTGCAGGGCAAGGACTTTGTATGTACAGCATTGTGAATACCATTCCTTTTAGGTGTAAATACAAAATATGGAATCCAGCAGAAAAATAATCCATAATTGAAGGGCTCTAACTGGCTCAAGAAGATATGAGGGTTCATGCGATCCTGGATGAATTTGTCTTGCTGGTAATGTATATCCAGTACCGGGTAAGGCCAAGAAAACAAATGGAAATATTAAACTGAGTTGGACAAATAAGGCAGAAGCCAACGATAAACACGGAATGGAAGAATGCTGCAGTCTGATTTTCAGGTGAATTAAGGCAAAACTGTATATGTTTAAAAGTCATAGGCCTAGATCCACAGAAGGAACTCCATTTATTCCTTTTCTCCCATTGGGCTAACAAAATGCAGGAGATCTATGGGGCTGGCATAGTGCGCGGGAGCGCGTACGCAAGGAAGAGCGAAGGAGCGGCAGATTTTTCAGCCGCCAAAAGATTTTGATTTGGTCGCGCCACAGCCGGGGCACGTGCACGGTTCAGCCAATGAGGGCGAACCAGCTTCGTGACATCTCAGCCACGCCTCCCTTTCGTGCACGTCACAGAATTCCTAAAGGATCGCTCAAACTACAGGCGCGTGCGATGCCATGTGCTCCATCGTCCGCCTATTATATCCGAGGAATTAGTGACAAATATATCTGTACGTCACGGTCAAAGCACTGATGCCAGTTTAGATCAAAACATTTCTCTGTAAATTCAACACAGTAACATGGTACCTAGAGATGTCCCACATTTTTTTTGAAGTTTGTGAAACAGGCAAAATGTGCATATTTTTTTCATGAAAAAAAATGTAAAAATAATTGTAAGGCGTTGCAAACATTTTTTTTGGAATGCATTAATAGTCAGAGAGCAATTGGAAAACTTCTCTTGAAATTCTGGCAGCATTGGCAAAATGATGAGCAACGTGAGTTTTTATACATATTTAACAAAAATGCAAAATGTTTGAAAGAAAAATGCACAAAAAGACTTTGCACATCTCTAGTGATACCCAACACATGAAAGGGAATGCATTAGCCAAGCTATTTACACAATGTTTGTAGGGCTTGAAGCAGCAAAATGTAATTCATATTATTCACTAAAGTCGAAGGTCAATGCTTCATTCTCTCCGTATGTTTTCAGTCCACTGTATGAATGTGATGTATCTATGTACGTGTACATTCTAACATTCCTGGACTTTATCCTGCTCATCAGAACACACTGAACACTGTGACACTGATATGCAATTCCTGAGTAATATCTCTTTTGAAGTGCCACCCTCTTTGGAACAGATGTGATTGATTTACCTGCTCCAGTTGGTTGGACTCGTTATTGGTAACCTTGAAAATGATCATACCTTGGATTTTCCATTTTGGGTAACCAATTGCAGACTGACCACTCCACGTCATGCTTTGTGCTAGTCATTGTAACATAGCCTGCGTTGGCCAATAATGGATAATGGTTATAATGTATTGAAGGTGTATTTGATACAGCTGACCATTGCAGAGTCTCTGTACACATAGGAAATCTGGTCCTGCAGTAGCATACAACAGATCTATTTCTGGAAGTGTTCATACAAAACACTATTTAGTGCTGCCACAAGGATGAGTTCATTTGAAACAGTCTTTAAGTATCCCTTAGTCTTGCTGGGCCCATATTAGCTAAAATTAGGTCAAATAACATGAAGACTTCGGAAGTAGAGTATTCCTTTGTGAGCGGTCCGTTTGCATATAATTTGCATATCATTTTCCCTAATGATCTTTCTTTATAATGCTAGGCTTTTAACATGATATTAACATAAGTTAACACTGAGTTACTTTCTTTAGTGACTACAACAGGAGTGGCCAACTCCAGTCCTCAAGGGCCACCAACAGGCCAGTTTATAAGGCTATCCATGCTTCAGCACCGATGGCTCGATCAGTGGCTCAGTCAAAGACTAAGCCACTGATTGAGACACCTGTGCTGAAGCAGGGCTATCCTTTAAACCTGATCTGTTTGGTGGCCCTTGAGGACTGGAGTTGGCCCCTCCTGGGCAACAACTTGACCAATAATGTTACATTAACTGAGGTTAGCGCAAAGTTAAATGGCCTTACAGAGTTGAGTGAGTCTCGATGTCTAATCCTCGGATCAGTTGAGACCACAGTTCTCTAAATACAGCTATCATTTCTTTGACAATCAACAAGTAAATAAGCTGTGTTCCCAATATACAGTACATGTTGTTGCTTGGAGGTTCAACATCGTGCCATGCCAACTCTGCTAGAATGGACCAACTCTGATAGAGGATGGACTTGCGTTTGGACAGCTAGCACTTGGAGTGATAATCACTCTGTGAATCATGGAGGGAGGTGAGTAGAGATACAGTACACAAGTTCCCTTAGGATATTTCTTTTTTTGCGAGGAACTAATAATAATAAGCTGTAGCCCCACAGGGACATCATTTATTAACTCCTTCTTGTAGGGTAGCCGACGTATTGTAGGTCTGTGAGAACTGGAGGTCAGGTTATATATATATATATATATATTATATATATGTATTGGTGTTACATTGCTTACTTGCTGCTAATTATTGTAAAGAGGTTTTAAAACTTTTGGGAGAAGGAATTATATAAATGCTTTAAATCAATAAACTTTTAGCTGAGTAGCAATTAGCAGTATTTCTAGCATAAATGTTCTCACTTTTGAATTATAAGTAGCCAATAATTGCTTCTAGCTACGGAATATCATATGGGGTTTATTAAGATGTTTTGACACATCTGATTGCAGCCGCAGTAACACTTCAGAAGAATAATGACATGGTACGAAATGGAACTTTTCAGATGGAAGATACATCTCAAGCTTTTACTGCATTTCTAGCACCTGAGTTGAACTATGAACCCGTGTTTGTATACCACAGTGTTACAATCTGTGTGAATAGAGAACTCTAAATATAATTCACCATAACTGTCCTTCTCCTGTTAACACTTCCTCTTCCAAGGGGGCTGAAACCTACAGTATTGCAGTTCCCACTTGACAAAAAGATGGTGAGGAACTTCCAGGTTGCAATGAGTCAATGACCTCAGTAATGGGAAGACTAATGTTAGAGAGCATGTGCAGTACAGACATTATAACCAGGGCATACTCATACTTCCCTTTTCCATCATATAAGCACAATTATTTGTCATACATTTCTTCTTCATTTAACCCCTTCATAGCTAGATCCCTTTATTATAACTACTCTTAACCATGGCTTTTTCCTTATATCTTTAATGTCACTGAAAGCTATCAGTTGTATGTATGTATGTATGTATGTCTTATTTATATAGCGCCATTAATGTACATAGCGCATCACAGCAGTAATACGTGTGATAATCATATAAATAACAAATAATACAAATAACACATAAAGGGAAGAAGTGCTTCAGACATACAAGTAACTATTAGGAAAAGGAGTCCCTGCCCCAAACAGCTTACAGTCTAATTGGTACTGTAACTAGGAAGAACGTACAGAGACAGTAGGAGCAGGGCGGTCTTAACGTATGGGCACTCTGGGCAGTTGCTCGGGGGCCCCACAACATAGGGGGGCCCCACGCGCCCGGCCCATGCGTGCCCACCATTCTAAGTCTAGCTAGGAGGGTTTGCTCTCCCCCCACCACGGCGCCCGGCACCCCGGCTCGCTCTCCCCCCACCTGGCACCCCGGCTCCGCTCGCTCTCCCCCCGCCCGACACCCCGGCTCCGCTCGCTCTCCCCCGCCCGCAAGTAGAACCCCGTCTCGCGTCACAACCACTCGCAGCCTAGCAGTGCAGCACTTCAAGTGCCTGCTGCTGCTAGTGAGCGCGTGGGAGGCTGGTGGTGTGTAGGCAGGGCCCCGTGCACTGCTTTGCCCGGGGGCCCCTAATGTTGTTAAGATGGCCCTGAGTAGGAGGGTATTCTGGTAAGTGTGTCTGCAAGGGGTCAAGGTCGATGTATGATGCGTAAAGTATCAGCCACGGAGCTACTCATATGCAGTTATGATAGCAGTCATGGTAACCTGACATGCATTTATATTGAATATATTAAAGGCAGTGCTGCTGCACTGAAATGAAAACTGTGACCCCTTCAGATTAGTGATTCTGTGCATAGAAAGAAGGAGTCATAATGTCCACAACGGATCGGGAGAAGGAGGCAAGTTTATTTATTATTTTATTTATCAAATGTTTTACCAGGAAGTAATACATCGGGAGTTACCTCTCGTTTTCAAGTATGTCCCGGGCACAGAGTTACGATGGCAGATACATGGTTTCAAATACATGGTTACATAGGAGGACAGGGTTATTTGGTAAAGGAAGAGAACAATGCTTGGGGTATACAACGAAAATTCTAAATGAAAGAAAAAACACAAATATGTTCTTAGCCAAAGTCACAAGAGATTATGGGCAGATGGCGGAGTCATATGTCAATATTAGATATATATGCCATGATCCGTTTCCATAATGGCGACAGATTTTGTAGGATTTCAAAGTTGTATCATTTGCGCCATCATGGCGGTTTTCATACATTGATGATAAAATATGACATTGAAACTGTTTCTTTGAGGTGTTCTTCTGTAATGGTGTTTCAGATTGGCTGCTGCTTTCCCAATACATTCTGTACTCCCGAGTTTTACGCAAAGCAATCTGCCATCATGCTGCATCCCAGGTTTTTAATACATCACTAACTAACAAGTCACATTGATTCCATTCCTTGATACTTTTTTTTACTCCAGACAAATGAGTGAGTCATACTGTAGAGTACTCTAATTGCATGACTGTAGACTGACTAACCTTCAGATGACTTTGGATTCAGTACTTTTATTAAATTCATGTGTTATTTATTGTTGATGACAGGAGGGCAACTAATACAGAAAAATAAATAACAAGCTATTCTGCTCCTCAAATATTGGGATATCGAGGCTACGTTGTACTATTCCCAGCAACTTGTTTTTGGGATCGTGCTATTTATTCATTGTACCATTTTGCATGATCAGTTTTTCAGTTCCTTTTTATAAATTGCTTGACTTGCTTTGTGTAATTCGGTTGCGCAACTATGAATAGATGGGGATGTTTTTAGATCTGCTCCGAGAAAATGTTCTGATTGGACTAACATCCCTAATGTTAATTTCTGCTCAAGTTATACAAAATGTATCTTAAGTGAAGCTTTCTGAATGTTCCAAGCGTTAGGGTTCCTGTTTTGGATGCTTATCACAAACAAAAAAGCTACCTTAATTCTACAAATGGAAATGCACATCAATGACCCCCTCAGAAATGGACTCGCTGGTTGGAAAATGTGTTGCCCAGATAACGCAGATCTGAGCTAACATATCTCAATAAGGTTTCATTTCTTGTAGCTACATGTCATGGAATTAAAGCTGTAAAAACTATTTGATACTGTAATATTATATTCTCAGCAATTCGAACTCGAGAATAACTGTATAAGATCAAACAACATGGCTTTGTAACTCATATAGTCCAAGTGATGGTGTACTCACGGTACGTGTCAGATGCCACAGTTGCTAAAAAAACAAAACAGTCCTGGTGGTCACAGAACCGCCAATGGTGCGATGAGTAAAGAAGGGTTGGTATTCCGGCGGTCTACAAATTGTAGACTGATTTATTGATACAAAGATCTATTGATACATAGATTGTACTCACTTAGATTGTAAGCTCTTCAGGGGCAGGGATTCTTCTTCCTATTGTTTTGTCTGGAGTGCTTATTCCCGTTGTGTTATAATGTTATGTCACCCATGTATGTATATCTTTATTTATATACTGTAGCGCCATCAGTGTACATAGCGCTTCACAGCAGTAATACACGTGACATAATATAAATAAAAATTCATACAAATAACGCATAGTGGGAGGAAGCGCTTCAGACATAAATAACATTTAGGAAAAGGAGTCCCTGCCCCGAAGAGCTTACAATCTAATGTGTATTGTAAAGCACTATGTACCTGGATGGCGCTATATGAATAAAGATATACATACATTGTGACACAAAGATCTTTGCATCAATAAATCTCGCTACAATTAAAAGACAGCTGCGGTGCCACTCAACGCTCTGTAACTCATATTACAGATTGACATTGCATGGATATTATAAACATACAGTATGGAAATCTGAGAAAGAAAAGCTTGCTACTTTCATGTCTTTCTTTGATAAAGTTGTTGCTGGTTTTTACAACACAGAATATTTAATACATTGTTCCAGTGATAGAGAAAATATAAAGCCATGTTATTTCTTACTAGTCGTGTTCTGTAATATTTAATGCAGAGCAAGTTGGCAAACAAAAGTCACATTTATTTGACTTGTATTTTTCAATCATCAAGTGACAACTTTTCGTGACTTTCTCGCTCTGAATGTGAGGATTTCCTCTGCAAATGTTTGTCATCTGTGTCACATCTAATATTAAAAAAATGCTAAATATCCTGTTAACTTTTCCGGTTTGGTTACAAATATATTGAAGAGAGCAAACCTTGTTATCATGATGGAGTTATATCCTGGCCCCTGGCCAATCAATAAAAATATAATGTGTTTCTACGATGTGCAAAGACATTGAACACGGTAACCCATGAATATACAGTAGCTGATTATTTTAAACATTACCCCAACCCGCAATCTCTTTTTCTCATTGTTATTGGACAAGTAGAGAACGACTCACAAAGTGAATCAGCGGAGGAAATAAATGACCTACGTGGTTCAGAGATTGGGTCTTCTCCTGTGGCTGGGCCTGGGATCTCTGAACAGTACTGTACAGGCATACCCCGGTTTAAGGACACTCACTTTAAGTACACTCGCGAGTAAGTACACATCACTCAACAGGCAAACGGCAGCTCACGCATGCGCCTGTCAGCACGTCCTGAACAGCAATACCGGCTCCCTACCCATACCGAAGCGGGGAGACTATAGAGCTCGTTACAAATGCTTTATTTACATCAGTTATGCACGTATATAATGATTGCAGTACAGTACATGCATCAATAAGTGGGAAAAAGGTAGCGCTTCACTTTAAGTACATTTTCACTTTACATACATGCTCCGGTCCCATTGCGTACGTTAATGCGGGGTATGCCTGTATTTGTTATTCTGGGTCTGGTAATTGCTTTAAAATAATGAATATAAAAATATCACGCTATGTCTTGAATACAAACCTGATTATAGAGTAGGCGTACTCAACGCCAGTTCCGCAAGACCCCACCCCAAAAGGTCAGGTTTTAAGGATATCCCACCTTCAGCACAGGTGGCTCAATCCATGGCTCAGAAGATCGAGCCACGGATTGAGCCACCTGTGCTGAAGCAGGGATATCCTTAAAACCTGACGTGTTGGGGGGGTCTGGAGGACTGGAATTGAGCAGCCCTGTTATAGAGCGTATTATAAATACATTTAAAACTTTGATAATACCTTTTATTCTAAATCTGAGCCTGCTGCACTTCTGCTGGACGTTCAAATATACAGATGTAGCAATACTCTGCACCCCGGCTCCCAGGACAAACAAGTCTGCAGTGCCTGGGACAGTGTCTTCCGCAATGGAGCTGCCAGGGGTCCATGCTTCTTAAAGGGACCTCCCACAACATTAATACTTTGGTGCAGCAACCGTTGTGGTCACATGACTGCGGCACCTAAGACAGTAAGTCTTTCTACATCTGTAGCTGCGGTTGTGACGCACATTGCAGTCAGACATCCATAACATGCCAGCGGGGTGTATTAGTGAGCAAGGAATGAACACAACGTGTGCTCTGCCGATATTACCTGGAACTACACATTTCTTTTAGTTTAGGGACAACTAGTTACACATAGTTACTCATTCTGAGATTCTAAAAAATATTGGGATTTTGGAGTAGCGATGGGCGAATCCGCCCAAATATGTTTCCTGGATTTACAGCGGATGTTACCCCCAAAATCCGTTTTGTAGCGTAAAATCCGCAAACAGATTTGGGCGGGTTTCAATCCGCACGGATTCATCAAAAACCGCCGTTGGATTCAACCCATGGATGGATTTGTAGAATTCAATCCGAGGACGCAGCAACTCGTTGGCGGATTTCTTAAGAATTCCCCAACGGATTGCTGAATTCGCAGAGTGTATTAGTAATAATAATAATGATAATAATAATAAAATCCGCTAAACGCGAATTGCCCTTTTTGAGATTGATCCGCTGAAATCCATGGACCAAAGGAACCGTCCGAACCGCTGCGGATCCAAATTCGCGGAAACAAATGTGCGCCGTCTTTAGTCAGGAGCACAGATAGCAGAAAACTTGTACCTTGCATGCTGAGGCTTTTAATCTATTATTTAAAATGAATAACACCCTTCAACCATTGTGAAATAATCTACAGTAACAGAAGGAAGGGCAATAAAGGGCATAATTAGCAGCATGGTAATAATGAAGCTATAATTATCATCCGTGGCGTGACACTTGAATATATTCTTAGAATGATAATCATTTGTATGTGAGTAAGCATGACATATTTATTAAGGGAATCTGTTGGATCTTCAATGAAATGAATTCCTAATGATGCGTGTGTCCTTTCTATCCCAGCGCTAAGCCCAGCAGAATGGGAAGAAGTCACATTTCTCTTCGCTTGTGCTCCTTTGTGAGGATTCGACAGATAAAACGGGATGGATTGCTTCAAATTGCATCATTTCAGTTATCTGTAACAAGCAGCGCTAATGAAAATGAATGTACAGGAAACCTCATCCAGCAAGAAAAGTAAACTATCTTGTTACCAAATATATATATTTTTTTATGATCTGCTGTGTGCAAGATTGATTACAACATTTTTCTTATGATAGATTTTATTCTGCTATTTATCTCAAACATATTGGCCCATATTAACTAAGTGGTGCTGCTCCAGAAGACGCCTTCCTCTCCAGGGACACACCCTACAGCTTTCAAGTGAATGGGTCACAAGGTGTCCTCCTTCTGCGCTGTAAGATGTGTTATGGAATAGCATCGCTTAGCAAGCATGGCCCTTTATCCATAAATGGTATAGGCTGTTTTCACATCTGTCCTGGAAGAAGGGTTTAATGAAGCCATTTATTATACATTATATAGACAATAGTTATTATCAGGGAAGAGTGATCCCAATAGAATAAATAGCCACTTGTTGTGGTCAAATTTGGCTTTAAGCCAGAGCCATTTCTCCAAAGGATGCTCCGAGCTCCAGCGTTATTTAACACATGCCTGAGACATTTCACTGGAACCCAGCCTGAGAAATCAATTGGGTGGCTGCTGGTTTGGGGCAATGGAAAGAAAGTTACACACGCGCCATCAATTTACATGGACGAGACTTTCACACCAGTATGTTTTGCCAGAGAGATCCGAAAGGCATTTATTTGCTCTGGAATCAGAACGATTATAACAGAATAAGAATAGTTCATATAACTTTGATGTTGAATTTTTTTCCCGGGCTGACCACTGAAGATAATGTGAATTTGCGAAGCATTTTAATTAAAAATAGGGTATTGTGAATTGCATATGCTGATGGGTAAAGTCTGCTCTGGTTACACTTATCATTCTTTCAATTCAGCGTTTAAGTGAGATAGCTAATAACATTAAACTCCTGTTAGGATAAATGCATGTTCCATGTAACTCATTTGACAAAATGGTTCATTGAAAAGTGTAGAACAATTAGTTCCCCTCGGTCATGTCTAGACTGTACATTAAAAATGCCTGAACTCTGCATTTCTTGTTAAAGGAGCAGGCGAAGGAAAAGTCTCCATTGACAGGGAGGACTCCAACCTCATATTCTCAGGGAGAAGGAGCAGTGAGTAAAGCTACTGGCTCTAAACAATGACATTGAGTGTGAATCAGGGGAATCTAGTTAAATTCCTGGTGTCAGCACCTGGTGACCTTGGGCTAGTCACTTTTTCTCCCTGTGCTTCTGGCACCAAAAACATACATTGTATACTCTTCTAGGCAGGGACTGTGTCTGTAACAATCCTATGTACCATGCACTATACTGTAATTGTGAAGCACTTTGAGTCTGGGAGAAAAGTGCTATATGAAATAAAGTGATTATATTATTTCCATTTATGTCTATACAGCTTGTCTTTGTACTGATGCTCTACTCAAAGTACAGCAGCATCATTACATGGAAATACATCATTATAACCATGACAAAAGTATAAGGCCAATTAGGAATAGGATGTGTCAAGACTCTTCTATAATCTCAGTAGTAAAACATTACTTTGAGAAGTTCTTCAAAGTTTTAGATGCAAATAAGCCCAGTAGGATGATTGTCGGGGGGTCGTCAGACAGTATGCTAATGGCCCAGTCGGATGCCTTTATAACACAGCAGCAGAGATCTGACTGGGTTTTTAAAGATACCGCCTGCATGATTTTGTACAGTTCTTCATTTTCTGTTAAACAAATAGTGTGATGCTTTTAATTCATTTTTTTTTGTGCCAGATTGAAAATATATTTGATTTTCTGACCAATGCGAAGTGTCAGTATCAGTCGCAAGACCGCCTAATTCAGGGGCGGTCAACTCCAACCCTCGAGGGCCACCAACAGGTCAGGTTATCAGGATATCCCTGCTTCAGCACAGGTAGATCAATGCACTATGACTGCACCACCTATGCTGAAGCAGGGATATCCTGAAATCCTGGTGGCCCATGAGGACTGGAGTTGGCCACCCTATGTCTAATTAATTCAGGAAACGAGAGCACTAAATGGCTATTCCCTCGAATCAAAAGTGATAAGCCATTAATGAACAGTTAATAATGTGTCACTTGACATTCACTTACTGTACATTCCAATGTTGTCAACTGTGCGTTAGCAGCTTCATGCCACAATGTATAAGGGTCAGGGTGAGAGAATGAGGTATCGAACTCTGTACATCTGCGGCAATATCGGGGAAATATTTGCCATTGGATTTTTCAGAAGAAAAACATTTTTATTTTATTTTTATTTTTTACAACCTGGCGACTTACATAAGTTTCTCAGTATGTGAACTCCCCTCAAATCTTGCTCCTTTTAGAAGCTGAAAAGAGCTTTTCATGGAAACTTTGTGTTTAGAATTGCAGAGCTTTGTGGTGTCAAAACTGTTCATGCAAAATGTAAATATTGTCACATGTCATTTTGCATGTTGGCAGTCCCTATACTGGTAACATTATATTTATATATATATATATATATATATATATATATATATATATATGCAAATACAACTGTATGCTCATCTGCATGTCTTAGGCAGGTCTGCAACCCCGCCTTTCCCCATTATCACCCAGCATACAGCACTTCCACTGCAGCAAGGGATTCTGGGAAATGACATGCAAATGAGCACATAGTGTCACTTTTTGCCTCAAAAACCATTTTTAACATGGTTCCCTATAGGCTTAAGCTTGCTGCATGGTCACAGCTTTGAGCACAGCCAGGGTTAAGGTGCATACCCAGAAAACCACCCACAGACAGCTGTTTCGACCTTAATGGGTCTCATCAGTGTGGGGTTGATTTTAACTGGGTATGCAAAGAGGCTATGGGATAGGCTAAACCATAATTAGTTAAGTTATGAGTTAAGTTATGGTGAGTAAAAAAAGTGACCATGCAGCAAGCTTAAGCCTATAGGGAACCATGTTAAAAATGGTTTTTGAGGCAAAAAGTGACACTGTGTGCTCATTTGCATGTCATTTCCCAGAGTCCCTTGCTGCAGTGGAAGTGCTGTATGCTGGGTGATAATGGGGAAAGGCGGGGTTGCAGACCTGCCTAAGACATGCAGATGAGCATACAGTTGTATTTGCATATTTGTGTGTTTGTCACTTTTTACTCACCATATCTTAACTCAGTATTATATATATATATATATATATATATATATATATATGAATAGACAATACCGTTCTGTGGCTAACAAAATGCTTTTATTTGTGCGAGTTTTCGAGATACACTGATCTCTTCCGGCGATGGTACATTGAATAAAGCAAGCAAAGTTAAACTTAAAAACAGTGCATATACTGTAGGAATGTTATCTGTGACTAAAACCATATACTCCCCACCCCTGTGTAGTATATGATTTATGATGTGAGGTGTTAAATAGTCCCTGAATGTTAGTGATGTAAGAGTGTGTATGTATGTGTTTGTGTGTAGTATGTATGTATGTAAATATAAATTGGTAAAGAGCCCACAGTGCCTCTATATGTATATATATTCACATGGAGCCCATATATATATATATGGGCTCCATGTGAATGGATATTCCAGGCAAAAGGTGACACATTGTGTGCTCATTTGCAGGTCATTTCCCAGAATCCCTTGCTGCAGTGGGAGCACTATATGCGAGGCGATAATGGTTGAAACGGAGGGTTGCAGACCTGTCTAGTCTAAGACATGTGAATATGCTCACAAGTGATATTCTTTATTGGTTATATGCTAACAGTGGAGGTTTTCTGTCGCCTTTTTCACCCACCATAACTTAAAATGTATAATATATATATATATATATATATATATATATATATATATATATATATATATATCGTAAATAAGCTTGCTTAAATACATTTGCAAATATTATAGATGATATCCTTGCAGAAGATTCATTCACATTCATGAAATCTCTATATACTTTCACGTGGCAATTTTAACCCAGAGCTTAGTAACAATTCTTCTCTAATGTTTAATCCCTTTACTGCTTTATAAGTGTACAGTAAATGGCAAAGGTTGCCCTTGTCAGTAAGCTGGTGGGAAGACCAATACATTTTATGACAAGCACTGATTGATATGGGCTCTCCCAGCACTATAGGAGTTAATGTAACTGTACTTCTGTTCTTGAAAATGTATAATCTAGAAGCAATTGGCTACAATTCATTTTCAAGCAATATAGTTATTTTGCATTGGTATAAAGGAACAGTACAGGATTAGTGTTTAGCAATGTAATCTTCCACAGTTCTGTCTCTTTCAATCAGCGAACCTTAGCTTCAGTATAGAGTCTATTCCAGTATAAAAAAGATTGTCCAATTGGAATTATCATCACCCCTTGAAAGAATTGGAATTGGATTTTACATAGAAATGAGACTAGTGAGATTTGCAGGAAGCTCTGTGAACACATTTTACAGAAATGGAAGGAAATATTAGAAGAGGAAAAAAAACATGCTGAAGCCCCCTGATAGCTGTGGGCGCCTCAGTGATTACTCCTCGACCCCCACTCCATATTCAGGGGTGATGTGTATCCCGGGCTAGAGAAGGTTTTACAGTAGTTGCATTTGTTTAAATAGAGCTGAACTTTTCTTCAGCCCAGGGAAGTAACCTAGGCATTCCTAAATCAACAAGCAGGCGCCCAAGAGATGCACGTCTATGGCACATCTGGTTCCTCGGTGTGGGAAGGTTCTTCAATGCATTGAAGAGCCGAAATTCCGTGTGTTGATTATTACACTGCCACTAATACTATGAACTACAGTAAATTCACTAAAGGTCATTCAATTAGTGATAATATTTGGTGTTATGAACAAAAATGAATGCAGGGTATTTTTTTCTGATTTAGGGATTTATCCGTTATCCACCAAAGCAGACGATCGGACTGTTGTCGGATATAGTACACAAACTATGGCCAACGGTATCTAGAACCTACATTTTTCATGTAATCCTTCTATTTTTCCAGAAGTTTAATGAGGGAAAGGACCAGATTCAAGCGAGCGCTGTCTGAACTCACTTCCCGTCTTGCTATTTAAAATAGTTTCAGTAGTTCACTCAAAACTGCAAGGATTTTCCAATGTGCTAGAGTAAGATAAGTCTCTCCTCTCCCTATCTCATACAAGAGATTAACTCCAGTATGCTCCTTAGTGAAGCCAGCAATACATAAAGCAGCTGGCCTGGGAACGATCTCTTTCTACCCCATTAGACAGAGAGAATGATGATGATGGAGGTGCTGCTGTTGCTGTAGCTGATACCCATTTGGGCTGTCACAGTGATGTAGTCCTAACTTTGACCAGTACCACTTGTACACATATCCGTAATTAAGTTTATAACTGGTACAATGGCATTCTTCATGGAAATGGTGACTTTGTCATTCTGCTCCATGTACAGATCTGGATCAACTTTTCTGGAGAATTTAAATATAGATGAATTATGGTACTGTATTTTGCGCAAATAACCTCCACGAAGCCTAATAAATTACCAGCAGGTATACTGTAGGATGCAGATCAATACTAACATAGCAGCCATGTCTCTAGTGATCTGCAATCAAACCTTCTCATTCTGTTTCTTCTGTGATTATACAGTGGTGGTTGGGGAATCCCACCACAGAGAATCGACTCAACGAAGAAAATCTTACAAGAAACCTACCTTGGAACAATAGGAGTGCAGGGCAAGAACTTCTTTCTACTTAGGGTATGATCTTGCTCTAATTTAAGTGACTTGAATGCAACATAGAATAGGAGGTATGAATTCTAAAGGAACCTATTGAGCTCTAAATTTAACTGATTTAGGGGTTCCCTATTCACTGAGTTCGGACGATTTGGAGGATTGGAGCATGTCCTGTTAGAAAACCGAGTTTCTGGGACTACGATAAATGTATTATTTTCTCACAAATACTACATTTTATTCTGTTCGAAGACATAACTATATCTGGATGTGTGACTACAATATATGTATTTTCTTCTCGCCTCTCTTGGACAAGTCGGTCGAAACAGCTGTCTGCGTAATACGCCAGGCATACGTTTATAGGGATCCATGTGACAAGGAGCAAAAGCCGACACACTGTGAGTGCTCATTTGCATGTTATTACCCAGAATCCCTGGTTGCACTGGAAGCATTGTATGCCGAGAGATAATGGGGAACGGCTGGCTTGTGGACCTGTCTGCGACATGTGAATGTCCTCACACGTGGTGTTTGTATTTGGTGGACGAGTCATTAAGACATAACAGTTGTATTGATACATCTCAATGTTTGTTAGGAAGAGCTCACTCAGGACTGATCTGGTTAAGGATGTTAAGGCATCAACATATTTCATCTTTATTATATGAATAAAAAGGTCTTGACCTACATGTGTATCTGAATATAAGCTCAAGTCAGAAGAGCTGTGACATGGTTACTTCCTGCTGCTGATTTATCTTTGTATTTGCTATAATAATCACACTTCGTAAAAATAGCTTCCCCGTACGTTATGAGTGACAAAGAAGGAAAGATATTTCGAGACAGATCAAGAGAATGCGTGTATTTTACATTGGATGTAAAGTTTTATGCAATTAAACTAACCCGTTCTCTTCATCATAATGGATTTCACCACCGGTAAAGAGATTAACAGACATTTTATACATTATCACCGAACATTAAACAACATTACAAAAATAGATGAAGGTGCCAATTAATGAATCAGCTTTAGGGAGGCTACACATGTTCATAAAACAGGCGCAAATGAACAATTTGGTAGGAATACAGTTAGATGAACTGCCTCTGTGTATATGAAGGTTTGTACAAAATGTCTGGCTGACATCATCTTTATTCATAATGTATCAAGCATGTTCGTATTACCAATCAAAGCCACGGACATACTGTAGTGCCGACGAGTATTCTAAAACAAATCTGGGGCAATCACCAACAAGACCCAGGTACATGCTGGGTACATGCTGCAACATTTCAGTGACATTTCTGCAGACAGACTAATGGCCCATCGGATTAACAGCGGGGGTCCCTGGCAATCCCATTCAAACTGAATGGGACTGCCAGGGACCCCTGCTGTGTTAATCCGATGGGATATTAGTCTCTACAGAAATGTCACTGAAATGTTGCAGCATGTACCCAGATCTTGTTGGTGATAGCCCCAGATTTTCCAAGGCACGTTTAAGGCAAGTTTTAGAATACTCGTCGGCGCACGTGTTGTCTGTTAACAATGTTCTATATTTGTTCAACAGCGAGAAATGTGGTTCATAATAAAGATATTTTTATTACAGATGGAGGAAACCATTTACAACAGGATATTGATCTTATTGTTTTCTAATTCACATGGAGAGTGCAAATGCATATTAGAATAAAGACAATCAAGGAACTAGTGATGATTTTCAAGCTGAGTGATTTTTTTCCGGTACTCTAAAGTGTTGGATAAGTGGCAGATAATCATTATCAAAACTTTGTTATTTCCACCAGTATTTAGGTGGTTTAATGTTAACCAATCTAATATGTTTTATTTCCCAATACAGTAGGTACTTTAAATTGCTTTTTTTTTAACGGCCTTCTGGGTCGGCTGTATTTTCTTTTTACATTATACAGTTGCTGTGAAACATGTACTACTGGAAATCTTCGATTATTCCTGAGGTAAGGGTAGGGTGAGGAATGGTTATAAATAAGGCGAGAAATATCTCAAGGAAAAAACAGCAGGCACTGATGATTATTTGCATAGAAATATCTCAGACGGCTCCAGATGTTTACTTGCTTGCGAGAGTGTGAGCTCTTACCGTGCCGCGCGGCTGTAGCACACGCGATCCCATCTCATCGTGCTGGCGGTAATTGGGGGGCGTGGTGGGGGCGCGGCTATCGTCACGGAGCTGGTTCGCCGTGATTGGCTGAACCGCTCGCGTGATGCGGCCGCTGCTTGAAAATACACTTTTTTTGTCATTTCAAAACGCGTTTGCGCCATGGCGCTCCATCATGCGCGCGCGCGCACTGTAGGAGCTGCCTAGAAGGGATCCTGCAATTTCTGCTTGGCGTGCGGCAAGCACACGTGTGCGCAAGCACCATCGGACACAGTATGATCCCAGCCTTAGAAAGAGCTGCAGTTTTGAGCAGTCTGCTTAGAAACAGTGGTCTTAAACTCAGTCCTCAAAGGCTTCAACTGATCCACTGATTGAGCCACTTGTGCTGAAGCCGGGATATCCATAAATCCTGGCCTGTATGTGGCCATTGAGGAATGAGTTTGAGACCTGTAATTTTGTACACCAACCTTGTGTGAAACCGTATCAAAAGCCTTTACAAAATCTAACGAAACCACATCAACTGCATTACCCTGGTCTAAATTTCTACTTACCTCCTCAAAGAAACTAATAAGGTTAGTTTGGCATGATCTATCTTTCATCAATCCATGCTGACTGTTACAGTACTAATAATTTTGTTTACAATGAGGTATTCCTGAATATTATCCTGTACTAAACCTTCAAGTAGCTTCCCCACTATTGATGTCAAGATTACAGGTCTGTAATTCCCTGCTGTGATCTAGTGTGACATTCATGTGAATACTGGTATCCATCTTTTGTATTATTTATATTATCTGCTTATATTTGATTTAACTTGTGTGGCCAACATACAGTAACACATCTTATTATTACTTTTTTTTTATTATTAAGCCTCACCATTTCTGTATTGCATCAATGAAAAAAGCATCCTTGATGTGCCAAACATTTTTTTGGCATGAAAGTCACCTCCATCCCACCTCCTGCCTTGTCTCCTCTACAGGAAGTGACTTCTAGGTTTCTGAAGCAAGCGACACCAACTGCTTTCTGGCAAATCCTGCCCTCTTCCTCCTGACAGGAAGTAAATCTCACTCTGACTCTCATTACCAACAGCTGCTGCTGCCCTTTAAATAACAGGCTGTCGCTACCTGCCCTGGGTCATGCAAAGTACTACCCCAGTACTCTATGCTTCTTGTGCCTGCCATCACATGCTGTTCCTGACTTGACTTCCTCTGGGACCTCTATGCACCTCCTTTGGATTTCCGGAAGACTGGGACATTACTCTTTCTAGTACTGAGATTAGTTTACCGTTGCGGGTAGTGTAGGACCTGCTGATTAGGGTTTACCTTGACATGGTAGCAGGCTTACAATACTTTGGCCAAAGCATTTAACTAAAGAACCCTTACTTTGAATTTAGTATTGCTTTTCTCTTCTGTTACTGGCACTATGCCTTTAAGGAGGCTGGACGTCCTCCAGGATGCACTCCACTATTGTAACCTTGTGCTCTGGATTCTATCCTTCCTGGCTACTCACCAGTGGCACATCTCACCCCCGCGTTGGTGCCTGAGAGTGCGCGCATCTCCGATCTGCTGCCAGTGCATGCGCGCACGGACAGCTGGGTCAGCCGTGCCCCGAAGCTTAGCTCCACTCCTCTGGACGCATTGCGCATTCTCCTGCGCACTCACGTGACAACGTGCACCGCTCCCCAGCTGCGCGGAAACTTTCTCCTATCTCGTGTCTCCTGCGGCTTCTCCACCTCACTACCGGGTCCGTCCCCCCCCCCCTGTCTTGGCTTGTGTGCGGGACCAATAGCGTTACACTAGCCAACTTTAAACATGTTCTGCCACTCCGTTCTCCCTGTGCCATGGGTAGCAATTACAATAACTATTTGTGAGGATCTAAACCGTCATATTTATACCAACAAAAGATCTTACACCGCGGTAATAAAACCATAGCTACCCTGTGGGGAGAATATATCTTTCTGAAAAGCCCCCTAGTTAATTTATCCGCCACTTATCTTTGGCAGATGCCCATTCTCAACAGAACACCTTATTTTTACCCATTTCAAGCAGAACGCTTTTCTATTCTGTCAAACTGGTCAATCTATTGCTTTGGCTTCATGGTGAACCCAATTTATTGTGTTTGGAGTAATTTCCCATAACAACAATAAAACATATGATCATACTTCTTTGTGGATGTGAACATAATACCTCACTGGTTGTGCTATCCCTACGATAACCTGAGCAATTCGGAGACACAAAGGGAAAAAAAAAAACATTTTATGGGATTATAAGTAGAAACAGAAAATTCTCACTGCTGTGCACTATCTATTATGAAACCATAAACCATTCTTTCTTTTCAGGCCTCAGAGGGTTTAAAATGTCATTCAAAAAGGCTGTGTTTACAGAGCTAAATTTCACCACTGCTTTAGTAGCATTTCTAATTCTAACGTGGCACCCTTTCCCACTGTGAATGTATTGGAAAAGAATCTGTATTATTCCCTATCACAATGACCACATCGTTCCAATCGGCTGCACAGAATGTGTGATGCTATACTGTAGGCCAGGGGTTGCCACCTCCAGTCCTCAAGGGCCACCAACAGATCAGGTATTAGGGATATCCCTGCTTCAGCACAGGTGGCTCAGCCAAAGACTGAGACACTGATTGAGTAACCTGTGATGAAGCAGGGATAGCCTTAAAACCTGACCTGATGGCGGCCCTTGAGGACTGGAGTTGGCCGCCCATACTGTAGGGAAACATTCGTGGTTCAATGGGATAGGGAGTCAAAAATGAGATGCACAACATCCTTATAACCCCAAAGTCCTTGTCTTTAGATACACCATATACTGTACAGTCATTGAACAAAAGAATGACAAGGAGGTAAAGGAAGCAGGTTCCAATGACCTGTGTAAATCATGCAGATGTGCTCATGGCGAGTGCTTTGTCTTCGATACGCTATGTTACAAAGGGATGTGTTACCTGGAAATCCCAACCTGGGTTTCTTGCACTTGTTCCAAGTCTCCTCCAGTCGTACCTACTTCTCACCCCCCCAAAAAAATCCTAACTATTGTTTGGAGTGCAGGAGAGGCTGTGGAGTCGATTCAGATATGCTCGCTAGATTTGGTATCTTTGATATTTTTACAGCTGAGATTTTATTAAAGCTTTTTCACACTTCTCTTCTCAGGTAAAACTCCATATTTGAATCCTGTCTCCAATCACCCCTTGATGTGTCTCTTAATTAAATTCAACTTGTAATACTTACTGTAGGCAGGACAACAGCCTGTTTAGAAATACCATTTGTTTTAAGGTGCCTCACATGTGCTAATTTATCTGGCAGGGATGCACTTAATTCAGTCAGGTGACTTGTTAGAGCTATATAACTAAAAGCACAGCAGCCTATGCTGTTATGTAGCCTGATTTTAAAGCAACCCATGTTTCAAGTAGCCCATTTTAAGTAGCCTGCAAAGTGGAGTTTAAAAGGGAGTTCAAAAGGAGTGAACAAGTGGACAACACCTACTGACCCTGATTCCTGCATTTGAACAACGCTGGAAAGGAGGATATTATTATACTATTGCTGTGATGCCGCCTTTACTATTTATATTTGCTATGACCTCACTTCTTCTCAAATTACGCATTTCTTTCTACCAGTCTCATTATGTCTCTAACTCAATTCATATATCTCCATCTCTCCTTCCTTCACCACTTCTCAGTTCACATCAACTCTTTTTTTACATACGCCCTCTTACACTACACTGATACCCCCGCACTAAAACACACCCCTACAAATCCTCCTCACAAATTCTCCTTCTATCCATGCTTCTCCTCCTTGTTTCTGGAGATATATCTCCCAATCCTGGTCCCTGTCTTATTCCTACACGCTCTCGTCCTCGCCTCCCACAAGCAACTTCTACTCCTTCTGGTGCCAACCCCTCTAACCTCATACCCATCCCCTGTCACCCTCCCTCCTCTCTCCCTTTTTCCTGTGCCCTTTGGAATGCTCGCTCCCTCTCAAACAAGTTCCTCTCTGTGAATGAATTATTTTTCTCTCACTCTCTGCTCCTCTTTGCTATAACTGAGACCTGGCTCACTCAGTCTGACTCTGCTCTGGAAGCTGCCCTCTCTTATGGTGGCCTTTCTTTCTCCCACACTCCACACCCTGATGGCAGGGTGGAGGCATTGGGCACCTGCTCTTCTCTCTCTGCCATTACTGTACCCTTCCTATTCCCCCTCTCTTGCTTTTCCCTCCCTTGAGGCTCACACTGTCCAGATTGTCTCTCCTCTCGCTGTCCTCGTGGAGGTCATCTTTCGCCCCCCTACCTCTATTCACCCCCCTTCAGCCTTTCTCTCTCACTTTGAATCCTGGCTCTCTTTCTTTCTCTCCTCAGTCTCCCCTGTTCTTCTCCTTGATGATCACTCTCTTCCTTGGGATTTCCAATTTCTCTCTCTAACCTCTTCATTTATCCTTCAACAGTGGACTGCAGCTAGCACCCACAAGGATGGCCACTACCTAGACCTGGTTTTCACTAAAAAGTTCTCTCTGTCTTATTTCTCCATTTCCCCCTTTCCTCTCTCTGACCATCATCTCATCTCATTTTCTCTCTCTCGCTTCTCCCCTTCTCCATCTCCATCTATCCCTTGTTTCTGCAGAGACCTGCACTCTATTAACCTACCAGCTTTTGAGTCCACTTTACATTCCCCCCTCTCCTCTCTCAGCCCTGCTCCAGACCCTGACAACCTGGTCAGGAACTACAACTCTGCCCTGTCCTCCTCTCTTGAACTACATGCCCCGCTTTCTCTCTGATGTTCTCACCTTTCTAACCCCAGACCCTGGCTATATTCCCACACGTGCATGCTGCGTTCCTTCACTCGTTCCTCTGAGCGCCTCTGGAGGAAATCTCACACTCTTGTAGACTCCTTCACTACATATTTATGCTATCCTGTTTCAATTCTGCCCTCTCCCAGGCTAGACAAACCTATTTTTCTTCACTAATCAACACACACAAGTCTAACCTACGATGACTCTTCTCTGTCTTTGACTCCCTACTCAGACTACCCTCAGCTGCCTCTTCTTCTTCCATCTCACCTCAGGACTTTGCTGACTATTTTAAGGAAAAAGGTGGAATCCATGTCAGAACATCCCCTCTGTCTCCGCCTCCAACCCTACACAGCTTCCTAACTCTCCTCCGTCCTTCCTTGACTCTTTTTCCGCTGTCACAGAGGAGGATGTGTCACTGTTAATCTCCACTTCTCCCTCTACCACTTGCCCTCTTGATCCTCTTCTCTCCCATCTCCTAAAACCTCTTGCTCCTACTATAATCCATATGCTCACACAGATTTAACTCCTCTCTCTTCTCAGGTACCGTTCCCTCTTCCTTCAAACATGCAACAGTTATACCATTACTCAAAACTAGCAAGCTTGACCCTATCTGTCTTTCTAATGATCGACCTGTCTCCCTCCTGCCTTTTGCCTCTAAACTCCTTGAATGTCTTGTATTCTCTTGCCTGCTCCATTTTCTCACCACCTATTCTCTCCTAGACCTTCTACAATCTGGCTTCCGCACTGCTCACTCGACTGAAACAGCCCTCACTAAAATAACTAATGACCTCCATGCTGCCAAAATCAGAGGTCATTACACTCTGCTCATATTACTTGATCTATCTGCAGCATTTGATACTGTGGACTACCCTCTCCTCCTTCACATTCTCGATACTCTTGGTATTCGTAACAAAGCTCTATCCTGAATCTCCTCTTACCTCTCCCATCGTACTTTCAGTGTCTCTTCTGCTAACACCTCCTCTCATATCGATCTCTCTGTGGGGGTACCCCAGGGCTCTGTCCTGGTACATCTCCTCTTTTCTCTTTACACAATCTCTCTAGGTGACCTAATCACATCTCTTGGGTTCAAATATCACCTCTATGCTGACGACACAAATTTACTTCTCAAGCCCTAACCTTACACCTGCTGTACAGACCAAAGTTTCTGAATGTCTCTCTGCGATATCATCCTGGATGGCCCTCCGCCGACTTAAACTCAACATTTCAAAAACAAAGCTCCTTATATTTCATCCCAAACCTGACCCCATTAACTCCTTCCACATTACTGTTGGAAGTTCTGTCATACACCCAGTAGCGCAAGCACTCTGCCTAGGGGTCACACTCAACTCCTCTCTTCAATTCTCCTCTCACATTCAAAACGTATCTAAAACCTGTCGCTTTTTCCTCTGCGAAATTACAAAGATACGCCCTTTCCTCTGTTGCTCGACTGCTAAAACACTGACACAGGCCCCCATTCTCTCCCATCTCGATTATTGTAACCTCCTGCTGTCCGGCCTTCCTGTCTCTCCCCTACAATCTATCCTAAACACTGATGCCAGAATCACTCTACTCTTTCCTAAATCTGTCTCAGCGACTCCCCTGCTGAAATCACTCTCCTGGCTTCCTATCAAATCCCGCATCTCACACTCAATTCTCCTCCTCACTTTTAAAGCTGTACACTCTTTTTCCCCTCCTTACATCTCAGCCCTAATTTCTCGCTATGCACCATCCCGACTCTTGCGTTCCGCTCAAGGATGTCTTCTCTCTACACCATTTGTATCTAAAGCCCACTCCTAACTTAAACCTTGCTACTGACTGCCCCACACCTCTGGAATGCCCTTCCCCTCAATACCCGACTAGCACCCTCTCTATGCACCTTTAAGACCCACCTTAAAACACACGTGCTTAACGAAGCATATGAGCAGCTCTGTGGCTAATACTATAGACCTTATACATAAAGCTTGGCCCCTTGCAGGCGCACTTACCAGAATGCCCTCCTACTGTCTCTGTATGTTCTTCCTACCTACCAATTAGATTGTAAGCTCTTCCGATCAGCGACTCCTCTTCCTAAATGTTAATTTTTATGTCTAAAGCACTTATTCCCATGATCTGTTATTTGTATTATTTGTTATTTTTATGATTGTCATGTGTATTACTATTGTGAAGCACCATGTATATTAATGGCGCTATATAAATAAAGACATAAATACATACATACATACATACATACATACATACATACATACATACAATACAAACCTCCTGAAAACCCATGACAGAAGGGGTATGTTGCACTACAAAATGTGACCATGATCTCTACTAATACAGGTTGAGAAAGATAGATAAGAAATCCTTTTAAAGAGGTGCACACCTGAAGAGGAATTAAGCGTCCACCACAAAGTGTGATATTACTAATAAGATAGAACATAGCTTTTAGTATATAAACACATTAAAAAAGGGCCCCTAATCAACCACTCATGGTGACTGACAAGTAAATGATACACACTTTATATATATACACTGTATCAGCGAACAATTGCTAGTTATGGTGGATTAAAAAGTAGTCGTTTATTAACCAGAAAGATTAAAAATAAAATATATAAAATACAGGGTCCCAGGTCTAGACTAATATGATTAATCTAGATGTGACAAGGTGCCTGTTAGAGAAACCTATTCACAGTCTCTACTGGCATCCAGGTCACAAGGAGTGGCAATTGCTCTATCATACAGAAATGTGCTCATTTGCATGTCATTTCCCAGAATCCCTTGCGCTGTGTTAGGCTGCGTCCATGTTCCTGATTGCGTGCCGAGGCGCGCAGAAGCTGAGGAAAAGCGGGTGCTTTCCCTGGCTTTAGACCGCGCGCCATCCGGGGGCGTGTCGGGGGGCGGACCAGTGACATCACGGAGCTGGTTCGCCCTCATTGGGCGAACCGCTCATGTGACCGGCCCTGCGCTCCGGCGAGCGCCAAATCTAAATTTTGTATAAGACCTACGCTTCCGCACGCTTGCGGAAGCGTAGGCGAGCCCCTACTAAAGCCGCTCTCATTGCGGCTGTAGGGGCTCACTGGTAAGCACCAGCACGCCTCAGCACGGGTCAGCCCGTAAGCGCTGACCATGCCCGAGGCCTTAGAGAGAGCGAGAGAGTGTGAGAGAGAGCGAGAGAGAGCGAGAGAGAGCGAGTCTGAATTAATCTTTAATTTACACACTTTATCCCCTAATGGATTAAACAAAGGATTTATGCTCTCTTTTTTCATAGGCTGATCTTTATTCACACAGAAAATAATGGCTTACACACATTATCTACTAATAAATATGGTTTCCAAATAAATTGAGTAAAATGTATAGTATTTTGCAGGCATTTGTACACCAACACCCTGTTTATCAATTCCTTTGTACTGAATATAATTTGATTGGATGCGCACTTTGAATATTTATAGTCTCCTGTTCTAGCTGACAGGTAAAACTTATAACAGTTAAAACGGAGTAACCTGGTTTTTGGTTTTCTTTCTGTTACAACTATCAATAGATAGTAATCTGTATCGAAGCCATGTACTGCACCGACACACTTTATTCGAGCAAATACCCAGAATGTACCTGGCAGATACCTGGAATGCGCCGCTCCTCACCTCTGACAAGCCCCGTTGCGTTTGCCTTCCCAGCCTGGGTTCATGCCTGGCTGACGGGCGGCTGATCTGTTAAATGATAATGATTAGGATTTAATAGGCTGCAATGCTTCGCGTGTCTACCAGATGGCATAAATTCATGAATTGTAATGCAGTATATATATATATACTGTGCAGTATTGCAGCCAGCGGGAATAAAATGCTTCAATCCCTGCCTGGAAAATAACCCAATATACTCGGGCAGAAAACAGTCACAAACCTCAATACACCCGGGTATACCCGAATTCGTGGGACTAGCCGAGCTCGAATAAAGTGTGTCGCCAGTGTACATATATGTTACAGATACAACAGAAACACATTAGTGTAGTAACTCACCAGCCAAAAAGTAAGTCTTTCATTTTGCATAGAAACTGTGCCTAGCGTCTTTCGTTGCTATGGCAACGTGACTCCATAAAAAGACCTCCTCCATCCATACTGGAGGCCCCACAGAAGAAGCTGTTGCTACAGTGAAACATACGTAAGGCAGCGTCATCACGCAAATTCGTCATGTCTGATGTCATCATGGGGTGCGGTATTACCGGTATTACCAGGTGAGAATTATTAGCGTGCCTGCAAGATGCGTTCTCCCTCTGGTATCCGGCTGTTTGTAAACCAACTCAGGTTAGCTAGTGCTCTTATTATACAACATTTGAGTGAGTTACCCTCCTGGGTGCATCCCCATGGAGGCTCTGATGATATTAATAACATGGTAAACCTGTTCCCCAGCCTGCCTCACAGAAGCAGTTCGTGAATTATTATGCTGTCTTACACGCCACAGTATTAGCCACAGTATACCTGTATATGCAGTGTGTTCTTTGAGCAAAGAGCGGATTGGAGATAACTTAGCCAGACTCTATATCAGGACCTATAGGAATCCTTGAGGTATTCATTACTTCTGCTGTATATAGTCTGCATGCACCTCTAGTGTAATTACAGCTGGTATGAAGTGTGCTCAATGAGCAGAATTGTTAGGGAGGCTCTCAACACCCTAAGCCAAACTCTGTCTCAGGACATTATATCTACTGTATATGCATTTCTGTACAACAGGAGTACTGCATGATAGAGCAATTGCCACTCATTGTGCTCTGGATACCATTAGAGACTGTTAATAGGTTTCTCGAACAGCTACTTTGTCACATCTCGATTAATCCTATATGTAATCCCTGTATTTTACATATTTGATTCTTATCTTTCTGGTTATAAAGTACCATTTTTTTAATCCACTATAATTAGTAATTCTTCACTGATACAATATATACACACACACACACACACACACACACACACACACACACACACACACACACACACACACACACACACACACACACACACACACACACACACACACACACACACACACACACACACACACACACACACACACACACACGTGTGTGTGTGTGGGTGTCATTTACTTGTCAGTCATCCTGAATGGTTGTTTGGGGGCCCTTTTTAGTGTGTTTATATACTAAAAGCTATGTTCTATCATTAGTAATATCACACTTTGTGGAGGACGCTTAATTCCTCTTCAGGTGTCCACCTCTTTGAAACGATTACTTCTCTATCTCTCTCAACCTGTATCATGTACCTACAGTAGCTTCTACAGAAGCTGAATCCTGAGGTAGAACCCTGTTTTCCCCTTCTAATCAGTTTATCAGTCTTCGATCTCTACTAACAATGAATCAATGAATTTTCCTTTTATTAATGAACATGACCCATATACAGTGGTGTAAATTGTGCCCGGGATGCCCAGGCATGTCTCCGTGGCTCCCGCTCGGAGGGGAGGCCTGAATGGAGTCGGGAACCTCTCTCCTGACTCGAAAGCAGCAGTGGAGCGGAATCCCATGTGACCGCAAGGACCCGGAAATGGTACAAATGAACCCGGATGCAATTTAGGGGACTGCTCTGTGCGCTTTCTCTTACAGCTGCCTGAGTTCCGAGAGAAGAAGTGTAAGAGAGAGCGCACCAGCTCGCTGTCCTTTCCTCCATTTCTGGGTCCCTGCGGGGATGTGGGATGCCGCTTGGCCGCTGCTTATGAGTTGGGAGGGTCCAATTCATTTTGTGCCCGGGGGCCTGTTACAATGTACTTACACCACTGCCCATGTATTCATCACGAGTACATATGTAGCAGATGCTACTACCTCCATCAAAGTGAAATAATACACAAAATAATGTGCTAAATAATGCACACGTTATCTCCATAACCATTGTTTTAAATGACCCTATTAAATAACACACCAGCGTTAACGTAACACAGTATTTTACAACCAGGGTTCCTATGAACTTTTGGGTTCCCCGGGCAACCCTAAAAGTTTCCCTGTAATTTTAATAATTTAATTATTATAATTATTATTCTTGGGTTCCCCAGGCATCCCTAAAGAGTTCCCTGTAATTTTCAGGTCATTTTAAAATTATACCAAATACAGAAGAATTGACAATGCATCTGATCTCAGACACGCTATTATAGAGGTTTGGGGTTACTTACAATGCATCTGATCTTAGATCCGCTGTTAGAGAGGTTTGGGTTTCCCTACAATGTATCTGATCTCAGACGCACTATTAGAGAGGGTTGGAGTTTCTTATAATGCATCTGATCTCAGACACGCTATTAGAGAGGGTCGGGGTTCCTTACAATGTTTCTTATCACAGACACACGATTAGAGAGGGTTGTGGTTTCTCACAATGTATCTGATCTCAGATACACTAGTAGAGAGGGTTGGGGTTCCTTACAATGCATCTGATCTCAGACGCACAATTAGAGAGGGTTGGGTTTTCTCAGAATTTCACATATTTTATATTTATATATAAAAAATGTTTTACCAGGAAGTAATACATTGAGAGCTACCTCTCGTTTTCATGTTTGTCCTGGGCACAGAGTTATAACAATAAATAGTTACATTAAAGAACAGAGGTTATACAGTCAATTCAAAGACATTTCATGACAGATAGAGTTGGAAAATTGGGTACAGGGGATAAAGATCTGATGAGTTTCAGATTGAAATAGAGAAGCTTTAACATCACCAAACATCAGCAGAACGGCAGCAAACGGCTCACACCCTTTGGCCGCCCTTCGGCTGCACCAAAGGCTTTCTACCTTTGGGGCGACGTAGATGTACACTGAATGGGGTTTAGATTAAATGCAGCTGTGAATACAAAGTTCTTTGTCCTCTTAGCTCATTAACATTCCAGTGGGTGGGGTTGACATTCCACAAAGTACAAGCTAATGTTAACCCTTAGCACGCTGGTTGAGGGGAGCAGCTCTTGGGGAACCCCATCAGACGTCCGCCGTATATAAGGTAACTTAACCAAAAAAAAGGTTGAAAACCACTGACGTAACGTGTTAACTGGAGTGGTAAAGTATGCTACACCTGACAGTGTAAACAAAGTTACGTTCACACAGTACCATACACCTTTATATTTTCTAATGTTATAAAAGCAGCTCTCCAACTTCGCTCAACTCTATTACTGGCAATAGAAGGATTTAAATGACTATATGAGTTACAAAAGTCAGCCATAATTTATCCGCTTTATTGTTCCATAAGCCTTTTAGCAATGTATTGATCTTTCATATATTCTCATGACATACACTGGACGCAGCCCACCACAAGTTCAATTCTTATGGCTCATTCCTTTTACACAGATTTCTTGTTCTATGAATGATATCAAGGATTTTTTAACTCCTTTTAAAAAAAAAAACATTTGATTTAAATTTTTAAAAAATTGAAGTTAAAAATATAACATGTGCATCCCCAAATGAGTTACACATATTTTAAGTGTGGGTAATTGTTAACTGAGGTATCATTAGGATTTAAATGGCCTTAATAGGTTCAGGAACATTCCCTTATTTAAATATAGCAACAATAGAACCTTCTGTATCGGCCGTTACATTATTTAACAATCGTGTGATCTGGAAAGTCAGAACTGCCAAGAGTTGCAATGTATTCACAGGTGTTGGTGAAATCTTCCTCTTCCTGAGATTCAGGATCCTGCTGATGTATGCTATTTAAACACAGGCTTCGCTCTCATCCATTAATCAGAATAGTCTCTCCCTGACTTCTTCCCTGCTCAAATGCGGTGCCTTGCTGAGCCTCTCAAAGATCTTGCGTTGAAGATGTGCCCTTCACACAGGGACATTTTGTTTCCAGCAGGGGTGTAACCGTGTAATTAGGTGCCTTTGCAATATAGTAAGGTCGAAAATGAAAGACAAAAGGGACATATAATATTATTTATGTGCTTTAGGAGCCGTCTGCGTTTCCTCTGATAAAGCAGATGGTAAATGAATTCCTAACGCCGCAAAAAGTATGCTATGTCAAGATAAACACACTGTGTCGTATGATGATAAAGAGTTTCTCTAAACCATACAAGCCATTTCATCAGAGCCATTCTGGAGAGTCCCCTGTATGGGGTAATTATTTCTCTGCTCTGAATAAATCCACTGGTAACATATGTCCTTGCGGTCCCCAGTCCTCCCACTCTGTGTGCATTAGTTCTCTATCCATCTCTGCTTCCTCCACAACATGTACAGACAGCAGTACTGCGCCTCCATGGTGAAGGCAGACATCTTAAAAGTTGTCAAAAGCCTCCATATTTCATTTCCGGATAGTGATTTCTAGAGCACATACAGATGAATCACTGCAGCCCGTTAAATGCCAGAACCTGCGGTCAGGCTTTCTATAAACTGGCCCAATGAAACAGTCATTATTGTTGTTGTTTAGTGCTCACAGTGACTAAAGTGCATTGATTAGCTATGACTTGCGGGCCCTTCTAACACAGAAAGGGGCCTGCAAAGAAATATGTGTTGGATGTTAGTGACTTTTACATGAAAAGGACACATTGCAGGTCAAGACAGCTCTTGATTTAGTGTCCACTTCCACATTCCTGTAAGTGTAAAAAATAAACCAGTAATGGAATACCTCCCATACCCCATGACATTCTGAAATGTTGTCTTCTTTAGGGATAGAAGTTGCAGATCAAAGTACCATTAACTAAAACGCTCTCAGTTGATATACAGTATTTGGCTTACGGCTAAATGCAAACAACACAGAGGCTACCTAGTGCCGTAGAAAAGAAAGCAATTTGATCAGGTACTACAATCCACAGGACTAAACCCCACATTGGTCCATTACCCAATGTAAACATACATAAATAGAATCAGCACACTGAGGTTGGTTACTCACGACTCCATACACATGTTTGGGTCACATGACCCATTCTCAAGATGATTTTTAAAGTAAAGAAGGTCCCTGTGGCAGTAGGGGCAGCAGGGCACCCCCGAGAAAGGTTAAGCCTGCATGCCCATCAAGATGGCAACCCAATGCAAGGGTTAATGTTGCCATCCCAGGGTTCGAAAATATCCCAATCCTAGTAATGTGTAACTTGTGTTTTTGTGTATGTTACACTGTGTTTACGTTTTATCTGTGTCACTGATTGTGTGCCTGGGCAAGTAACAATGGCTGAGTACCAGACAGGCAATGAATCAGAGAGCTAGCCTTTGTATGGGCCAGGTGCTGCATAAAGGGACAATGGCGAGCTGGGGATAGACGCGCCAGTCTGCTGGGAGAGCGCACACTCAAAGGTTGTGGTATTGTTCTCTCACTGGTAGTGAGGCATCTAACCCTTCGGAAAGCCTGAAGCTGAATTCGGGAACCGGCATTCGGGTCCTAGTCCTGTAGGCGTGATTCCCATTGTTCAGTCCCAATTTCTCATGCTCCAAGGCCCCGCCCCTTGGGACTCTCCATAGGTAATGGCTTCACTCCCTCTCCGTATATGTCGGTTCTGGATTCCCCCTCACTGTGACTTGGCTCAGCGGATTAAAAGAAATCCGCTGATTTGGTCTCCACCCGTTTCTCCATGTTTCCGAATTGAAGGCCAGGAAACCATGGAAGCCGATGATGATCTGACCTCCACAAATGATGCTACTTGGTGTCTAGAGACCAACTGTACCGTGGACTGTGTGGACTGGGGCGGTCCTCCTTTGTGACCTTGAGATCCTGAACAGAATATTGAACTGGCATCCAGGGTAAGGTAGCTTCTGCAGAGCCCTGCAGCATGCGAGCTAGGAGTCCCTCATAAATCCCTGTTTGTGAGGTTATTGTAGTGTTTTGCACGTGTTGCTCACTGTTGGCTCCTTCGAAATAAACTATTGTTTATTCACCTCTGTGCATGTCAGGTGATTACGATCCCAGGTATTCTTGTCAACCCCTAATCCTGCCAGCCCTCCTCTCCATTATATATTCCCCACCATTCCACCATGTGAATTCATCTAATCGGGTGCATCTTGACGCAACTTTCAGTTCCCATCTCACTATGCAATCCTCCAGGCTCTCCACCTGGGATTTGAGATGGAAGCAACCTTGGTGGAGTGCTGAGGGAAGGAAGCTCACAAATATATAATCAACACCCCCTAGAGTCCCTGGAACTGATGTAACTAATATACATACAATTACTATAGAATCAATCAAATAGAATCTCAAAATAGTGAGACAAAGTGAGCAAATGTCAACTGATTAAAATAGTGTTAACATTAAAGAAACAAAGATAAAATAATATTATATATATATATATATATATATTCAAAAATCACATATCCTCATAGAAGATTACAAACCACTATCAGACAAAAGAGATGATACTATTAGAAATACAAACAGGGCTTATATACATATGAATAGCTTAGAAGGCTTTCTATAGAAGACACTGTACCTGTAATTCATTACACTAATTCATACTTTTTGGTATCAAGGATATGGATCCAACGACACTTTTCTCTGTCACCCTCTCTAGTCAGTCATGCCAGAGAGCCAATCATCTGACAGTTTCACTGTCTGACATTGTATCGTCCCTCCCAGAATGCCACAGGGGTCATCTTTCAGGGGGGGTGGGGGAGGGCATTCTAACTCGCAGTCTTTTGTCATAAGTTTTTCCCATTATGGCGCAATGGAAAATCTCTCCTTCAGCCACAGAATTGCAATGTGTACACCCTAAACACGAGAACGTACCATTTTTCTGTGTGATGTAAGATAAGTCTGTTCATCAGACTTTGGTGGTCGGTCCGCTTTAACAAAGGTATCTCATATTTCTGGGACATGTGTAGGAAAAAAGCGGTGGTTCTGCCACAATCTCACACAGCAGCAGTTCGCTCTGAAAAGTGGACCAATGTCGCATTACCAATTTACATTTATTTTTCATTTCATTCTATATTTTTACATGTTGTGCTGCTGGGAAAAAAAAGTCGATATAATGGGGACTGAATTTCTCTTATTCATTATGTGATTTACGATGTTTAATTAAACTTCCCCTATAAAAAGATTTAACTTTAATACTTTGTTGATTGATTAATTCTTCATTAAAGCCCCTCTTCGGGAATTTCGTACCCATCTACTGCAACTTTGTATTAAGATGGGAAGAATCACTACCAATATGTCTAAAACAGAGGAACTGTCCGTATGTTGCCCCGTAAAAGATTGTTTAGATTGGGTATGATAAAAATATCGTCATTAGTGTGTTGTTTCTTTTGCTGATCTTAACCTCAAGGAAGTTAATTGCATCATAATCTACTTCCCTAGTAAACTTAATTGGAGTGTGATTGTGATTGAGTGAATTAACAAATCTAACTAATGATGACATGCTGTATCACCTTGCCACATCCTCAATGTAGTCATGCCAAACATTACAATGTTTAATAAAATCCTCATGTGTATAGATGCATCTATGTACATTAAGTCATCCATAAACAGGTTAGCATACTCAATATTCTTCCACTTTCAGAGGTCTACAACAGGGGTGCGCAATCTTTTCCCCCTGTGCACCCCCTGCCTGCTCTACTCCCCTGCTCATGCACCCCCTCCTCCCCCCCCCCCGGCTCGGCTCCAGCTTCAAATGATGCCGCGGGGACCCCGAAGCATCATTTGGCGCTGGGTTACCATGACATTGCGTCGCTGGAAGCCAAGGTAAGTTAGTTACAGAGGCCTCGCGCAGTCCCCCGACATTTAATTTAAATGCCTTGGGGGAGAGCGCGGGACCTCTGTAACCGTCGTGCCCCCGCCAGAAAATCTCGCGCCCCCCCCCGTTTGCCAACACCTGGTCTACACTACAGTGGATTATACCTCCATTATTATGCGCCCCAGGCGGTTTTAACAATTTTTGTGCCCAATTATTTTTATCTTGTTAGAAATAAAAATTATTTTAACCGTATCACTAATACTATACATTATCCTAGGCGTTACCTCATAGGTTTTTTCATTACACTGTTCACAACAGTATTTCAAGTGCATTTCTCGAATCTCAAGACTGATACCACTACTGAACAAATTAGATCTGAGAGTGCATATAATTGGGTTTTCAATACTTTCCCTGTCTTTTTTGTTTATAACAGTAAGTTCAGCTTCAATTATCTCAGTCACTTCAGTCTCCTCAGTCTTTTTCCCAGCTGTTTTGTCCGAGAAGTTAATGTTAAGTATAATACTCCTCAAGAACGTATAGAAAGCAACGTTCACATCAAGTTTTCACAATGTGGTGTAGGAACAAATGATATCAGCCTTTTCTAATACCTTTGTTTCAATATCAGATGATTTATACAATGATATATTACTTAAATAGTGATGGTCTAAAGTTCTTTGTAATTGTGTCAGACGACTGACTGCTTGGTGTATTTTTTTATTTATTTCCCTCCTTGTGCCACTCCGTTTTCTTCTCTTGTTCATCTAGGGTGCGTAACTGTAACTGTTATATATGCCTATAATATATATCACCTTTAACTGTGCATGCAATGTCTTGTATATAATGTATAATCTTTTTCACTTATTGTAACCATGTATTTGTCATTATAACTCTGCGCCCAGGACATACGAGAGGTAACGCTCAATGTATTACTTCCTGGTAAAACATTTTTACAAATAAATAAATAATGAAATGACAGGTTGAAGATCCCCTCTTATGTAAATGAAGGTATCGTGCTCTTAGTGCGAATCGGTTCCTTTGGAATTTTGTTCTTATCACATGAATAGACCAATCCCCTTTTGTAATCCCAAAGAATCCCTTTCCCATTGCTTTTAATATACGATTTTCAACCGATCAATAAACAGCAAATATTTAATCCAGTTTCCTTTTCAATGATGGTACCCTGTGGTTTAAGGTGTGTGTCATTGTCTTAGATTTTAACAATCTCACCATTAACTATTCCTTTTGTTTTGTCATTCCTTAACTGTCAATAACTTCAAATCTAGGGGACATGTTGAGTATTTGTTCCAATTTGATACAAAAGTTTTCTGTCTGATGCCATAATGTTGGACGTAAGGCAACTTTCTGGGCATGTGCTGAAACACACGCGTATGGAGTCGTAACCAACCTCACTGTGCTGATTCTATTTATTACAGATGTGCGACTCCGCCCAAATCAGTTTCCTCTGATTTTCTCCGCATGTTTACCCCAAATTCCGTTTCACGGTGTAAAATCCGCCAACGGATTTGGTCGGTTTTAATCCGCGCGGATCAAAAACCGCCATTGGATACAACCTGTTTGTAGCATCCAATCCGCTGATTCAGCAACTCGTTGGAGGATTCTTCAAAATGTGTCAACGGGTCGCGGATTCCGCGGATAGAATTGGCAATAATAATAATAATAATAATAAAAAATCAGCACAATACGAATCGCCCATTTTGAGATGAATCCGCTGAAATCCGCAGACCAAAAGAACCGGCCAATCCACTGCGGATCCAAATCCGCCCCCAAACTTTGCCCATCTCTACTATATTTGTACGTTTAAGGATAAATGCCCCACGTACGTCTCTCAGTGTATAAAGCAAGTCTTTTTATTCCATTTGGAATATATAACAACAATATATTTGTTCAAACCTGGTCCTACATTATTACTGGGGTGTTTAGTATTGTAAAAATGAGAAATATTAAAGCTTCTTATATGACAATACCCTATAGCAATGTGCTGGATGTTTTCATTTGCTTTTTCTTTAAAGTGTACAGTTATTTTGCTCATGTATAGATATAAAACATTAGACTCAGAGAAGCCGTCACCCCTACAGACAGAAGCTAAAACACTTGTACTCTGGTTGTGTTTCTTCAATAGTCTAATAATTCACATCAATGTATGCTGTGTCCAAAGCATTTTCATGGCTACTGCACCTCTTCTACCACTCATCTCACTCTTTGGGGTCTATTCTAGTAGTCTTCATAAAAATAAATCGCTGGACCGGTAACGCTGTAAGTTTTTTAACTGTTGCTATCACGGTATCAGAAAGCCTTGAATACCTACGATAGCAAAATGCCCAAAACTGGTGAAGAGCCAGCGATGTGATGTTCTCCTCTCTCTGAAGGGCTCACTGGCGATGTGTTTTGGACGGAAGCAAAAACTGGCGATTCAGACCTTTATCGCCCACTGATCGAGGCTTGCTGAACAGCAGTAGGCATTTTGGCCCGAAAAGGCCTCGATAACTAGGTTATCGAGGCTTAAAGAATACTGTAGGTCCCTTTTGTGTTTTCTAGTATCTAACATACAGCAAAAGGTAACTTTTTTTTACAATGGTGAGAAGCGGATCATTGAGGATGCAGCCACCTTTTGTGTGGAAGCCTTCCGAGGCTCTCTCATTTGGAAAGTGTTTCTTTCATTTCTAATCTGCTAGTCGAAGTGTGATTTCACTAAGGGGTAAAATTACTGCAGTTTTCTATTTTCACACACCACTTACTGTATATCAGGGGTCGGCATCTCCCGTTCTCAAGGGCCACCAACAGTTCAGGTTTTCAGGATATCCCTGCTTCAGCACAGGTAATGCAGTCTGAACCACTGATTGAGCCACCTATGCTGAAGCAGCGATATATCCTGAAAACCTTACCTGTTGGTGGCCCTTGAGGATTGGAGTTGGCCAGCCTTGAGTTACACTTTTACTTTTTTTTTTTTTTTAAAGAAAGGGTTTATTTGTCAAAAACTCCGGCTTTCCAAGTTGTACATCTAACATACTTCTTAAGTCTTTCTAAGATAGGCTGCGGTCCCAGTAATTACGTATATGTGCGATTAAACTCTGCCCCCAGTACCTCCGGTCCCAGTTGCTGCCCTGACGCGCAATTTCCTCCTGCTCTGCACGACAGCTTTTCAGGGAAGCAGGGGAAATGGAGTTTAATCCTAGCGATGGAGGCGTGGCCACGCCCCCACCAGCGGTTCACCCAATGAGGGCAAACCAGCCACGTGACGTAAGGCCACACCCCGCAAATCCCCGACCACGCCCCCTCCCATCGCAAGCTCCCTCTCTCCCCTCAGACCGCAGATTGCGGTTAGCGCTGTGCACGCGCCGCCCCCCCTGCCGGGCACGCGTGTCACAGTCATGACATACGGGCTAAAGAGCTGTGCCCCGATGTTTAATAAATGCAGAATTGATAAATGTATCTTTTTATGTGTGTGGATATTTCTTTATTGCCTGCGAGATACAAAAACAATCAAACAAAACATTTTGGCAAACACAGAGAATAACCGTTTGCAGAACCAAGCTATTGAGGAATGGACTTGCAAACTAACATTGAACTGTAGCTTTTTAAGGAGGTGATTCTATATTTACCGAAGCGGCCATACTGGTAGTTTTTCGGCCAACGTCTATGGGGATTTTCTTCCGAAAGACGTTCCAAACGGCCACTATGAACAATGTAGAATAAGGCACAGTCCCCCAACTTTCTTTAAACCCCATGGGCCCTAGAATCGGACATTTGATTATGTTCGTTTTGGCCGTGACCAAGTCGGTATCAGCATTTGACCACCAAGGGACCCTTCGTCGCAGATGCTCCGCTGCTGGGCACTCAGCCACCGGCCGTTTCGCCAATAGGATAGGGTATGTTTACTTAAGGGGTTTAAGTGGTTAGGGGGTTAAGGATAAGGGGTTAAGGTAAGGAGTTAAAGTATTTAGAGTAGGGGTTAGTGTTAGTATTAGGGTGTTAAGATTAGGGATTTTAGGGTAAGTGTTTAGGATAAGGGATTTTAGGGTGAGGGGTTAAGGTTACAACAAAAGACAGGGGAGCCCAATGCTACATCCAATTGACAAAACATATAAAGTAATAAGTATAACTTTTAAATACTTCAATAAAAATAATAATTACTTGGTTATTTAGTTAAACCCTTTGGCCAAAGCGTCATAAGCCTGCATACCAACGTCAAGGTATAACCAAAAGTGCAGGTCCTACACTATACTGTGAACCCTTCCTTTTACCTCTGTATGAGGGGAAAGAACCATAGTAGGTCCTGTTCTTTCAGCAAAGTGAAAAGACCTCCCAAGTTAAAAAGGTGAGGAGGATTGAGCTCTGAGGGAGGTGCCACCTACCGCCATACAACTGTTACCAGTCAGAAATTGAGTAACACACATTCCCAGCTAGCTCAAACTCCCACACCCACCACATCATGAATATATATTTATGTAAAAAGAGTTCTACTGGGTGTGGCAAATGCATACAACAAAGGCAGGGGTGCCCAATGCTACATCCAATTGACAAAACATATATGGTAATAAGTATAAAATTTAAACACTCCAATAATAATATTTACTTGGTTATTTAGTGTTGACAATGTTTTGTCAATTGGATGTAGCATTGGGCACCCCTGTCTTTTGTTATATACATTTGCCACGCTCAGTAGCACTCTTTTTTACATAAATATATATTCATGATGTGGTGGGTGTGGGAGTTTGAGCTAGCTGGGAATGTGTGTGTTAAGGGTATAAGGTTTTAAGAGTAGAGGGTAGTGTTAGTATTAGGGTTTAAGATTAATGGTTGTAGGTTAAGTACTTAGGGTAAGGGGTTCAGGTTTTTAGGGTAGGGTGGTGTTAGTATTAGGGGTTTTAGGGTTAGGAATTTAGGGTTTTAGGGTAGGGGTAGCGTTAGTATTAGAGGGTTTTAAGGTTAGGGGCTTACCTTGCCAGCGAAATGGCCGGCAGAGAGATGAGTGGCGTCTACACGCCAGCGGCAACTTGCTCATGGCAGAATGGCCGCGACCAAATGTATTAGACCAATCGTGCCCCGTGTTTAACCCTTTCAATACTTCGACTCTCATGCCACTTAAAGGGTTAATGGTAAGAAACTTGGAAGTACCACAGAGGTTAAAAGAATTTGAACAAGATTGATTACCAAATACCTTTCCCGGATATCTCTTTTTCCCCCCCTAATATTGTAGTTCTTTCGCATGCTGGATATCACCACTGAGTGATGAAATTCAACTCCAAACAAGTGCTAAAAGCATCCTACATTTGGAGATCTTGCAAAGAAAATTTGTTAGCTAAAAGCTAACGCTTTGACATAAGTAGGGGAAGTAAAATGTAACATTGATTTCCCAAGTGTCTGAAAGGTATATCAAATAACAGGCAAATAAAATTGTCAAACTAGAAAATGTTTCTCATCAGAATATTTTTGTATTCTATAAATAAAATGTTCATATCACTTCTAGATATACTGTAACAGAGTCAACGTATGAAATATCTGTTTAGATATTAGTATTGACGTAAGCTTACAGGGCGGATAATATGTCATTTGCTAATGCTTTTTATTTCACTAATTTTAAGCTATAAACCTTATCAAATTTGGATCATCATTTCTCTTTGCTACTTGAAGGAGCACATGCTTAGATTTCAAATGTGGATTTCATGTACTTATGGTGACAGACGGCAAGTATACTTTATTCATATCTCCTTTTTTAACTAAAAATGTTTGAGCATTTTCTGTTAAAACAAAAATGACAAAAATAAAGCAGCGCACAACCATGTATTTAGGGTCAGAAAGATGAATAAAAAATTGTATTTATTAGTCATATATAACTAAAAAGGAGGTACAAAGAGACTCTCCTATTCGTTTCGCACCTTTTGCACCTAAATGTGACTCTCCTATGCGTTTCGCACCTTAATCCATGAATATGGATCATGCGTACAAATGACACTATGGGGGTAATGTACAGTACTGTATCAAGGCAACATTGATGCAAATAGCGTCATTTTTACCTTGCGTCTCTGCATTAATGTATCCAGGTCTTTGCTCCAAGTTTGCACCCTCTTCGTCAGCTTGTGATTTTGAGAGGCGTTAAAGTGCAATGATATGATGCAGCGATTATAATGAGATGTAGCAAACTCTGCGTCTCTGTCCATCGCTTTGTTTATCTTGTATTTGCTTCCAAAAAATCCGTCAGGTCAGACATGGCGTAAACTTTTCTGGCCAACACTTAGTGTCAAATGTAGGAAGTACTTTCTAACATTTCATTTTTTGTTTACCCTCCTTGTGACATACTTATTTTTACTTATCAAACATTTAAAGCAACAGGTGATTCTTAATTTTATTAAGGCCCTCCCTGGTATGATGCCCCTCGGCGCAGAACTCGTACCCTAACGCCATCTTCGTAAAAATAGTATACACGGTCACGGCCAAGGAAGATTAGCGCTGCAGCATCTGCAGAGCAGTGAAGCCACGCAAGAAGCCACAAATGAGATGAAGTGGAACAGGCCAGTGAGAGTGGCAGCTGCAGCCCCGGGCAGGGTCACAGCCAGAGCCACGTGCAACATCACGGACAGAGCAGGGGCCTCAGTGAGAGTCAGAGTGCCAAACATACCCAGGGGATCCACCAGGGCGCATTACACTGGAAGCTATGCATGCAGCACAAGTGCAACATGGAAGACAGCTTATGACCAAGCTAACCAGTATTCACAAGGACATATGTGTTAGAAATCTGTTTATTATATTAAAATGTATGAATGAGAACTTATATCGAGACAATTGAATGAGAATATGTTGTAAGGTTTAATGCATACCAGATGTTGGAGGTTGGCTTATAGATCACATTTCTGGCCTAGTCTGAATCCTAACACGAATAAAGTTCTTTGTTACAAACCACAAGGAGAAAGGGGACAGAGTTAGTGATCAATAAATACAGTTGTATTTTGATCAGCTCTCTCTCTCTTCCCAATACTGTACCACTTTCTGCAAGAAGCATCTAAAACTGCATGTGAGAGACAAAAGGTCTCGGTCTCTCGGTCTCTCTCTCTCATCTGAGAGAGAGAGAGCACAAGTTATCATCAATAATTGAACTTCCATCTGTAAGTAATGTTATAAGAATAAACTATAACTTTGTCTGCTGAACAGCAATCTTGTGACGTATTGGAATCTTTATGAACAATGAGTAAGTTGATATTCTTCTAACTATATGCTACTTGTGTTAAAGTGTTTGTGCCCACACTAACTACAGAAGCAAGAACACAACTCAGCAGAAGCTGGACCAAAAGTAGAATAAGAAGCAACTGCATGCCAGTGTGCACTGAACCCTGAACTAATAATGTCACTACAAATAAATGGAAACTCTAAACCCCGTGTGGCAATATTCAACAGGCTATGGGAATTTGGAGGAAACATACGCCACCTATCCCGCCATTAGTGCTACTACCCACCTCCAGTAACCCAACCCCAAGACAAACTGCAGCAACTAGCAGTCCAAGCCCCCCCTATGCCCTCGCCACGGTACACGCAGAGGATGGAGGAGAGCCCACGGACATAACACTGTGGGTAACCCCATCCCCAGCAAGAGGGGAACACATTCATTTTTTGTTAAGTAGGTTGATGTTTCTTTATATATATTGTTTTATATCTTTTATATTCTCTCTAAAGATGATTAAAAAAAAACATTCATGCATATTTTTTTAAATGTAGTATTCATTAATAATATTGATATAATATATCGTTGCTTTAGAGGTAAAACTCATTAAGTGCAGTTTTGGCAAAAACGCACTAAATTAATTGCACTTCCTGACCAGAGATGGGCACATTTTTTTTTTGTATCCGCCGCAGATCGGCCGCTTCCTTTCGTCCGTGGATTTCCGCAAATCAGCCTCAAAAAAGGGGCGACGCATCTTTCCGGATTTTTTTTTGTTTTTTATCACTGATAATCCACACGACGGATTCCGCAATCCGTTGGCGGATTTTTAAGAATCCAACCCGCGGATTGAGGATTGTATACAGTGGCGGTGTTTAATTCATCTGCACAGATTGAAACGGGAACTATACGTCAACGCATTTCACACCGCGGAATAGATTTAGAACGGAAAGCTCGGGAAATCCCGGAAAACGGATTTGACAGTTTCGCCCGTCTCTACTCATGACTTTGAATTTCTTTAAATATATTTATATATATATATATATATATATATATTTTTTTTAAACTCATTTAAGACACCGAATCTTCAGAACTTGTCATATGAATATACCTTCCTTTTTAAATACAGTTTTTTTTCCTGTCAAAAAGAACATTTAACCGTCTTTTCCTCAGTACTCAAAGAATTAAGTTAATGTTACCGTTATTACGACGATGTATACTTCTTTTTTTTACATTGGCCTACAGCGCTATTAGCCAAATGTGACTACTGTAGTAGGGCGCTTAGCCATTCTTCTAGAGGATGATTATACTGTATAGTACATGTTTTATGATCGACTCCAGGTTGTTTTAGCTTATCTTCCCTATATGTGTACAAAGACCTGCCTTTCACCATTATCACCTAGCACAGGGGTGCGCAAAGTGGGGGGAACATTCACTGCGGTGGGGGGGGGAGTGGGGTTTAGAGGCCCTGCGCGCTTCCTGAAGGCATTTAAACTAATACCGGGGGAGCTGCAAGGCCTCTGTAAACTTCTCCTTACCTTGGTTCAGACGCTCCTGCTGCAGCGGGGTCATGTGATGTCGAGTTGCCATGGCAATGGGACGTCATGACGCCAGGACATCAGAGCCAAGGTAAGGGGGCGGCACGAGGAGAGGGGGACAGCCAGCAGGGCGGCGCAGGGAAAAAAGATTGCGCTCCCCTGACCTAGCATACAGTGCTTCCACTGCAGCAAGTGATTTTGGGAAATGACATGCAAATGGAACACACTCACAATGTGTCACCTTTTGCCTGAAATCCATTTTAAATGGAACCCTTTTAAACATCAGTTTGCTCCACTTTAAAGCCAGAGAAGTCTTTATCTACATTCTCTGTGTTTAAGGAGGGGTTTTTCTTTTCTGGTACAGGCATCTGCCTATTATTCTAAAACATTGACATTTATCTGAGAGGAGAACTGCAGGTAACTGCACAGTGATTAACTTATAGCAGTAATGTAAGCCAGTGTAATGTACATGTGGGCAGTAACGGTATTCGTGCCTAAACTCCATCGGAAATATATATCTATGCGTGTAAACATGCCGCAGTTTTAACTGCAGTGTAGTAATATTTTCCGCATACTGTACATATCCCATATTTTTCTGGAAAAATCCCCCAAAGTAATTAGCTGTGGTTATATAATGGGTGAAATGTATTTGTCATAATTCTCCAAAGAAGGATTTGGCTGGTATATTAAGTATCTCACTGGGGATATTAAAACAACAACACAATTAAGATCCTATTGAGTGAGTCCATTCTTCAGCTTTGAGCTTAATACAAAATCCTATGAGCCTTGTAAATCATGAGTTTCCACATATGGTTAATAGGGACTTGCACATTAAAATCGCAACTCTAGGTATGCAGCTGTGAGAATTGAGCCCTCAGTCTATATGGTAAAGAATGATTAATTAGCGAACGGTCCAGTTCATAATATGCCATAGCATATCTTTTTATTGCTACCATTACCTCAGCCCTTGGACTGCTATAAAAGGAATCATGATTTATATAGGAATGTCTTATAGTTCCAGTTTGGAGATTGTTTGCTCACGGAACAGAGGTTCAGATTGATCTATTTAAGTAACAAAGATTATTAGACACCAGTGTCTGCTTCTCCAAGTGTTGCAGTTCTTCGCAAATTGATATTTCAAACTATGGGGTCAATTCTGTATATTCCGTAGGGGCAATCCGGGGTGTTTTCATCTGAAAATCTTCATTTAAGACTAATGCATCTGTTGGCCAAAAAACAGCTTGAATGGCCACTTTGGACTATATACAATGTAACCCTATATGTCCATACTTTCTATTTGACTTATCTTTTAATTTCCTCTGGTGCATAATCTGTTTTTTTCCCCAATATCACGCGGTTCCCTCGCTTCCCGAGGATTGTCTAATCCTGGAATTTTCGTCTGGCTTCTGCCAGCATAGAGAATTGTATAGAGAATCTTGTAGCATACAGTATGCATACATGAATTCTAAGGCTGCGCTTAGAGTGCCGGCCACGCGACGTCGCGGCAAAACAAATGTATTGCCGCCGTCGCGTGCGCTTATAGTAAGCGTACGCGACGAAGTGACGCCAAATTTTGAAGCCGGTCAAATTTGATTTTTCAGAGGCTGTCGCCACATGTGAGCCTCTGTACCAATCAATGGCCAGGTCGCTAGCGACGTCGCTGCAAAGCGAAATACAACTTTCGTGGGTGGCGAGGGTGACATCATCTGTCGCCGTCGCGCGTACTATAAGCGCGTCCTAACATGCACACATACATCATTATACACGTGACACAGAAAGACCTGGGAGGTTTCCGTAGCTCTGTAAGCACTTTGACCCCATGCTGGAGCATTCAAAGTTATCATATGTTTCTTGCAACTAATCTACACTTCGTCGGGATCAATATAGTTATGAATACTAGAAGTATATATAAGTACTATATAATAATGTACTCTATTATACATAGCAGCCTGTATGCAACACATCAAAAAAAGAGACTCAGGCCCACAATAAGCAGACTTCTGCCATAAGGAAACCTTCAGCGCTGGGAGAAACCGTATAGCCCATTGATTTGAATGGGCTCTATGGTGTCTTCTTGATCCGGAAGGCGTCCTATCGCAGGAGTTCTTGGTACAGTAAATATGGCCCTAAGTATCCTTGCATCTTTTCTCAGCCCATCCCGAACCTGCCAGAGCTCATGAGAATGTGGTGCTTAGAAAATATACTGTATTCCATTGATCAAGTGTGACACTAAGGGGTTCATGTTCAAATGGATGAGAATTAAAGATTGACACGCTGTGCTCATTTGCATGTCATTACCCAGAATCCCTGGCTGCAGTGGAAGCACTGTTTACTAAGCGATAATGAGGAAAGACAGAGTTTGAGACATGCAAAGGCGCTACAAGTTGTATTTTTATTTACTGCACACTAAGGGACAGAAGCTACTGATATATAAAGTGTTACATTCAGATATGACCTACAGTATACTAGCAGTTCCAACAGTATTGCAACACACTGAAATATCTCACTGATTTGAAATAGGACCCAATAGTGATGCTGGCACAGTATTTAAATAACAGCAACACATGATGGTCAACGGGAATGCTTGCATCTGTATATAAAGTGCTACTGAATACCAACCCAGCAAATTATTTGTGATACATTTACTGAGCAATTCCACAGTATTTTTTATCACGCTTGGGTTTTCAGGTCATTTGGGGTGATCTGCATTCATTTACTCTGAGAAATATTTATCTGTGATATTTTTCTGAGTAGGGTCATCTGCTAGGTGTGGTGACGCAGAAACTGCATTGATCTGTCCAAGAATGTGATATAATTGTAACCCTCCTTGCCCGGCTTTTAGGGAGATTACATCTGGGTGTATCATATGGCTACTCCCCATTGGGTTACCTTGATTCAGGTGGCAGGGCCATGCGGTAGCAAGGTTGTAGAATAATGGGTAGCAGGAACTTTTGTAGTACAACTGTCATTTATTAGTATCCCCATGGACAGGGACCGCTCACACACACGTTAATAACGTTTTACTGGGTTTTATACTAGATATACATGAACCCAGTTCATCCATCAGTGCCCACACTTAACACTCAAGTGCAGGTACTTTTACTTGGTTGCTCTGAGTAAGCGGGGGTCCCGGCCCCCCTTGTTGCTTCGGAACCATCATCAGTATTAATCCGATTACTCTGGGCCCCTACGGGTATCCGGACAGGTCTTTTCTTACTTGACCCAACACCTTGTGCCTGTTTGGGAACTGTCACTTCCATACAAACTGCTGAGAAATATTAGCATCGATCCGCGGTTAGAGCTGATCCGTCGGCACCCTCGGAGCCCTCTTCCCAGAGGCCCTCTATGGCGTGCCGTATTCCTTATAACTACTTATTCAGGGCTCCATTTATTCTGTAGGGATCTTAATTAACGGTTACAGTCCCTATCTACAACATAATAAACAGGGGGCTGGTCTATACAGTAGTATTACTTTTTAAACATTGCCATCTACTCTCCCTGAGGCTCCTCTCATCCTGTCCTTCTGGAACCTAACCCTCTAGAATAGTTCCTTCTCCTTAAATACCCCTGCATGATATCAGGGTCCTGATAGAAAACCAGGGTGGGGTCCAGCACACAATAGCCATGTTAGTAATCCTTTAGGAGGCGGGTTACACAATAGTTTATTGTTTGCAGTTATGAAGAAAGACAGATTCTAATGATTTAAGACAGCGGTGGCCAACTCCAAACCTCAAGGGCCACCAATAGGTCAGGTTTTCAGGAAATCACTGCTTCAGCAAAGGGTGATTGAGCCCCCTGTGTTGAAGTAGCGATATCCCAAAAACCTGACCTGTTGGTGGCCCTAAAAGACTGACCATCCGTGGTTTAAGATAACTAGCTTCATATCTAACAAATCCTGTCCCAGTGATACGCAATGTGCAGTAATACCATAGCTAAATGTACCCATTTTTCCTTTATTCACATTTTTTTCAGTGTAAAAGAAATTGAGTAATTGAGAAATTATGTACATGCTCATAGTTATTGGAATTAAGTTTGGCAAGTGGTTCATTAATGTTACCATCATAATTAATTACCTGAATGACGGCAATAAATAGTTTTGATTGCAAATATTATATTTTTCTAGAAGTAAGACAAACAAATGCAAAAACATTATAGTTTATACTTGGGCTCTAATAACTCATCAATACAATAGTATCGGCTACTCAAATGTAGCAATATGTCACTGCCAACTTTACTGTAATGAGGTTGGGAAAAAACCTATCCAGACATGATAATAAACTTTAATGTCCTTAAGCATATTGAATATTTAATTGTACTACTAGGTCAATTGTTTTCTCTATTGGAGAAATACTTTTTGGAGGAGCGAATCTTGTATAAATGGCTTTTTCCCTCGGCCTTGATTACTGGGTTTCTGAATAGTGGATCTCAAACCTCCCTTCTGTGCTCTGAACCAAGCCTACATTTTTGGCCATGCAACCCATAAATTATTAAATTCCAAATAATATTCATTCATCTGTGTGCAATGGTTTTGGGGGTTCCTAAGCCTGGTTTATCCAGTGATTCCAATGACAGGTTTAAGAACCAAATGGGGATGTTATGTATTCTGGAGATACGTACAAGTGCCTTCTTCATTGGCCCTTTATTGAATAGAAGCACAACCGTGCACAGTATAGCTAAGACACAAACATGGTGGTTTCAGCAAAACCAAAAAAATATATATGAAGCTTAAAATAAATGATTCCCTGATTACAGATTGGAAATGTTCCGGTGCGGTAGAATTCTGAAAGGAGTAGGGATCATATGGAGATTTAGGGCCCAAGATTGAGCACAGTGTAGGATTTTGGACAAGCAAAAGGCGTAGGGTTCACAAGGCGGTGCTGCTTTCCAACTCAGAGGAGGTGCGAGGAGACGCGAGTCTGTTGCAAGGTGTCACCTGTGACATCAGACACCGCCGAAAATGGCTTCAGATGACGCTTTGACATGGCAACGCGGCATCAAATGACGCCGCAGGGTCATGTGATGTCAAATTACCCCATGTTGACTGTCTGTTACCATGGCAACGCGTCACATGACCCCACTGACACCGACAGGCAGGTAAGGGGGGCGCGAGCACCTGGGGAGTGGATGCAGGGCGGCGCAGCAACAGAAGTTTGCACACCCCTGATGTAAGTGAGAATTGAAGCTACAGTGGCTCCCCATATATTTTTTGCATTTTTCTAAAGTAGGCCGTGCTTGTCTTTTTTTCTTGTCTTTCACATATTTGGGGTTTTCCCTGGTAGGACCCAGAAGAGCCGAGGAACCCGGCCGTAGAAGACAAGGTACTGTGAACTTTTTCATCATTACCATTTTATCTGGTTGAGCACGGAATTGTATGTGTGAATTCTGAAAGTAGTTGGGATCATATGGGGATTTAGAACCCAAGATTGAAGAAGAGAACATGAGAAGAATTGGTGGGTCATGTGGTCCCTATATGGCATTTCTGTTTATACTTGTAAGCAATCAGCAGAATGCACATTCCATGTATGATTTACAGCATATGCATAAATTAGTTTAATACAGTTGGTGTTTAGTTAAAATCTTTAAATATAAAGTTTGTACAAAGATAATATGTTGACACAGAATAATCCAGACACAAGCTGTTAGTGCTCGAAGGAGATCATACACGGTATAAACATAGCCTGTCACCAGTTTGTTCCCCCCTTGCTCAGCTGTGAATGTTTAGTATCCTTTAATTACCCGTAACTTAGGAACCTTCATGTAATTTAGTACATTGCTGTGGATAAGTGAAATGACAATACAAATGCACTAATCTATCTACTAATTAAAGGACCCATCCTTACTATCTAACTCAACATTGCAGAAACCAACTGTTGAAGTCAATTATCTTCCCACTTTATTAATAAAAAGGCAGAGAAGCTTTTACAGGACAATGTTGCTAATTACATGAAAGTGTTGACAAGAAGGGGAAAAAATTGTTTTGCAAACGTTAATAAGTTTCCATTTTGAAAAGTTAATTACCCGATGCTTGTTATTCTCAGTCTTTAGATCTATGTAAATGCTGCATGTCTGCGTAATGCGTTCAAAAAGTAATCAAAATGCATTTTTTGCTTTGATTGATTTTGCTCAATTCCATCTATTGGATGACAAGGGTTGTAGTGACATCTTATCAAACAACGAGTCATTTTAAGACTGAAGCACAGTCTTAATGCTAAGCAGATTTTAGTTGCAATGATTCTCATTTATAATTTATTTATAAAAAATGTTTTACCAGAAAGGAATACATTGAGAGTTGCATCTCGTTTTCAAGTATGTCCTGGGCACAGAGTTCTAATAACAATACATTGTTACACATTATATTTACAGTACAACTAGTTTGGCATAGGTTTTGGATGTCCTGTTATCAATATGCAATCCAAATGTTTAATGGGAGTTAAGCCATATGCCTAGATATTTAAAACTAGTGATCGGGGGCCAGAATATTGTTAGAGTTTGTTCTGATCTGAAGCTCTGTCATTGGTAGCGTTAGAAATTTAGCCTTAGTCTCAAATATCATGGTTATAGTTTTGTCAGTGTTTAAAGAGTTTGTTTTGGGAAACCGAGTGTTCAAGTCTTTAAAAATCAGACCGAAGTATGTGTACAAGGTCAGAGAGGCAAGTGCTGTGTCCAGATAAGATTGTGTCATCCGCATACATGTGTATTGAAGCTCCCTTACAAGCTGTATAAAGATCATTAATGAAGATTGAAAAGAGTAGGTGCCCAAGAAAAGAGCCTTACGGGACACTGCAGGTGATATCCAATGGGTTAGAGTTAGAGTCCGAGATAGATACATATTGTGATCTACCCGATAGATAGTAGTGAAACCAGTTTAAAGCATCTTCCCCTATTCCAGAGCACTGGAGCATGTCAAGATAACATGATCAAAAGCCTTTGCAAAATTTAGGAACATTGGACAAGTAAATTGCCCCAGTTCCATTCCATGCTGTATCTTGTTTCAAACCTTTAGCAGAATAGTTATCATGGAGTGGTTTGGGCGAAAGCCGGATTGGATTTGGTAGAGGAAATTTGTCTTGATATAATAATCGCTTAATTGGGAGTGAACACATTTTTCCATGACTTTGGATAGTATTGGGAGAAGAGAGATTGGCCTGTAGTTGTAGACAATATTTTTTTGTCCCCACTTTTGTAGACTGGGACAACTCTACCAGTTTTCCAGGTCTGTGGGATATGACCTGAAGACAAAATATAGTGGATTAAGGAGGCAAGTGGCTTGGCAATGGTTGAGGCATGCAGTCGTAGGACCTTTGATTGCAGTAGATCAGGCCCACATTGGCTATTTAATTTTAATGTTAGCAGCAGGGCCACCAACAGATTTCCCGGGGCCAAGGATAAGTTTCGATAGGGCACCCCACACCTCTTTCTCATGTAGACGCGTGCGCCGACGTCAGAGAGAGGCTTTGTGCGACACAGTAAGGAAGGGCCACGGCTGGGGAGAGCCAGGGCCCAGCGGACAGACAAAGCCGTTGGGCCCAACCTCTGGCTGGGCTCAATTTCTTTGCGGAGCTGCCGGTTTTCTCGTTACCGCTGAGCCCCAGCTGTAGGCTTCCCTCACTGTCCCATGCCGAGCCACTCTCCCATGCTGGGTCCAGCTTCCAGTGTTTGCCAATGTCAGAGAGGCCCGGTAAGCTTACTGGGGTAAGAGAGAGGCAGAGAGAGTGAGGGAGAGCCAGGATCCGGCAGCAACAAGAGGACAAGCAGCCGGGCAAAGAAGTTGGCCCGACCTCTGGCCAGGCCCAATTTCCAGCACTGGCCGGCCAGGCCCCACAAAGCCACCAGACCAGGGACACTTTTCCCTGCTCCCTCCCCCCCCCCCCCCCCCTCCCTTGTCGGTGGCCCCGGTTAAGAGCGATTGTGTTTTCTTCTCTTCAGATACTGGGACAAATTGAAAATTGTAAGCACTGTTGGGAGGGGGTGGCGATATAGGGGAACTCACATGTTAAGCTTCATGATTGTAGTCAGGGGTGTGCTTTTATAGTAGGGAAGTAGCATACCCCTCTAAGTATTAATTGAATTCATTTGTAATGTCAGTGGGATTTGTCAGAGTAATATTATTGTTGTTGATGGCTAGAAAGCTAGAAAATATTGTGATGACCTTTCAGAAGTTTGCTGGATTTGATGTATTTTGCTAAAGATGGTCAGTGTAGTATTGGGCTTTTGCTAGTCTTGCTTGCCTTGTGCATGTATTCCGCAAGCATCTGTAGTTATTAAGGTCCTTCGTAGAGCCAGTTACTTTGTATCTTTTCCACAAGGCATCCCTAGTAGGAAATATTAGCAATATTGCTAAAATAATCCAATCTAGCAAGGAATGGTTGCCAGATATTAGGTTTTTCTGTTTGGATTGGGAAATTAGTTTGGTGAAATGTAATTACTTGAATTGTGCCCAGATTTTATTGTTTTTAGGGCCAAGCCAATTGAGGTTAAATTCACCTAGAACTAACAGCTCATTTTTCCCATTCAGGGAGGACATTGTGCCAAGACAATGAGTGATATCAGTCAGAGATTGTAGTGGGACATTAGATGCCAGCAATAAGAATATGTTTAGAGAAGGGGAGTCATATTTTACCAACTAGGATTTCAAAAGTGCCGAACTTTGGGGACAGTTTAGCAACATAAATTGAAAGGAGTATTCAATATAAAATAACACCCCATCTCCTCATTTTGATCTGTCTTTCCTAAAAAAGGAGTATCCCTGAATGGAGATGGATGCATGACGTTTTTTAGGAGTTAACCATGTTTCTGTGAGATTGATGGCTTTAGGCTTAGGCAAAAGGCACCATCCAGTCCATCCAGTTTGGGCAGCAGGCTTTGAATATTTATATGGGCTACAGATAGCCCTTTTTGGAATTTAAAGGGGGCATTATCAGGGGTATGGGACAGATTTGAGAATGGAGGGCCTGGCTTGAGTTCAATATCCCCTGCTAAAGAGAGCAACAGTATAAATATACATTTTAATAATTGTTTGCAGGCAGCAAAGTTGTGATGTTTGCCATTAGAATGAGTGGTGCTGGGTGCGCTGGTTTCCGGAGCTCTCCACCAACATTCCGGAGATAATACAAGGCTTTTGAGTAGTCCTGGGTGTATGATTACATTGGGTGTGGGCCCGGAGGGGGAAGTTTGTAGAGGGATAGAGAGAGTAACATTTACATGCTATCACAGTAAAGAACAGAACTGGGGTAAGTAGCAGGTTCATTATCAGAAAGGTATATAAAAAAGATAAGGCTGTGTACCTTACTTTAGTAGAGTTTAAAGGGTTTCAAGTCAGTCAGTAGAATTGCCAAGTTCATGTCAATTGTTGAGTTAATAATACAGGATCATTCCCCTTTACAATCTCCTGTCAAACGCCTGCATAAGTCTTATATTACACTTAAAATATGGATTTATAATATGAACATTACATATACACACAATTAGTGCAATGCTAGGCCCCTGCAATGCTTCCCCCAATGGTGCGCCTGAATTTATACTCCTAGCACAGCATATTACTGCTATTCATAAGTGCTAGTTTTCTCAATAAAATCTAACACATGGCTAACAAGCAAATTAACGGTGTTAACATACTAACATCAAACATATTATATGTGCAACATTTGGGATAGAGACCAGATAAGAATCCTGATAGAGGCAACATACATTTCTATATATGAAACTTTAACAGTCAATAGCCACATTTACAGTAAGACCTGCCAAATTAAGTATTTTGTTGACCAAATTATGTTTTTTTTTGTTTCCCATAAAGCTTTTACAGTTGAACAGACAAAATTAAGTGCAGTACCTGCAACATATATTTTTAGACCAGCGTCGTAATAACTTGTCAGTTTTGATACGTTTAGGCTTTGTGGCAAATGATAACCTCAAAAGAAAATCACTTCAAACTGTGGGTGATTAAAAGACCCTAATTACAATATCTACAGGTATACAGTGAATAGACGGTTAGTATAGTGGCAATATACAGAGAGGGCCAGGTAGATGGTAATACCATAGGTCATATTTGTGATCTTGACACTGTATAACTGCTAGGATAACTCAAGAGATGCTAAGTTTTATTCCACATGTATGTAACCCTCATCAGTGTAAATTCCCAAAATATGGAGATAAATGTAACAGAATATGTCACAGATATCTAAAATAAGGTCTAAGTTGGATGAACAGGTACTAAGATTCTATTCACCTGCATACCTGTAGATATGGAGTGCATGTAATTAGGGTTTTTGAGGTTTATATTACAGTAGTTTACCCTTAGTGCACCTATTTATTATTTACAAGATGTTGAACGAGTATCTCTGTGTTGTGTGTTTGAATTGTGGCCAATTATCCTATTGGACCGTATTGTGAGGCCAAACTGAGGTAAAATTAAATCTTTTTTTGTCACATAATTATAATAATATGGTAATTATATATTTTATATTTTTTTAGCCACTTTATTGCTGGAGGAGTCAGAAAAAACAAATCCACTACACCCCAAACTCACCTTAGCAAACTTGATACCATCTACAATTCAATATGCCGTTTTGTTCTCCAATGCAACTACAACACACATGACTGCGAAATGCTCAAATAACTAGATTGGTCGTCACTTGAGTCTAGGCGCAAAGTTCATCTCTCCTGTTTTGCCTTCAAATACGTTCAGGGCAAGCTACCCGTCTATCTGAACAAGCTCCTCACCCCTACCACATGCAGCACTTATCTGAAATCTGACTCCAGAAGACTGTTCATGGTACCAAGGCTCAACAAAGTATCTGGCTGTTCCTTCTAATACCGTGCACCTCACAACTGGAACAATCTACCGGAGACTCTCACATCCACCACCAGTTTAAGTTCTTTCAAAACTAAAGCTGTCTCACATTTTAATCTGGTCTGTAACTGTTACATATGCCTATAACATATATTATCTCTTTCTGTGCATGGAATGTCTTGTATATAATGTATAACCTTGCTCACTTAATGTAACTATGTATTTATAACCATGTATCTGTCATCATAAGGCTGCGGCCACGCAGGCGCTGACAGCGCTCATGCTTGAGAGCGGTGACGTCACCAGCTCTCCAAGCATTAGCGTCAAGTGTCCTTGCTATTTCGCAAGCGCGCGCGCGGGGGGGGTGTTGCGGGCAAAATTAGCGTGCTTGAAACTTACATTTTTTTTGTTTACACAAGTGCCAAGCTTGCGTGAGCGTGCGTGCCAGAGCACAAGCGTGCACCGTATGAGCGGGGGCTTGCACATAAAGATTTGTGTAACTAAAAGTGGCAAGCACAGAGCGCTCAGCACCAGCGGAACCGCAGCCTAGCTCTGTGCCCAGGACATACTTGAAAACGAGAGGTAACTCTCAATGCTCTGGTAAAACATTTTATAAATAAATAAACTGGGGTTAAAAACTTGGCCTGATTTCCTAAGATGGAAGGACACGTATACCGTTCTGTACATAGCTCTCCACTCAACATTCCCTGCTGTTCCTTGACTGAGAAAAAGAACAGGGTGATGTGGATTGTCAAAGGATCAAAGCCGAGGGAAGTTATTGGGGAGGAGGAAATCTAAGGGTGTTGATATATTTTGTGACCCACAGTAATTCACAGCTATATTACTGAGCTTTTCAGTTCTTTGCTCATAAATCAGCCCATGGGAAATTCCAAGAGAGCTTGATTTTGATCTTAAAAGAATAATGCAGTTTTCTCCCTTTTAGGGATTTGATTTTGAAAGAAAATAATACCCCCTTATCTACCCCTCCATCATCACCACCACCTCTTCCCAAGCACTGTTGGGGTCAATTGTGTTGCTGTTAAAAATACATGCTGCAGGTTTGTACTCATGTCTCAGGTTTGGGAGTTGGAATTGGTGGCAGATGCCGTTTTTTGGGGAAATCTAATTTCTGACCTGAAAGTAGTACATTTGAAAAGATTTAATCCATCCAACACTTTAGATTGTAAGCTCAAAAGAACAGTGACCTAATCATCCAGTCAGTATTAGAGATGTGCAAACCTTACAGAGGAGGTCATGAACCATGTGAAATTGTCCCTTTTGTGTTGCCCTGTTTTAGTTATGGCTCAGTCAAGGATCACAAATGATTCATGTCATGTCACAGGGTACATCACGACCTGAGATCCCCCATCTGCGCTCAGTCCCATTACTATCCGCTTATACCAGAACCTGTAGGGTTGGCTCAACCCTGTTATACCTCTGTGGGGTTCCGGACACAAGGAAATAATATATGATGGGATTATTATTGGATTAGGGTACAGTCACACAGTAATCCAACATTCCCAGTATGAATACAACATAAGGTTCAAATAGTGACAAATGGGGCTAGTCACCATCCTCCAGGGTGCCACTGAGTCTTTGATCCTCTTCTCTTTAAGTTCATGTGAGTGGCTCAAGCTGACCCCAAATGTAGTCCAAATGAGGAACAAACATGGTCTCTGCTGATGTGGTGGGGACTGCCACCCGCAGGAGTTGTATGCACCAAGGAATGAAGATCCCTTCCAGGGAAATAAGGAATAAGTGGCTAGAAGCTTCTGGCTACCTATCCCTGTGTGATTGATGCCCCAAGCATGTCTCTCTGGAGGCCGCCGAAGCTTGGTTCCCAAGGTAGCTCTCTTCCAGGAGAGACCACTGATATCTGCAGCAGCGCTGGGATCATCCATAGGGGTCTCTCTCTGTTGAAACTCTCCCCCCTATGTTCCCGCACTCAAATGGGATCCAGCTGACGCTGCACACTGAGACCACAGATGAAGAGATGATCCTCACCGACAGCTCTCCATAAGCTCTCGGGACTTTCCAGGATCTCTCCAGGATCCTCTGCTACACTCCTGGAACTCCTGAACGTGCAGGCAGGTAGGTATCAGAATGGGACATTAAGTTGCGACGAGACAGCCACCGGCATTTAGCCGCAGAGGATCCCTCCACCGCAGGCTGCTTCTACGATATTGTAATTTTTAGGGTATGGGGGTAACTTTAGGGGTTTCAGCAGTTAGGTGGTTGACGTTAGGTCCTTTAGAGGTTAGGGTACAGGGTTAACTTTAAGGGGTTTAGCAGTTAGAGTAAGGGGTTAGGATGTTTAGAGTAGTGGGTAGCGTTAATATTAGGGGTTAGGATTAGGGGGGTTTAGGGTAAGGTCTAAGGTTAGGGACTTACCTTTGCAGCAAAGTGGCCGGCAGCTGAATGTCCCCGTGGTGAGGTCACTTGTGCTCTCACACATTTGTACACATAAATACATAGGCAAACTCACTATGGCCAGCATTAACCCATGGCTATCCACAGTAACACTTAAGAAAATTGGCACCAGGTCAGGACTTCACCTTTTTTTTGGTAGCTCTGTTGCCCATTTCATCACTGCTTCCCCATGCATTAAATGTGCAATCCTACATAGTAACTTGAATTTCTTGGGGGCCTCTGAATGGGAAAGTGTCAATCCCGTGCTTTCTTTACCCTTATCCTACCCTGTCCTTATTAGAGAGCCAATAACAATAAGGGGGATCATCACACAGTGTCAAAACCCCTCCACCGTACAGTGTACAGCAAATAAAAATACCACTTGTGAGCACATTCACGTCACACAAGTCTGTAACTCTGCCTTTCCCCAATATGTCTTAGCATACAGTGCTTTCGCTGCAGCAAGGGATTCTGGGAAATGACATACAAATGAGCATAGAGTGCCACATTTTGCTTCTTATCTATTTTAACATGGACCCCTATAAGCCTAATACTGCCGCATTAGGCTGAGATGATACAGCCTGTGATTGCACTCGCGCGCCAACCTCAAACTGGCTAATGTGCCTATGAGGCTGCTCCGTGTGCGCGTGCGTGCACGCACAATGGAGCACGCTGGCACGACCACAATTTGAAGAGACAAAAAAAAATTGTATTTTTGCACTGTCTTCGTGACGCATCCGCCACGCCCCCAGATCGCCTCACCAATCTCCTGCAGCCATATTCACAGATCGCTGGGGCTGCAGGAGTGCGGGAGCCTATGCGCGCTGTCGCGAGCGGGCTGTATAATCTCAGCCTTACACAGCTTTTTCAGCACACCCAGGGTTAAAGAAGTGCAGAGCCAGGAACCCTATTCACAGACCTTTAGGATCTCATCAGCGCAGGGCTGGTTACACAGGCTTCGCAATATGAAGCTGGGATAGGTTTCAGCTACACGCGACATGTTTAGCTCACGGTCCGGCGATTATTTCTTTGAACGCTTACCAATTTGGCCACACTGCTAGCCTTGGAGGCTTAGCAAAGGGATTCACAGGGAATCAAATTTGGGGGGAAATAACACCTAAACTTTTGCGATTGCGTTTGTAACATTTTCGCACCTCTCTAGTCAGTCTGTGTTAAAGTTATATTGCTTCTGTATGTCACATTGTTATTGGATTTCTTACACTTCCTGCTAGGGGTGCCAGGTGCTTTCTCCAAACATACTGGACACAATGGTGAGACGCGCTCGAGACACACACATACACACCCAATCACCTCTCTCCACTCCATGCTGTTTCATCCTCTCCTTGGCCCCACCCCCAGGTTCCTGACACCTCCTCATGATTGGCCTCATTACCCAGCAGCAGACAATCAGAATGGAGGAAGCTGCCCAACCCCCTTAGCAACAGACCTGCTCTCTCCCTGCTCGGGGAAACCCAGCAGCCCCCCCAAGCTGGTTAGGTCACTATGTCCATAGAGGTAATATTGGTATACACATACATGTCCAGGATCACCTCTCATTTTTTACAGGACAAATACAGGACAGTCCGGTTCAATACCGAACTCCTGGCAAACCCTACTTTTCCTGCACTGTGGGCTGTGCTCCTCCTTACAGATAAATGGTAAAATAGCAGGGTTTTCAATTTTGTCTACAAAAACTGCTTCCCAAGCAGCGCACCCCACCTCTGAAAATGCATGGGAAGCCCTTACCCCCTCCAGCCTGGTCTGCTTGCTAATGAGCCTATGAGTGTCAGTGAAAGGAAATATCATTGCGTGGATATCTTGCAGGAGACTCCGTTCTCTGCATTGCAGTGCGACTCAGACTTTGTGTCAGTTTCTTCCGGACAGCCCTAATATTCTGCCTGGCTGCTATGTCTCTGGTGGCCCAGACCGTTTTCATGCCTTCCTCCTTATGCTAATTAGAAGCATGCATGCTCTACTGGCCGGACTATGATTGAATACAAATGCTGATTACATCCAGTCTATCAGTCCAGCCCTTCTCTGTATATCTGTATTTCTGGGTTTCTCCCAGTCACACGATCCTTTTCGACAGAAGGCAGGAGAATTCTAATAAAATGGCATCTCCACACAGAGAGGCTTTTCTCTCTGTGCCCCTGGGTATCGCTCTCTCATTACATTTCTCTGTAGGGGGGCATTCTTCCTTACAAGCCAACATCTGGCCCCAGAGACCTTCAAATCTGAAACAACAAACTCATTATTGTCACTTGTTCTTTTCCTTCAGCATTAATATTATCACGCACAAGTACTGTGCTCCTCCTCACGGCAACAACCCTTTCATTGCTAGAAGTGAAATTATCCAGTTGTGTTAGGAGAGACTTCTAAAAATATCCAACGCTTTGATTTTGTAAAAAGTGCTATATTAAAGCACTGTCCCCTGGCTTCAAACACTTAACACCCTACCTTATCTACAGTAAATATCTGTTGTTGTTTTTTTGTTTGTTTTTTCCTCTCTCCACACTGTTTTAGCCATAGATTCCTTTGTATATCAGTATTGCTTGACCTGAAGAAGAGAGGATAACTCTCGAAAGCTTGTCCTATGACATAAATTGTTAGTCCAATAAAAAAGGTATCACCGAATCCTGAAGAACTTATTTATTCTTCACTATCGCAACTGGACTAACACGGCTATTTTCTGCTTTATATATATATATATATATATATATGGTTGCTAGCACTTGAAATTACCGCCAGCCGGAGCGCAGGGAAGCCAGATACTCCAAATACATCAACACGAACGCGATGACATCACAGCGTGTGCTTGTGCAGGCATTGGATGCCTTTTTATCTTGCTGCCAATTCGGGATAGGAGTTCATGGTGAACCTGGGCTGTTTACATCCACTCTGCAAACCTGGGACTCACCCTACCACCGCAGATGACCGCAATAGATTTCTCTCCCACGAATGGTTCTGTTTAAAATTCTGTAAGTGCACATTCTTATGGGTTGCTGATCTTTTAAATAAATGTACCTTATTTTTTACTCAGTTACGTGCTATGGAGCTTGCGCTTTTGTTTTTTTTTGTTCATATATATATATACATATATACATGTGTGATATTTTTATTTGATATATATATATCAAATAAAAATATAACTTGTGAGCACATTTACATGTCTTAGGCTGAGTTCATGGTGGATACTACGCGACGTGCGCGTGCTTACGTGTGCGCGCACGATCGGCACAATGCAATGTTTTTAAACGAACCATGTCACATTGCAGCATCTTGCGGCAGCAAAGTACAGAAAATGTTTTTGTAATAATCTGATTGTCAGTGTTAGCCATTATTTCCAAATCTAAAAAGTTAATTTTACATTTATCTGTTTCAAACGTGAAACATAAATCCATTTGGTTGTCATTGAAGGACAACAAAATGTCAGTGAGTGTCTCCAAATCTCCATCCCAAATAAATAAAAGATCGTCTATGAAACAGCCATAGAAAACCAGACCCGCCCCCAGCCTAGCATTCCCCCAAACATGGGTATCCTCCCATAGGCCCATGTATAAGTTAGCATAGCTGGGGGCGAAGCGGGTGCCCATGGCCGTTCCACAGACCTGGAGATAATATTCACTTTCAGATAAAAAATAATTGTGCTCCAAGATAAACAAAATAGACTTCAAAATGAAATCCCTTTGTGTATTACTGAATTGATTTTCCTTCTCCAAAAAATGTGCTACCGCTGCTACTCCTTTAGTGTGACTAATGCATGTATATAAAGAGGCCACATCACATGACCTTCTAACGATTTCTAATACAGCTAATTGGACTCATGGGTATATATACTTGTGATAGTATACCCAGAGCCCACCCCCTGATGAAATCAGCTTGTCTGATGAAACGCGTAGGGCTAGGTGGGCTGTGGATATCCTAGCGTCGTTCCGTGACCTGCTTGTCACCACTACACTAAGTGTGTGACGTCAGATGCCGTTCCGCCACATCCGGCATCCCCGGTGGGAACTAAAGTCATCTGGTGGTGTGTTCCCGGGGAAGGAGTTCGTGGAGAGCCTGATGTCGTGAGTCCCTGCTGGACGGTTACTCACGAGGGCTAGATCGGATCCGGTGGAGCTGCAGAGTAGTGGAGCAGAGGAGCGGATGTTTGCTGTCATTTGGAGCATGAGTATTATCTCATAAACTGCATTTTTATCTTCTATGTTTGTGAGTTCGATTTATGAGCTTTTTTGGGAAATTAAATTATTTTTGCACAGTAATGCACTAGGATTGGGCGCTTTCTTCTTTTCTTTTTTCTATGCAGGTGGAGAGGGAGGTCGTTGTGCCCTTGTGAGGAGGCTGCCTTTATCCTGATAGTGCCTGTTTTTTTCCTTGTATTGGACTGATACTTTCATGGACTTTGAAGGACTGTTTGTGTAGTTTGTATTCATCACATCAAAGAGGGTCCACAGCACACCTTTGTGTAATAATTTAGGCACTATTTATTTTATTTTTCATTGATTTTTTACCAGTAAGAGTTTATTTATTGATATATTGTATTAGGTTTTTGATTAGGTTTTATTTTTCTCTATTTTTTGCTATCAAACAACAACCATGCACAGTCACTAATTGTATATATATATATATATATATATATATATATATATATATATATATATATATATATTCAAAAAATAAATAGATGATACCGTTCTGTGGCTAACGAAATGCTTTTATTTGTGCGAGCTTTCGAGATACACTGATCTCTTCTTCCGGCGATGTTACAATGAATGAAGCAAGGATAACTTAAAAACAGTGTCTCTTGGAATGTTATCTGTGCTTCTCCTTCCCCCGTGTGGATGTGTTTTACTGTATGGCTGGAGGTGTCAAAGGGTAACTGAAAGCAAGTGAAGAAAGAGTGTGTATGTGTATCAGTGTGAATAAAAATGAATAGAGAGCCCACAGTATAAACAGTGCTCTACACAAGGTGTGTGTGAAGTGAGAGGGATATAAATGGTGTGGGTGGGTGTGGAAATGTGAGAGTTTGTAGCACAACTAAAAGTGTGTGTGGATACTATGTGGTCCCTGTTGGTGTATATGGATGGAAAAATAAGGAGTATTAGTATGTGTGAGAGACAGCAGTGTGTGCATACATATAGCACAGTATGTACAGACATGGCCTTTAGCGCTCATGGGAAGAGAGTTCGCTAGTGTCAGTAATGACTCATAAAATTTCGATCTCTGTTTAGGCCACTGCTAAGTGTCCCGAACAGTTGCATAAATTTGTATTCATGCATATACATATATATATATACACACAATTAGGGACTGCGCTTGGGTGTTGTATATATATATATATATATATATATAGCACTTTTTACAAAATCACAGCGTTGGATATATATATATATATATATATATATATATATATATATATATATATATATACCATACTTTATATAAGTTATGGTGGGTGACAATATATATATATATACCCCAATATCACATAGGCCCCTAACAAAAGGAGTATGTGTTGTGAGATTGCAATCCCTTTAAAAGCTAATAAATATATATTAAGTTAATGAAGTATTCGTTACCACGGTAGGAAAGATGTTGCATGTCGGGTTGCTTTCATTTCACTGCAACTCTAAAGCGTGTCGTTAAGCAGGACGGCGTCTATGATGGTTCAACGGGATTGAAAAGTGCCCCAAAACAACGGTCCTGATATCTCAGAAATGTCAGAGCAAACAAAGATATGAGAGCAGTGATGGAGGTGCGTGTTATCTGTAAGTGAAAAGCTGGGTGATTTCAGTCACTCCTCTTACTGACTTCACAGGCACTAAAGCATCTATTGATCTCCTCCTGGATATCTCTTTAAGTAAACAAATCCAATAAGACTCTAGCAACTGACCATCTGTGTTCATTAGCAGCCAGGCCCTATGATTTGTTTTCCTTACCTAGTTCTGGAGGTTGTGCCATTCTGAACTGTGAGCAAGAGGCTGTATAGTGTCCAGGGGTGAGCACCTCCAATCCTCAAGCCCCCCCAACAGGTCAGGTTTTCAGGATAGCCCTGCTTCAGCACAGGTGGCTCAATCCGTCCCCTGCTTCAGCACAGGTGGCTCAATCAGAGGCTCGATTGAGCAAAGTGTGCTGAAGCTGGGATATCCTGAAAACCTGACCTATTGAGAGGGGCTTGCGAGGACTGGAGTTGAGCATCCCTGACATAGAGAGACAGCAAGTCAGGGTTCAGTCTCACTCAGCTCCCAGAACAAGGAATAACTTAGTCATGTAACCGGTACCCGCAAACTATTGCAATCTTCATACACAGCAAGATGCGCATTTCTTGCTTTCTTTGGAGATTCAGGTTTATCTTTTTAGCGTTGTCACTGAAAAAGCAGAATGTTTGTCAGTCCGTTATTTTATAGGAGAGGAGGATAATTTGTATGTGGCAGAGAAGGCACGTCTGCTCAACACGGGGATATCCCGCGACACAGGAGCGCTGGGAGAACACACTGCGTACCGCATTCACCTTTAAAATCGCAATGCCACGGAACCCGTCAGAAAATAAACTTTTGTCTAATTGGTTTCCCTAAACAAATGTAACCATACTAAATGCACATATTTGGCGTCTTTTATATTTTCGAAGTGCATTTCAATGGTGAAGTGTTTGCCAGTCAAGTGTTTTGGTTAAGGCCAGGGATCCAGTGCCCGCTGCGGTGCGTGCCACACACCACAGCACAGCCCTCTATGGGGCAGGCCCCAGTGGCCGTGTGTGGGTGCGCAGAGCGCTGTGACGCGTACGCTGGCAGGGAAGACAAAAATTTTGTCGTGCCGGGACGCAGTCACGTGCTCGGCGGGCAGCCAATGGAAGGGCAGATATGCCCCGCCATGTCCGCACCCCCCATCATGGCCACGCCCCCTCGTGCATCCCATTGCTCCCCTACCGACCACCGATCGCGGCTGTAATCTGTGCAAGCGCCACAAGGCGCGCGTGTAGCAGGGAGCGCTGGGACTGTAGCCTTAGTCATAAACCCACCCTGTACTTATCAGAAAACCAGTAAAGATAAGAGGATATGAGGAGGGGGAGACTCTGGCTTTACAACCACTCGCTGATCGCATCGTGACATCACACAGTGACATCAAACAGTGACATCACACAAAAGGGAGCAGCCAGAGCCCCATAAATATGTCACTGCCATTAGTTTACGTTGCTCCAAGGAGCAGATTACCCTTTAAAACAGTGTTTTGAAATCCTAAAGGATTAACGATCCATAGAAGTGGATCAGACGAAATGTAGTTGGTACCAAAGCGCTCACTAACCCCCCAACCTCATTAGTTAAATATATTAAATAAAATCTGAGACCTTTTGGTCTTTGAAACAAAATTACATAGTAAAATAAAGAAAAAAATAACTAGGGTTAGGATATTGAAGTATTTTGTATATTGTGAAACATACTGTATACAAATATTTTATAGCTATTCTTAGAATTACCAAACACCCATGTGTATCAGAGACTGCTTGATCCTTGCTTAATTTGCTTATGCCTGGAATCAGCATGAGAGTAGTTAATATATGCAGACAGCTGGGTGTATTTCCTTGCTAACAAACATTGCATGTGTTTCACTTGCTTAACATAGTGTATCCACATTCAGCAGCTGACATAACTATGTCGTGTTCTACTATTCCTACAGAACCACGGACAATTAAAGTCATACCTGAATAGCTCCCTGACCCATTACATTACACTGCATTAAATGAGGCCTCAGAGCCACAAGTCCCTAATCAAACCCTGATTTTCAACATTTTAATTAGGTGGATTAACTGTTTACACGGCTGCCAGTCAATATATGTAAATAAGTAGACCTGACCTGGTGACATTTGTTGATTTGTGTTGGTCATTGCTACACTATGTATGTGGCATGGTCAGATCACCCTTGCCTGCCATGTTTTACAGCACAAACCTACAGCCATAAAACTAGGGAAGACGGAGCCCGTGGACCATTGGTACCTAAGAGACATATGGAGGCAATAAAAGTTAAGGGGAAAAAAAAAACCTCTCTCTGTAAGGAAAACAGTGCTGATCCTAATAACCATATGGTGATGTTAGACAAGTCGCTTTTACCGTAGTGAATACAGCAAAAAATAAAAAATAGATTCAAACAGAATTTTACAACCCATACCTTAACCCAGGGGTGCGCAAACTGGGGCGCAAGATTTTCCTGGGGGGACGCGGCGGTTACAGAGGCCCCGCACGTTTTCCCAAAGCATTTCAATTAAATGCTGGGGGATCGCGCAAGGCCTCTGTAACTCCTTTACCTGGCCTCTGGTGGCTTCTGGTGATGGCATCAAATGACGCATAGGGGGTCACATGATGTCGTGACGTCAGAAATGCCGGTGACAAGGTAAGGGGGTGGGGGAGCAGGAAGAGAGGCGCAGACTAAAAACTTTGTGCACCCCTGCCTTAATCCAGGGGTGCTCAACTCAGCCCCCGCAACATGCCAGGTTTTCAGGATATCCCAGCTTCAGCACAGGTGGCTCAATCAGAGACTCAGTCAAAGACTGAGCCTCTGATTGCGCCACCTGTGCTGAAGCAGGGACTGATTTAGCCATCTGTGCTGAAGCCGGGACTGATTGAGCCACGTGTGCTGAAGCAGGGACTGATTGAGCCACCTGTGCTGAAGCAGGGATATCCTGCAAACCTAACCTGTTGGGGGAAAGGGAGGCTTGAGCACTGGATTTGAGCACCCTGCCTTAACCAGTGACTTTGGGGTTTTCTTTTTGTGCTTAGCCTCCCCCTCCCTTTTTCTTGCCTGCTGGTTTGGATATAAACTATTTGTCATTCACTGGGTATCCTTCTGTCTTGTAAATATCAAAATGATCGTGGACATGTTGTCTTCTTGCAGGCTGCGCTCATGGCTCTCATCAGACTGACCTTCACACAAGGATGCCAGGGCTGAATTATAACTATTTAGCTGGAGAAAGAAAAAAAAAAGTCTTCTTGATTATTTTTGCAGAAAAGAATAGTTGTCCCAACATTGTGAATAGTCCCAACAGCAAGGTCATATGAATACATCCAGCTACTGCATGCTGACCACTGAGAATGATGGCAAATAAAGCCAGACAAAGTATACTAGTACCATGAATGTTCTAGTCTGCCTTGGTGGGATTAAAGGGGTACCCTAGGGTTGCCAGATATCCGGTATTGAACCTGACTGTGCTGTATTTGCACACTGTGTCCAGTAAAAAATTAAAGGTAACATGTATGTGTCCGGTATTACCTCTCTGGACATAGTGACCTGACCGGCTTGGGGGGCCGGGGGATTTCCCTGAGCAGTGAAAGAGCTGGGATGCTGCTAGGGAGCTGAGAAGCTTCCTCCATCCATGATTGGCTGCTGCTGTGTAATGCAGCCAATCAGGAGGTGTCAGGACCCTGGGTGTGGGGCCAAGGAGAGGAGGAAACAGCATGGAGCAGAGAGGGGTGAGAGGGGTGCGTGTGTGTCTGACTCAAGCGCGTCACACCTTTCACCATTGTGTCCAGTATTTTTGGAGAAGCCATCTGGCAACCCTATAACCCGACGCCAGGAAAACAACATTTTGTAAATCATTTAACAGTCTTATTGGCTTCCCTAGGCAAATATATCTATGCTAATAGCGAAGATGTGGCTGCTTTCATTTTGGGGGGAACTGAATAATAAAATGCATTTCTTAGGGGCCTCTAAATAGGGAAGGAGCCTTATCAGAAAGCCGATAAGGGGAAAGGGAGGGGAGTTTTCTGTGCAAAGTCTTGTTGAACCCATAGTAACATAAGACTAAAAGGAGCAGCCAGAGGAAATCCAACCCCTCTGAAGTCTCTGGTCGCCATGTTTACAATGTAACTTTAACAGTTATGTTAAAATATTTATAGTTGTGTCAGAGTTGTGTAAAAAAGAAAATGCATAAATTACCCACGGGTGATTTTTTTCTACCCAATCCTGACACCTAAAAGTTTTTTTTATTTATTTGTTAAAGGGAGACTTGGGAAGGGTTTGATTTCTTCTGGCTGCTCCCTTTTGTGTGATATCACTGTGTGATGTCACTGTGTGATGTCACTGTGGGATCAGCGAATGCTTGTACAGCCAGGCTCCCCTCTCTTCCTTATCTTTACTGCTTCTCTGATAAGGGGATGGGATGGGTGGGATAAGGGGAAAGAAAACACTTGATTGATAAACACTTCCCCGTTCAGAGACCCTTGAGAAATTCAACTATGTGGGATTGTACCTTTTATTTTTTTCAGATATATTTTTTATTGAATTTTTCAGCATGACGTAATAGAACAAATCCAAGACAAAAAAGAAAATAACATTTGCACATAGAATCTAAATAAAATACCAATGGTAAACAATACAAATGTGGGAGTTTGGGATTGGCCATATTCTTTATACATAGATACCCAAAAACCTGTTGGGTTTAAGCCAAATGTATAGATACTATATATCCGGATTAACCCAAAGATATAACAACAATATTTGAGAAAAAAACACATATCGCAAATAACAAGGGGGGAGGGGGTTAGGGAGGAAGGGGGGTAGGGAATGTCACAGTCATGCAATGTCTTGTATATAATGTATACCCTGTTCATTTATGTAACTGTATTTGTAACCATGTATTATCTGTCTTAACTCTGTGCCCAGGACATACTTGAAAACTAGAGGTAACTCTTAATGTATTACTTCCTGGTAAAATATTTTATAAATAAATAAATAATAATAAATAAATCCCAACCCCCAGCAAATCCGCAAGATCTTAGATCTTAGATCTCTAGTACTCTTCCAGCTCCAAACCAGTCACCCTACACTAATTGATCATAATTTGACCTCATCGTGACTTATCTCTCAAGCCACGGGTGCCAAGTTTTATCAAATTTGCCAGTGGAGTGTCTGAGAAAGGCTGTCAACCTCTCTGTTGTCATCACCTCATTTAATCTGCTTTCCAGTATCTGCCTGGATGGAGGGGCCCGCTTCTTCCATGCCGCAGTCAGAATGAAAGAGATTAAAAGTTTCATGGTGGGATTGATATCCTCCACAGGTTTGGCTAGCAAGTAGATCAGAGGGTCTATGGGTATCGATAATTCCGTTTTATCTCTAATCATTTCTTGAATGGTAAGCCAGAAATTTTGGATAGCAGGGCATGGCCACCACATATGGACCATGTCTCCCTTCTGTCCACAACCCCTCCAACACAGATCGGAGGCCACCGGATAAATTTGATTCAACCTGCTTGGGGTGAGATACCAATAATATAAAATCTTGTAGATGGTTTCTTTTATCGTAGCACATATGGACGTTTTTGCTGCAAATTCCCATATGTCTCCCCAGTCATCGTAATCTATTCCAAGTGTAAATCAGCGGCCCACCTAAGCATACAATTGTGGTCTGGAGTGTCGCTCGATGCCACGAAACCTAAAATATATTTTCTAGATCAGACCCTTCTGGTAGATTCCCCCCCTACAGAGCATTTCAAAGTTCGTAATCTCAGGGGAGAGAACGTTCCGGGAGGTTGTATTTAAAAAATGGCTGATTTGGAGATATTTAAATAGGGGGAGATCTGGGGCTTCACACTTGTTGCTGATATCTTGAAAGCTGAGAAGGTTTCCTCTACTTAATAAAAATCTGCAATTGTGTTGATATTCTTGATTTTAAATTGGTCGAACAACTTTGAATTACAACCCGGGGGAAAATTAGGGTTATTAAAGAGGGGGTGAGCTGGGTGGTATGCGAGGCTAACTTAAAATTTTCTTTGAAGAAGAAAGTGGTGGAGCACTGCTTGAACAAATAAATAAAAGGGCTGGAGGCTGCTTGCAGATTAAAAAATGCTTTAATTTATGGCATTAGTAGACCGGGCTACAAAAAAGGGGGTACCTCTGACGCGTTTCGCGCTGTAGTAGCGCTTTATCAAAGAGTGACAATATTCCATTTATATATGCCAGAGCTGTGCAGCCCGTTCGTGCCAAAACGGGCCCCCCGATCACATGGTCAGGTGTAATAACGGGTGCCCATTAAGGTATGGACAGCCCACACAGCTCGTGCACAAACAAACCTAATTAAAAACAGACTTTCTAAATCGTCACTTAGCTGAGTCTCCATCTGCAGAGCATCTCTCCTCCCCACCCGGTCTCCTGTCTAAATCCAAGATGGTGAGCGGAGCTAGAAAAATACGGAGGCCCTGGATGGACAAAAAGATCCGCTCTGCAGAATGGTTACTTCAAAGCAAAAACAACTTTATCAGCTTGACAAATCAACACAAAAGAAAAAAACAATATTTTAAAAGAAGTTAAGCGAAAATATTAAAAAAAAGGAGAAAAAAGAGAATTAAAAACAAATCTAATAGTAAACATGGTTAAACTAAGTAATGAAATAAACAAAATAATAATAATATTATGATGTATGAAAAACACACTTATATTAACCCCCAATGGTGAACAATATATAAATAATATAGTGACATAAATAGAATAGATCTAAGTAAAATACCACTTACATCCACTTACCACTTACATCCCATTGCTCCCAGCTCAGCCACCTTCATGCTCGACTCTCGTTTCCCCGAGGCCCAAAGTGACATTGGTAAAGAGAGTGTCTTTGAATAATGAGACTCAATGGCCAACCAGCAGTACAAGTTTGGGTCAGCATTCCAGACCACTACTTGTCTGAGCTGAACAGCTTGGTAATATTTCAGTATATCTGGGACTCCCAAGCCTCCTCTCGCTCTCGAGGTTAACATGACTGACCTTGCTGTCCTAGGTCTCTTATTGTGCCAGATATACTGAAATATTCTATTTTGCAAGTTTTTCAATTCCATTCCAGAAATCTGGATCGGGAGGGTCTGGAAATAGTATAATAGTCTAGGCAGAATATTCACCTTAATCAGTGTCTGGTGGACTGGAAGGGGTCCTGCTTCTTCATTTATTTTTAATTATATGAATTAGTATTTGGGAGTGGGGTGGGGGGGGGCAGCTCTTAAAGTCTCTCTCCTCTGGTCTGCTGTCATCCCTCACCTCCACTCCCGTCTCATAGGCTCATGGCAGCCATTTATCTGGACTGTCTCTTTCGTTAGTAGCAGCTCACTTGCTGCTAGAGCACAAACTGAGTGGTCTGATTTGGTCTGGTCTGTCTCTTTAAGTGGTAGAAGCTCACTGACTTTACTCACTTACAGATTTGGTATCCTTCCACTGTCTCTGCTTCTCTGAAATGGCTCCCACCAGCTGGTCATGATTCCCCTGGACTCGATTAACTGACGGGATGTCGGGGAAGAAGCAGGCCCACACGCTCCGGTGGCAGATGCAAGATGGCCGCCCTGTCTCACTCACAGCCACCTCGATTTCCTCTCCTCACATCCCTATGGTGGCCATCTTATCCCCAGGGCCAGGAACGGATCAGGCTCAAACTAATGCTTCCGTGTCACCTTCGTTCACAGATGGTGGCTGCAATCTCCTGGGGGAACTCTGCCAAAACCCTCTGGTCTAGAAGTGGGCTTGGTCTCTCAGGTAAAGTGACTCTCTTTAAGTTTAAAACTCTGGCGCCGCTCGGGCAGTTCACAGGAGACAAGAAGATGGCCGCCATCACTCGTACGGCAGCCACGGATTGGTTGAGTTTTTTTTTTCTCCCTGCTGTATTTATTTTCTGCTTGCCGGGGTAAGGTGGGAAAGGGGGAACCTCCGTGGTAACCTCAGGCCCTGGGTTTTGTATTGGGTATGGACCTGAGGGTCGTTATGTTCATCCGGGATGCCGTGTGCTGTAGATATAATAAGACAAGCTTTCGAGAGTTCTCCTCTCTTCTTCAGGTCAAGAATACTGATTTACAGAAATGTCAGGAGTTTAACACTGATATAAAAAAAAGAAAAACAAGATAGCCATCTAAGGCAGATGATGCAGAGAAGAAATAAACAGACAGGGCTATAAATGGATGAAAGGGACAGTGAGATACCGGAACATCCACCCATCAGCAGTGGGCAGGGGGGGGGGGGAGGGGGGTAATTGTAAAATTCACAGAGAGGCAGGGAGAAACATTACATAAATGGATGTAGTGGGTTAAAAACCCCATATCAACATTAAGTCCTCTTGTTGTAGTATCAAATGTTTTCTGTTCTTGGGTACTTTTAAACATTCCATTGAGGATTTTGATATTTAAGCGTTTAAGGAATGATCTGGCTGTGAGAAGTGGAATCCCACTGGGTGCAGTATCTACCTTCATGGTGTGTTATTGTGTGTCTGTGCAATATCTACCTTCATGGTGTGTTATTGTGTGTCTGTGCAATATCTTCCTTCGTGGTGTGTTATTGTGTGTCTGTGCAATATCTTCCTTCATGGTGTGTTAATGTGTGTCTGTGCAATATCTTCCTTCATGGTGTGTTATTGTGTGTCTGTGCAATATCTTCCTTCTTCATGGTTTGTTATTGTGTGTCTGTGCAATATCTTCCTTCTTCATGGTGTGTTATTGTGTGTCTGTGCAATATCTTCCTTCTTCATGGTGTGTTATTGTGTGTCTGTGCAATATCTTCCATCTTCATGGTGTGTTATTGTGTGTCTGTGCAATATCTTCCTTCTTCATGGTGTGCTATTGTGTGTCTGTGCAATATCTTCCTTCTTCATGGTGTGCTATTGTGTGTCTGTGCAATATCTTCCTTCTTCATGGTGTGTTATTGTGTGTCTTTGCAATATCTTCCTTCTTCATGGTGTGTTATTGTGTGTCTGTGTAGGTTCGTTCTGATTTGAAGTTTTGGGCTGGTTTCACGAATGTAGCATCCTTGGTCACATTTAATCATGTTACGGCCATTAGTGCACTTTGATCCTAGGATGAATTGCCATTTTAAAGGGCGAATGATGGGTAATATGGGTGTAACAGGTCAATTTTCTGCAGGCATTCTAAATTTAATTGGTCTTCTCTTTCGCTCTGATAAACAACATTGTAAACAGAGTTGTGAGCCTGAACCAGATAGAACATAAGGCCAGATAGGCAAAATATAGCATAAAGAAAGGAGCCTTTTCCAGCCTACTTAAGAACAAGTCATACCTCTATAATAATTAGGTTGACATCCTCTTTTCCAGTCACTTTTTCTTTGCCTTTAGATTTATTTCCCAATGTTCTTTGGTCCAGAACGGGACCTTGCAATGCACCAGTTAGAAAATAGCTCACACTGCACAGACAGATATATACTAAGAAATGTGATCACTCTGGCATTTTCACAGAGCTGGGCAAGGAGCAAATTGTATTCCAAGATACTTTCACTGCATACATAGCTATTTAAAAAATAAGTGTAGCACTCTTGGGGTATGCTAGAATTAACTTACTGAGTCCTGGTCCCTACAGGGAGATAAGGGATTAAATCCTTCACAGGTCCTTGTTCATGTAGCTAATGTGCAGTTACTTATTTCACATTGCAAGTCACTTAGGCTGCTGATTGGCCAGTCAAATTTTCTTCCAGAAGGTGCTGGAAGGGTCACCCTTTAGGGCTTGACAGTAGTTACTGTAAGTCCTTCTTTTTTCCTGCCCAGCAATAAGGGTGAGGAAAAAGTTATAAATATTTGGATTTCATCTTCAGAACCCAGGAGGAACCAGAGGAGGGGATCTCACCTGTAAATATCTTTATAGTTCTGTAAAAGGGTACGCAACCTTTCTTGTTTTCTGAGTTAGGGCAAGTCTCCCAGTATAGCAATAAAATATTTAACGGATTACTGTGGATCGACCCCAAAGTCTGCTCTATTTTGTGATGGATCTTGCAGAACCTCACATCAATATATCCAGAATACCGTAAATAGGTGTAGTACGTGTATTATGATTAACGTGTAGTTTACCGGAGCTTGTCATTAATTTGTCCTGCTTTTTCTATTTTGCTGCAAATATCCTGCTTACTGTTTACGATATGGATAGATGTCATGGTCCTAGAGTCAAACAAAAAATATATGGGAAAAACTTTCTGGGCAAGCTACCCGCCTATCTGAACAAGCTCCATGTCCTTACCACATGCAGCACTTATCACCTGAGATCTGACTACAAAAGACTGTTCATGGTCCAAAGGACCAATCGGCTCCTCCTCTTAGCGTGCACCCCAAAATTGGAACAGTCTACAGGAGACTCTCACAGCCGCCACCAGTCTAAGTTCTTTCAAAAGTAAAGTTGTCTCACATTTTAATCTGGTCTGTAACTGTTACATACTCTTATAATATATACACTATCTCTTACTGTGCATGCAATGTCTTGTATTTAATGTATAACCCTGCTCACTTAATGTAACTATGTATTTATAACCATATATTTGTCATCATAACTCTGTGTCCAGGACATATGTGAAAACGAGAGGTAACTCTCAATGTATTACTTCCTGGTAAAACATTTTTATAAATACAAATATGAGGGATCCTGACTGCAACAATTTCCATTTTGACAGAGAAAAAATTGAGTGAGACTCCAAGTGTGTAAAACCAACGCCGGTAAAAATTAATAATTTGTTTAATGAAATTTAAGTATAATGAAACTGAGCAGTCAGTCACATCATTGGATTAAAATTACGCTACCACTTTACCTGTCACCAGCTGATATTTTTTTTTAAAAAGCAGCACTCTCATGCAAATGTTTTAATTCTGTGAATTATTTTATTCAAACATTTGCCCATTTACTGATGTAACAGATAATAATATATTATTATATAACAGGCCTGCACAACATATGGCCCACAGGCCGCATGTGGCCTGCCTGGCCTCTGTGCGGCCCACGATGAGATTTAAAAAAAAAATTTTTTTTTAAAATGGCGGCGATTCCTTGCAGCCCCGGCGCGCATGCGCAGGGCCCGCTCCCCCTCCCTGTTCCCTCCCCCCCACCCCGCTTGCAACGTGGGACGGTGCAGGGGGGTGAGGTGAGGTGAGGTGCATTGAGGTGAGGTGAGGTGCGGTGAGGTGCATTGAGGTGAGGTGCATTGAGGTGAGGTGCAGGGGGGTGAGGTGCATTGAGGTGAGGTGCTGGGGGGTGAGGTGCAGGGGGGAGAGTGATGTGAGGTGCAGGGGGAGAGTGATGTGAGGTGCAGGGAGGAGAGTGATGTGAGGTGCAGGGGGGGAGAGTGATGTGAGGTGCAGGGGGGGAGAATGATGTAAGGTGCAGGGGGGATGGGATGTGTGTGGTTTGCAGGGGGGTATTGTGTGTTTGATGTGGAGGGGGAGTATTATGTGCGTGGGTGAGGGGGAGAGATGGGGGTATGAGAGATAGATGGGGAGTATCGCAAAGGTTGATGGTGAGGGGTTCTGGGGGAGATATGATGATTAGGGGTGCTGGGGGAGATATACGAGGATGATGAGGAGAGATGATGATGATGATGAGGCCCAAAGTTTTTTTCCTTTGAGCAGTTCGGCCCTTCTCGCTTTACGAGTTGTGCAGGCCTGTTATATAACATCTATCAGCTTCAACCTTCTTCACGGGCGATCTTCTATCTCATCATATTTGTAATCAAATAAAGCAGTAAATTATAAACAAATATGATTAGCGTCACCTCTCTCTAAGTCAGGGGTGCTCAATTCCAGTCCTCAACCTCTCCCTTCGCCCCCCCACCAGGTCAGGATTTAAGGAAATCCCGTAGAGCTTACAATCTATTTTGTTTGTGTGCCTGGGGCAATAATAAACAGTATGACAAGTAAGTAGATGAGTGGTTCCACGGCTGCCAGAGAGGGGGAGAGCTGGTATATGAGAGCGAGAGTGTGTGTGTGTGTGTGTGTGTGTCTGAATTTGACAATCGAATTTTGGGGTTCCCCAACCCAAAAAAGGTTGAAAACCATTGAAGTAGATACTAGAATTGTCATCATCTCATTTAATGATCACCCAAGTAAGCAAAATGAATGGGAGATGAAAGTGTTGCAGCCCCTTAGAGAGGCTTCGGAGTTCCGCACACCTGTTATACAAGGAGGCATACTGCTCAGGGTCCCTGTCACAGGGAAACACATTTGTTGTGTCCGCTGGGTTCCACAGCATCCCACAGCTTCATGCATGTCACGGAAAATTGCATCCAGGCATCCGCTGTAATGGGTTATGTAATTATTTTTGAGAAAAATAGCATAGGGCTGAATTTGACCTTGTGCCAGTGTCAGGTCTCTTCTCTCTCTGAACAATTGAATAAGTGATGAGTTCCATTATCACATTAGACAAGTAAACAATTTAATTTGCTAGTGCAGAGCTAATAGTCGAATACCATCCAGGAGTTTCTCATCTCAGTTATCACACTGCAGTACAACCATTCTGTCTCGTACCAGAGCTATTTGATTCCCAAACATCTTTTGTTTTGTTTAGTTTTTTTTCCTATACTTCCAGACAGGATGTTTATTGAAAAAAAAACAAAAAAAAACCCCATATTAAGAATGATGCTAACAAACAGCTGATCCTTCACAGCTGATTAATATTTACCCTTAAGGATTACCTGGCGGTTGGATTTGATTTTTTCTTCTTTACAGAAAATAGAATCAAACAAGTACCGTAGGTAAACCACAAAAAAGAAGACACTTCATTTGTGAAGGATATTTATCGTTACGTCCCCAGGAGAAAACATTACATTTTCTACTTAAGCTGACCTTCATGATGAATTAGCAAAGATACCGGATCTTATCAATGCCAAGTATATGCGTCGTGGAAAAAGAATAATGTTCAAATGTTACACTGGATACTAAACTTAATCATATGCTTGTAAAATTGCTATGCGAACTTTGTAGTTTATCAATTACTGTATAATATAGAACAGGGGTGTTCAACTCCAGTCGTCGTCCCCCCCCCCCACAGGTCAGGTTTTGAGTAAATCCCAGCTTGAGCCTCTGATTGAGCAACCTGTGCTGAAGCTGGGATCTTCTGAAAACCTGATCTTTTGGGTGGGGGGCTTGAGGACTGGAGTTGAATCCCCCTGATATAGAACAAAGTAATCAAACTTTGATGGTATCTGCAATCAAACAATATTGTTCCATATTTACAATTGTATTAATTATTTCACGTGTAACTCTCATCCTCTCTGGAAGAAAGATGTCAGTGTTCAATTGTTGATCAATGTTTCTTGAATATAACTGAAACCTGCTTAAATTAAGAATTACACGGCAAACAAGATGGTTGATGGTTTGAAGGCAAATTCAAACATTTCAGTGAGCTGTGTACATTGCAACCCTTTGATTAATGCAATGTACCCTAATCACCATCAGTCTGCGTGGAACACTGTATCACCGAGTTTCATCTGTCTATTTGTGCTAGACGGGATACAAATGATTGCTGGATTATTGTTATTATATTTGAAATACTTTTCGTGTAATTACTATGATTGTTATTTTTTTTTTTGCATGTACCTTTCTACAGAAGTAGTTAAACAATTGGAAGCTCAGGAAAGTGGTACAATAAAAGCAAATGAGAAGAAACACAAGTAAAGAATGAATTAGGCTAGGTCCCCGGTGCCTGCTGCAGCGCGCGCTGTGGCGTGAGCTGCGGGGACAAGAACTGCCCCTCAATGGGGCCGGGACCGCTAGCTCCCTTGGCCGCCGCGTTGCACGACCAGTTTTTCCTGACGACAGTCAAATTATCTTCAGTACTGGCAGCGAGCGTGGTGGCCACGGCCTCTGGCGGTTCAGCCAATGAGGGCGAACCTGACGGGTGATGTCATGGCCGCAAACCCACCACGCCCCCATCACCCCCCGTCTTTCCCCCTGCAGCTCTGCAGAGACCGGGGAACACAGCTGCACGTGCCGCCAGCCTGGCAGGCGCGTGTACAGCGCCGAATCCGGGCCGTAGCCTTAGTCTCTTCCTAAAGATCTTAATCTAAGATTCAGTAACCCGTGGCAGATTCAGCAGTCCGTGGCGGACTCTGCAGTCCGTGGCAGATTCAGCAGTCCGTGGCGGACTCTGCAGTCCGTGGCGGATTCAGCATTCCGTGGCGCATTCATAAGAATCTGCGAACGGATTGCTGAAAACCACGGATTGGATTCTACAAATCTGTCCACGGGTTGTATCCAATGACGGATTTTGAGGAATCCACGCCGATTGAAACCGGCCCAAATCCGTTTGCGGATTTTACAGCGCAAAACGGTTTTAGGGGGTAACATCCAGCAAAAATCCAGGAAACTGATTTGGGCGGATTCGACCATCTCTAAGGCTGAGTCCCCGCCATTGCTGAGCGGGCGGCGCTTGCCACGGTTACTTACATATATAGATATATGTAAGTCCCCGCTCACGCAGTGCGCTCGTGCGCGGGCACCCTCGCTCACCCACGCTCGGCGCTTATGTACACTAAAAAAAAACAACTCTCTAGCGCACTCAATGCCCCCCACACGTGCGTGTAAATGCCAGGACACCCGGCACTCATGCTTTGAGCGCTCTCCAAGCATGAGCGTGCTCAGAGTCAACAGGGACTCAGCCTAATGAGTAGGAGCAAAGCAGGTTCTTATGAAACAAATACAAGCCAAAAAAACAAAGAGAGCTACAAAGTATCGTCCTCTTAATATGTACTGTAGCTTACTTTGTAGCAAATTTCACTGCGATACATACACTGTGTATATGCCACAGGCAGCATCTTTGTTTAGATCTTCTGTCCGCCTTTTTCTTGTATGTCTACATTAGTCTGCTATGAAATGAGGGATTTCAGGAGCCAGTTGGAGGAGATTAGGGAGGGGTTACATTTCCATGTTGGCGCGGGAATATAAATGGTACGTACGAAGAAATGTACGGCTTCTGCTACTTTGTGTTAAGGTTCTACGCACAATTGTGGCGCAAATCTGCGCCAAATTCTACCACATGTGCTGAAGCAGGGATATCCTGAAAACCTGACTGCTGGCCGTTGAGTACTGGAGGTGCCCACTCCTGATATATCCCCAATTGGGGGGGGGGGGGGGAAGGGGATGTATCAAAGCCTCAGATGAAAAACGGGTACAAATTACGGTACTGTACCTAAATAAAAGAATTCTACAGGATACCAGGGTAGATTTTGCTGTGCAAATATGGTACCGTTTTGCCCCAGACTTTGATACTCCGCTCCCCATCATTTTCATGTCTGCGTTGACACAGTTAGATGATCCTTTTTTTTTTTTATTTGATACTTTTGAAAGATGTGAATGTACAGTAGGTTTAGAAAATATGAGATTGCAGATTTATGCTACAATTAGTATTTACAGAATATGATTCTATTTTATGAACGTGGCTTGTCAAAGCTGTAGACCAAGCAATGTCCTACACGTGTTTTTGTTTTTTGTTTTTAATAAATGTGTTCTGTACTATGAGAAAATACCGGTAGCATTTCTTTTTAAAACAACTCTGAATTACATTTTTCATGTATTATAATATAACAAGCCTCTTTTGTTTCTATAGCAACCATTAACAAAGTCACAGATACTCAGTCCATACTCCTCTGCAGCCATTTAGTGAACCCTGAGCCGAATCATCGCAGTTCGATCACAGGAGAACGGATCAATCGGCAACTTAGCTAATTACTTATCATTGTGTGGATGGTATTGATGCACGTATTAAAGGAGACATTTTTTATTTCATTTTTTTTTGAACAGCAGCTTGGACCACTGCTTCAAGGTACAGCGAGTCTGTATAGCTATTCCATTTCTGGGATGAAAAATAGATTGGATTGGCTGGATTTTCATGGTAAAAATATCAAGAGACATTAACATGTGCCAGAGAAAACTTTTTTTGGTTTTAATTGATTGTCTTAGAAAATGAGCCGGTGAGAAGCTAAAGCACAAGAGTCAAAGGTGCAACAAATGTGAAATGGGATTATACAGTAAGTAATCCTCAACATTTAGGGACAAAACTGGTCATGGGAATGGGTTTGTTATGACTAAGAATCCGGAATGTGTTTTTTAAATGGAATGATTGATGTAGCAGGAAACCCCACTGTTACACTGTAGCTGGAGTATTAGTGTTAAGGCGCAGATGGGGCCCCCAGAAATCTGACAGATTTGCTTCACATGTGACATTGATACTCTTTATCAGTGGAATAGTTAAAGCAATATTAGATTCTGGATTAGATAATCTGTCCACGGTGTGAGTAACACGACGGTGTGAGTAACACGACGGTGTGAGTAACACCACGGTGTGAGTAACACGACGGTGTGAGTAACACGACGGTGTGAGTAACACGACGGTGTGAGTAACACGACGGTGTGAGTAACACGACGGTGTGAGTAACACGACGGTGTGAGTAACACCACGGTGTGAGTAACACCACGGTGTGAGTAACACCACGGTGTGAGTAACACCACGGTGTGAGTAACATGTGTCCAATGGCCAATTCTGTGAACAAAACGACCGTATGCTTTTATAGACGCCCAGGGGTGCTCAACTCCAGTCCTCAACACCCGCCCCCCTCAACCCCCCAACAAGTCAGGTTTTCAGGATATCCCTGCTTCAGCACAGGTGCCTCAATCAGCAGCTCAGTCGAAGTAGGGACTGATTAAGACACCTGTGCTGAAGCAGGGATATCCTTAAAACCTAACCTGGGGAAGGGAGTCCTTACTTCCAATATATATTTGTTGCCTTTGAGTCCCATCAGTATTATTATATTCCCTGTAGTGTAACTGTATGGTAATGTAAACATTTGAAAGTATATTAAAAAATAGAAATACACATACAGTACACACAATACCAGCAGGATTTAGTCTAATACAGCGGCTCCCAAACTGTGCGCCGCAGCGGGAAACAAGCAGTAAATTTAAAAAACCCAAAAAAAACGCTGAACCCGGCGCCGGCTATCCCTGCGCGCGCTGGAGGAGCAGCACCAGGAGACAGATGTCTCCCAGCAGCACTAACACCCCCCCCCGGCCAAAACCGCCACCCCCCATCAGCATCGGTGCACCATCACCCTCCCCCCCCCGCAGCACACCGGCCCTCCCCCAAAATGGCACAGGCCCCCGCAGCACTGACCCCTCCTCCCCTCCCCCCGTGCAGGGACCGGGCCATTCAGCCACCCCACGCTGCTGCCGTCCCATGCAGCACTGGGCCGTCTGCCCCCCGCAGAATTGCCCCCAGCATCACCGGCATGCCGCCGTCACCCACCATCCCTCCCCCCCCCCCGCAAGCCACCGGCCTGACCATAATCCCCAAGTAATTTTTAAATGTATTGGGGGGTGTGGGGTAATTCTTAAATGTATTGGGGGGGGTGGGGTAATTCTTAAATGTATTGGGGGTGTGGGGTAATTTTTGTGTGTGTGTGTGAGAGAGAGTGTCTAAGAGAGTGAGTGTCTGAGAGAGAGTGAGAGTGTCTGAGAGAGAGTGAGAGTGTCTGTGAGAGAGCGAGAGGGTCTGAGAGAGTGAGTGTCTGAAAGAGAGTGAGAGTGTCTGTGAGAGAGTGAGGGTGTTTGTGAGAGAGTAAGAGTGTCTGAGAGAGAGTGAGAGTGTCTGAGAGAGAGTGAGAGTGTCTGAGAGAGAGTGAGAGTGTCTGACAGAGAGTGAGAGTGTCTGTGAGAGAGTGAGAGTGTCTGAGAGACTGAGAGTGTCTGAGAAAGAGTGAGAGTGTTTGTGAGAGAGTGAGAGTGTCTGTGAGAGAGTGAGAGTGTCTGTGAGAGAGTAAGAGTGTCTGTGAGAGAGTGAGAGTGTCTGTGAGAGAGTGAGAGTGTCTGTGAGAGAGTCAGAGTGTCTGTGAGAGAGTGAGAGTGTGTGTCTGTGAGAGAGTGAGAGTGTGTGTCTGTGAGAGAGTGAGTGTGTGTCTGTGAGAGAGTGAGTGAGTGTGTGTGTGTGTGTGTGTGTGTGTGTCTGTGAGAGAGTGAGTGTGTGTGTCTGTGAGAGAGTGAGAGTGTGTGTCTGTGAGAGAGTGAGAGTGTGTGTCTGTGAGTGAGTGAGAGTGTGTGTCTGTGAGAGGGTGAGTGTGTGTCTGTGAGAGAGTGAGAGAGTGTCTGTGAGAGAGTGAGAGTGTGTGTCTGTGAGTGAGTGAGAGTGTGTGTCTGTGAGAGAGTGAGAGAGTGTCTGTGAGAGAGTGAGAGTGTGTGTCTGTGAGAGAGTGAGAGTGTGTGTCTGTGAGAGAGTGAGAGTGTGTGTCTGTGAGAGAGTGAGAGTGTGTGTCTGTGAGAGAGTGAGAGTGTGTGTCTGTGAGAGAGTGTGTGTGTGTCTGTGAGAGAGTGTGTGTGTGTGTGTGTGTCTGAGAGAGAGTGTGTCTGAGAGAGACACCAAATGCGCACTGCAACTGTTAGGTATGTATATACAACTTTGTTTTTACTTTGGGCGCAGTGGAAAAATCCTGATCGCCTTGGGGAGCCTTGAGCGGAAAAAGTTTGGGAACCACTGGTCTAATACAAAGAGCCTGCGATACAACAAACTCATATTTGAAGTCAGAAATAGTTTGTTAAAGTGCTACGTGTTCAAAATTGGCAATGGCCGATGGCACAGGTCACAGATACATTTCCCAAGGTACAGTATACTAAGGGATAAGACTGGGGTTCTCAACTCCAGTCCTCAAGACCCCCAACAGGTCAGGCTTTCGGGACATCGACTGAGCCACTGATTGAGCCACCTGTGCTGAAACAGGGATATCCTGAAAACCTGATCTGTTTGGGAGGGGGCTATTAAATTCCGTTCCGGGGACCCCCTGCTTCCGGAGATACTCACCATCCGACGGGGGGTGCTGGCATCTCTGCAGTTTTCAGCTTCGTCGTCACATGAGCCAATAGGAAAGCGTCACCTGATGACATCACGGCTTCTTATTGGCCCGCAGGGCGCCGGAGCTTTGAAAAGTGTCCATAATGTGAACCCTGGGTCGGCTACCTGCGCTGACTATGGAGGTAAGTACTTCTGAAAGCAGGGGGTCCTGCAGCTGAAATTAACGGGGTTCAGCTTCGTAGACCCTCTTGCTTCAATCCTGTATTTAAAAAAAAAAAAATGAAGAATAAAAAATACGGATTGGATTGCCTCTTTAATATAGTGTAGAGAAAATCTTTATTTTTTGTTTAAATAAAAGAAAAGCGTATTGTGCTTTAAGAGGCTATGTCAATAGTATTCTAAGTTTAGAACCACACAACTCTATACCAGACTGCAACTCACTCAGCGGGAATGTAACATTTAACACTGATACAGAAACCTTTAGCTTTGGTTTGTTAATGGAATCTATAAAATGTTGAGCATTGTGGCTTTTTCTGCTGAAAGGTCTCAATTACAGAAACTTTTACAAACATTAGGCCTTGATCATATTTAACATTTTTTAGTGCTTCCAAGTAAAACAGCTTCACAAAATGTACCTGGTGTGTGACGGTTATGTGACTCCCACAACATACATATGGTGTGTGGTTTATTATTTTTAAATGCTGAACACCTGATTGATACAATTTATATTAAACCAGAATTATGTGTACATTTTTTAAATCTATAACTAGCTTTGATAAATAGACATTGTTAGTGTAATATTATATATAATAAACAAATTCCGCAAAATGCAGGTCTCCTCTGGGATCGAGGCAGCGGCGGATTTAAAAATCCGCTGCCCCATGGCACTTATATGTGGCGGCCGCCCCCTCTTCTCCTGAACCGCAGCGTCACGTCACCAACGTGACGTGGCGCGGCATTGCGCTGGCACTATATAACCAGCCTCAGCGGAAACCCCACTGACAATTTCTTCAATGTTGTGTGGGCTGCACCAGCAGGACTCTTCTCGCTTGAAACCGTTTCCCCGCACTTTGGAACTGTATTGTATTATAAATAATATCCATCATTGGGAAAAGAATACATTTTGTTAACCTATATAATGAATAACTTGCGCTGCGTCACATACATTTTTGGTTGACCTATAGCATCGTAGTTCTGCGCTAACAATATAAATAGCGTTTATGCCAGGTGTCACTTGGTGGGTGATTTTGACACTTGATGTTTTTAGCAGATATTCACATTCTGTTCACAAGCGCATTTTATTTCTGTTTACATAATTGTATGACCAATTCTCTTTCCCTAGCAGCACGCCTAAGGTATTAAATATATAGTGTTAATGGTGTATATTGTTATATGGGTAGGTCTGAGCTCATCTAGCACTGTTTTGCATTCTATTTATATAAAAAAAATGTTGATGATTGAGGCGCACATTGAGGAAGATGATAATCACCCTTACCCAGAGGGGCTCAACTCCAGTCCCCAAGACCCCCAACAGGTCAGGTTTTCAGGATATCCCAGCTTCAGCAAAGGTGGTTCAGCAGCACAGGTTAGTGGTCAAAGACTGGGCCTCTGATTGAGCCAGCTGTGCTGAAGCAGGGACTGATTAAGCAACCTGTGCTGAATCTGGGATATCCTGAAAACCTGACCTGTTGGGGGGGGGGGGGGAATCTTGAGGACTGGATTTGAGAATTGAGAACCCTCCACTACCCTGTAAAAATGATGCAGTCTGCACAGGTTACTTTCTTCTGAGAGTGTATAAACTCAGTAAATGCTCATAGTTTTCTGCTAAGAAATTATTCCGTACAAATGACAGATAGGTTTCCTTTCTTAATTAACAATGGGGTGACAGTTACCAAATACATTTCATTTGCTGCTTTGCATGATGTTTACAGCTTTGATGAGCGAAAAATAAATTCAGTTAACTGACCTTTGCAAATGTAATATATTGTACATGTGACATAGTCTATTGTAAATGAAATGCAGATTAAATGAGAATGAGGTTGTTCGCAATTCATGAAGAATTATATGTACATATTCTCATAGTGAGGTTAGCTGTGGAGCAGAATAAATCAAATCCATTCTAATCCTGCTTGTCTTCATAGGAGAGAATGACCTGACTGTTAGACAGGGGTGCGCTGGAGAAGGAGGAGGAAAGGAGGGTGTGGATACGTTTAATTTTTTGCTTCAAAGTATCAAAAATCCAACGTCTGTATATTGTTTTTCAATGATTGTTAAACTTAGTTTGTAAACATGTTTATTTATTTATAAAATGTGTTACCAGGAAGTAATGCATCGAGAGTTACCTCTCGTTTTCAAGTATGTCCTGGGCACAGAGTTATGATGACAGGATACATGGTTACAAATACATAGTTACATAGGAGGACAGGGTTATACATTATATACAAGACATTGCATGCACAGTTAAAGATAATGTGTGCTGCAGGCGTATATATCAGTTACAGACCAGATTAAAATGTTTAGGGGAAAGGGGACACGTGTCTGAAAAACACACCCCCAATCGGAGCACCCAAAGGAAGTGCATTTGTTTCTTTAGAAATGAAGCACAAATGCAAGTCATTTCTTTCTTTAAATGGACAGTTCAATGTAGTGGGTCAGAAAAAAATGGAACAAATTATTTGTGTAATTAGCTTCCAGGGCCTTTGAGGGCTGGCAAACAGTCTTATCACAAAAGGACATTGGGTACACTATAGAAATGTTTAATACTTCTACTTCTGTTTTGACATAAATTGCTATGTTCATAAATAATGAAGCCTCAATTCTATTGAAATATAATCCTGTTTCTTGTTGAATAGTGTGAAAACATTCTGATTAACAGCGGCACCTTTTATTACCAATATTGTTCCTGTATAGTCGATTTTATTAAAAATATAAATATTAAAAAGAGAAAAATATAATGTCAGGTAAGGGTGTTACCAAATTAACCACAGTTTATATTACAGCTGCAGTGAAAGAACTCAGCAACCTAACACTTTGGGCCATATTTACTTACATTTCAGAATGCACATCAATAAGTAAGTATTGATATAGGATAAAGTATCTGTTGTCTAAATTTAGCATAGGTTGAACTTGATGGACCTACGTCTTTTTTCAACCACATCTACTATGTAACTATGTAACTATGTAACATGAATGACATATTCAGGTAAATGAGAAGAGAGATGAATTCCGGTGTTGAGAGGTGTCGGATAGCATAGCACTGCTTATTAAATATGCCTTATAATGACAAGACATCACAGAAGCCTCAGCCACACCCTATGGCTAAGTACCCAGGTTGTGGCGGCTGCACGGTCTCCTAGCGCACAGATTAAAACCGCAGTCTGCGGTCTGTAGGGAGTGATGGGAGGCATGGGGGCGTGGCCAAAATGGAAGGGGGCCAGGCCATGACAGAGGGGTGCGGCCATGATGTCAGGCACAACACAAAGCACAGCCCCGCAGCTCAAAGCGCTCCCATTGGTCCATTGGTCCAAGCTATCTGCCCTACTCTTGGCTCCCTGCGCACCACATGACCGCGTCGCTGCATGGGAACACAATTATGTTGTCTCCCCTGCTGGCTGACGCGCCACTACACTGCGTGAGCCAACACGCGAGAAGACACTGGGGCCTGCCTTACTGGGGTTAGTGACTGGTGTGTGGCCCGCGACGCCGTCACCAATGGGGACTTAGCCTTAGACCAGGGAGTAGACAGGGTGGAGGTGTTACTACTTTCCTTCTATAAGCGCACGCAACGGATTCCATGAATTTGTTTTGACGCGATTCGCATCGCCGGGACTATAAGCGTGGCCTAAAACAGAATGAATCATGTTTCCTACCCCTAAACCCAAACTCTCCCTCAGTATCAATAATACCACAATGTCATCAACACACTAAAGCCGCTGCCTAGGGGTCATCTTTGACTGCCCACTCCTTCATTATTCACATTTTAGTGGCTAGCCTTAGTAAGTACTGCCGCCTTCACTTCAAAAATATTGCTAAAATATGCACTTTTCTTACTCATGATGCAACTAAGATGCTAATTCACTCACTTATCCCATCCCACCTTGGCTACTGTAACCTTCTCCTAGTTGGCATTCCCCTCGTCCGCTTCTCCCAACTTCCATCCATCCAAATGGTGCTGCCAAACTCATCTACCTCACTCACCGCTCCACGTCTGCAGCTCCACTATGCAAATCCCTACACTGGCTGCCCATAGCCTCAAGAATTACATTTAAACCCTGAATTCTGACTTACAACACTCTCAACGATGCTGCACCCCCTTCTGTCCTGCTCATGATATCTGCCTCTCATCCTGCCTTATTACCTCCTCTCACTCCGTCCTACAAGACCCCCCGTGCTGCCCCCTTTCTCTGAAATTCCCTACCACGCACAATCAGACTCTCCCCAGCTTTCAGACCTTCCAAAACTCTCTGAGAAATCACCTTTTTAAGGAAGCCTATTAGGCATAGCCCTAACATCTGTACCCCCCAACCCTAACATCTGCCCTCCACACCCCCAACCTTAACAGCACCAGTTGTGTGCGGCTGGGCCAACCTCCATGTTATCTAACACCATCTAGCATCCACCCCCCCAAGCTTTAGTAGATCCATACTCCTTCCTGATGTATACTCCGTCCCACATTGAGCAGCCACAATTATGTTTCAACATTTCCCCTTATCCCATCTAGAGTGTAAGCTCTCAGGGTCAGGACCCTCATTACCATTGTGTATCTGTTTGCCCTTACTTTTACCCCCATTGTACCGCACTGCGGAATATGTTGGCACTTTACAAGTAAACAATATTAATAGCAACAACAGCAAACTGATAACATCCCACAAACAAAGGATTTGGAAGACAAGTATTTTAGCATGCTACCTTGGGCAAGTGCTTTTCATCTTATTCAGTCATCAATATACCTTGCTTCGTGGAATTGGTTATTTAAACGAAAGGCTGCCCTAAAATTCAAATCAATGGATATAACACAACCACAGCCTTCAGTCGGAATATTCAGGGGGTCTGAAAGAGATGTATTACTGAGAATATGAGGAATAAGTGTCATTCGTGAAAAGAAAATATCAAAGAAATAAAGAGGGTCAAAGGCTTAAGATTTCTCAACACGTCTATTTTAGCTACAAAAGGTTTTTATATGCTCTATTTCAGGTATTATTTAAACATTGTCATTTCTCCAAACATGCCACAGTGAGATAAGGTTTCATGCCGAGTTACATGAAAATGGAGATTGCTGCAGAGAGTGTGTCACAAAGTGAGCTAAATGTTTATTACACTTTAGAGGCATTTAAATGGTAAAAGAGCAATATTTGACTTAACCATGTGATTTCTGCTATGGTAGTATGGCTATAATCAGGATAAAGTCCTGCGGAGCTGTCAGAACATTAGCCCGTTGCTGCTTCATTTAATCTAATGGGTTACACTGAGGCAGTTTCCACTACACATTGGAATGTATTTAATGATTACATTTTCAAGAAATGTATTGTTGGTAAATTCACTGTCATTTCTATGTACAATTTAGAACTCATTCAAAATATGATACAATTATAGTAACTACATGGATCTTCTAATGCAAGTTCAAGGTAACCTGGAAAACAGCTCACATGGATTGCACACAGCGCTAGCTGTGCAGGTAGAATTTCCTGTTGGTTGCTAGCAATTTGTGCAAAAAAAAAAAAGTGGTTATTTGGCTATCCTATACAGAGTGTGAAAACAGTGATAAATAATATTGAATATATATAATCACTAAAAGGTGTATACAGTGCACTAATATAACTTAAATAGTGATAGTGCAAATGTGTAAAATCTTATTAAAAAAATGTAGTGAATATGGTGAAAAGGTCGCAGCTCAACCCTATCTAGAGAAGGTCCAATTTCTCTTCTAATCAGATTGTAGTTGTAGCTTTGTAGTTTGTAGTCCATGCTTATTGATACAAATGAACATAATGCAGAGACCCCCGTTATTCACCTGAGATTGAAAACATCTAAGACTACACCAGTGTAGAAACTGCTATCTATTTGCTGGGAAAGTGCGAGTCCCCATTTTTGGTTGATACCTAGAAGTCACAAAATGTTGGAACTTATTGCACTGTTGTAGTATTTCTTTGTTTTTTTACATGGTGAAACCTGCGCTCCCCAAAGCTACAACTACAATCTGGTTGGTAGCAATACTGGCAAATAGCCCTGATCCGGTTGCTAATTATGCACCCAAGGCATTGGAAGCAATTAAGGTGTTCTACTTGTCTACACCAGTGGTGCTCAACTCCCAGTCCCCAGGACTCCCCAACAGGTCAGGTTTTAAGGATATCTCTGCTTCAGCACAGGTGGTGAAGTCTTTCAGTGAGCAACTGATTGAGCCACCTGGGCTGAAGCAGGGATATCGTTAAAACCTGACCCTCTGGAGGATCTTCAGGGCTGGAGTTGGGCACCCCTCATCTACACAAACCTGCCATCTCCCGCCACCCATAGCAGAAAAACCCGAGCATCTTCGATTTCATTCTGAGGACATATCCAGGAAAGGGAGATCTGCAGGAGTAGAGAGACCCCTCTTCTTTCCCCCGCTATGTCAGACTTCAGCTCTTACTAAATAATACTGTATATTTCTGCCTAGTATGTAGGGGGGAGGGGGGAGGCACAACGTTTTGTGATTGTTACATCTTACAAAGTGGATTTGGGGGTCCTGTGTTTGTTGGGGGAAACGATGTAGTAGATATTGGTTAATGATGCTAGGATGTTAATGAGCTGAGGAAATTAACCCACTGGGATGTAGAGCTCCATCCATTAGACCAAACCCCTGTGTCACCCATCCTTGCAGTATTTGTAATGCATCAATCTCAGCTTTTACGTTTAAATATTCAGAAATGCAGCAGATTTCTTTGCTCCTAGATACAATCTCCAATCCCAGGCTAGATATCATTAGACTTCCCCGCTTGTCTAATGAATCTTTGTCAGGCTGCAGAGTTCTAATGCCAATTTGGGATGACAACAGATGCTATTCTGTATCTATATTCCTACAGATATTGAGATGTAGTGTACATTGCAGAGAACACTGTGTCTATGAATTCTTATTTTCTGGGATGCTGCATTACGTTATCCTTAAGACTTTTCCTTAGCCCTTCAAGAGAAAGTCACCCAAAGAATAAGCCCACGCTGCATGATATGCAGTTTAACACAGTTATACCTACTTTGTTCTTTGCACCTAGTAATCTTACAGTTGTGCTGCGAGTTCTTTGTTCTCATAATACATTTAGTTTTACTTCCATAAAGAGGTCATCATAGCAAATAAATGTATGGACAATATCATTTTTACACTGTCAATTGTATGTTTAGGTCCAGTAACCCCAGCAATACCTCTGGCTTCAAATTGGATAAATTAGACACTTTTTGGTAAACTGTGCCTTTGTCTCTTGAACGTATTTAAAATCACCAGTGTTTTGCTGTTTACAAAAAGCTGCTGATATTCTAACACAGGCTGCGTGTTGCAATTTTAGCTCTGCTGATCAGGGAGCAGAGCCATGTATCTCAAATTAACAGATAATTTATCATTGTCCAGATGCCATCACAATAATACCAGAGAATAATACAGTTAATTGACATGTAGATAGGCCTACTTCATTTTAATCTACAAGCAAATATAAGCTGCCAATGTGATATTTATTTCCATATATGGATTTTGAAGACCAGGAAAACGACAGTGTCCCTTCGTAGGTAATTTTGGGACTATTATTTGTTCATCGGCTCAGATGCAGCACACACATTACCCTAATGTTATCATGCCTTTAGCCCAGTCTGTGCACTGATTTTGTCAAAATGAATAGGATAGGATTCCCCGGCGTCTTGTCCGTGTGTACGGTTATTGCTTTTGTTCTGTTGCAAAGGACAGAGCTCTAAAATTAAATGTACGATTGTTACAAATGTAAAAATATAAAATATATATATATATATAATAAATAAAAATGGGACCATTGCAAGGCACGGTAATTGTGTGAGACCAGTCATATCCCATCTGCCTAATAGGGGTCTACAGGAAAGCTTGCTCTGAAGCAGTTGCACCATTGTGTGCTCCAAGGTGCGTTAGCACATTTCTAAGCAGAAAGGTTCCTACCACACACCACCTCTGACCTGGGACATTTTTGGATGCAGAAAGGCTGAAGATAAAGTGACGCACAGTTACATCTCATTGTAATCTTTGTGCGTTGGAACTCCTGCGCTTGGCATGCCCCCATGGAGAGAAATCCGGGCGTAGAACTTGATACATTGAGGCATAGAGGCACAGTATACACCTGTTTTCCTCCCAGTTTGCCTCGGTACCAGTGGCGGATTTTGAAACCCGCGGTCCCTAGGCACAGCTGTTGCGGTCGCCTCTTTACCTGCCGCCCCCTCCTCCTTCTGAACCACAGAATGAAATGACGCCGTGGACGTCACCAACGTCGCACGGCATCACGTTGCCATGGTAACGCAATGTCATGGCGTCATTTGACGCAGCGACGGCGTGACGTCCGTGGCATCATTGGACACCGTGGTTCAGAAGGAGAAGGCGGGCGGCAGGTAAGGAGGCGGCCACAACTGCTAAATGACTTCCCATCAGGCCCGAGAGTGTGGAAAAAGGATATGGGGGCGGACATTTTTGCCACCCTAACCCCAGGTATAATGGGAAATCCGCCCCCGGTCAGTACATAGGGGCAGATTGAATAAGGTCTGATGTGGGATATTGTACACTTGCTGGTGTTAATTGCCAGAGAGGGTGCGATATCCCGTATCAGACCTTAGTGAGTCTGCCCCCAAACACCCCGTAGAGTTAGTTAAGAGTAGAGAAAATGTGTGAAATGTTCGCATGGTGCGGTCGCAAACCATGAAAAACATTAGGTGAACGTGCATGGCAATTAAGTTTACTATACTAGTTTCTGAAATTCTGCACAATCGCTAAATTGACTTAATGCGCAGACTATTAATAGGACACACCGTGCAGTCACTGCCTGGCGACATTTCATTGGACGTTTGCCATATTGCAGCATTGTTACCAGCCCTTTCGCGCTTGGTGAAATGTTTTGCACGTAATCAAAGTTAAAGGGGGAAAAAGTTTCAAATGTTGTATGTCTGTATATCTTTATTTACATAGTGCCATCCAGGTACATAGCGCTTTACCATACACGTGACAGAATATTAAAACACAATGAGAATAAGCGCCTTAGGCAAAAAAAAAATAGGAAAAGGAGTCCCTGCCCCGAAGAGCTTACAATCACATGGGGACTTCCGTACTATTTTGCACCATGTCAGCATGCTGTTTGGAAAATGTCAATACTATTGTTGAAGATAGAGAGGACACAAACAGCACAGATGTAATAGGTTGCATTTAACTTTCCTTCTTAAACTTTTCTTAGCTTGAAAATAATGGCAGGGATCTCTGTGCTTTAAGCCATGGAAGTTTTAGGTGGGTGGTTATTAGTGAATAGTTGTAGTCAGTATTGGTTTATATTGCATCCTATTAATCAGCACCCTGATTATAACAGGCAACTTTAACCACTTCTACTGCACCGACACACTTTATTCGAGCAAATACCCAGTATGTACCTGGCAGATACCTGGAATGCGCCGCTCCTCACCTCTGACAAGCCCCGTTGCGTTTGCCTTCCCAGCCTGGGTTCATGCCTGGCTGACGGGCGGCTGATCTGTTAAATGTTCATGATTAGGATTTAATAGGCTGCAATGCTTCGCGTGTCTACCAGATGGCATAAATTCATGAATTGTAATGCAGTATATATATATATATATATACTGTGCAGTATTGCAGCCAGCGGGAATAAAATGCTTCAATCCCTGTCTGGAAAATAACCCAATGCACTCGGGCAGAAAACAGTCACAAACCTCAATACACCCGGGTATACCCGAATTCGTGGGACTAGCCGAGCTCGAATAAAGTGTGTCGCCAGTGTATGTGAAATGGGCCCTTAAACACATAGCAAAAAAAGTCACACTGAAAGAGTTAAGATTAAGGCAATTACTTAATTGGATGGGTAATTTCCATGTGGCTTTGTCTCCCACAAACTTTGAGATGTTGAGCCACCTGTGCTGAAGCAGGGACTGATTGAGCCACCTGTGCTGAAGCAGTGTAACGGATCAGGGGACACGCGCCTCTCAGCGGGTCCCCGTCACCTCTGGCGCCACGGCGGCTCTCTGCCCCGGTTCTCCGCTTACTCAGCCTCTTACCTGTCCCACGCCGAGCCGTTCCTCCACGGCGCACGCCGCATCCGCACGCGACCGGGGCGCCCGCACGGCAGCCTTACAGAGGGCGCTCGCACCAGATCCACTTTCCAGCCCTCCCGCGCCGCTGGTGCCGCCCCCCATCAGCTGCAGGCTATTACCAGGAATCACACCCCTGTCTCCCTCCCTGCTCACCTGGACCTATCCCTGCGAGCACCCAGACAGGCCTCCGCCCCACCCCTTGCTACCATTGGCCCTCCTTCCTTTATAACCCCAGTCTGCCCCCTCCCTCGTCGCTCAGCATAGCTTCTCTGTGGCTCCTGTGTGCAGTGTCTATGCCAAGCCCTGCTCTCTGTTGCAGCTCTTGTCCCTGCCCCTTTTTGGATACCCTTGGATTGATCTCGGCTCGGCTTGATTACGTGTACCTCGCTACCCCTGGACTCTGCTTTGGACCTCACTACGCTGCCTTCTCCTGCCCCTGACCCTAGGCTCTTGGACCTTTACCCTCCGACTTCTGGCACCCCATACTCAGCAAGTATATCGTTAACCCTTTTCTCACCAGGTCAGGCAACGCATCTTACCACACTCCGGGCACACCCTCACTGCTGTGGGTGCGTGTTATACCCTTACCCACCTCAGTACTGGGGACTGGCCAGGTCTGCGGGCATACAGGCGTTACAAGCAGGGACTGATTGAGCCACTTGTGCAGAAGCAGAGATATCCAGGGGGGGTGGGGTACTTGAAGACTGGAGTTGAGCACCTTCCAGAGTACTGGTAGCAATATGATAAATGAATGAGGCCTTTTGCCTGCCGAGAACCAACCTGATTTCATAGCCTCTTTGTTCCAAAGAAAAGGTTAAGGTTATTTCTGTTAGAAAAGAATAAATGTGCCTGATCATGAGAGAGAAATAGATTCTCATCAAACGGGCAAAGCAGACACTTTCAATTTTAGAACAATTAAAGCTGACAACGCAATATCTAAAATAGTCTGTCAGAGTTCTGAATATATATTAGGAAGGCCCGGGCGAGCCATCTTTCTTGTATCCTTTCTTATACAGTAGGTAGCAAAACTCTGACAGTAGTAATCATCATAAACTGATTAATTAATTTAACAGACAGTATGGGGAAACTCCTTAAATCAGTATACAGTAGCACCCTTCATTTAATCATGTTAATCATATTAAATATAAAGAAAGTATATGGTTCAGACAGCATAGTAGGCCGGAGTCTGAAAGATTGCTTGGAACGGTGCAAAGGAAACAATAGAGAGAGCCGTATTCCGTCTATAGTTTTCTTTTGATACATATTATATACAGTATAAAGCTGCTTGTTTTTTTTCTAGGTACTATTTAATCAGGTGAAGTTGGAAATGGAAGTTTATATATCCAAGTGTTTTGTCACACACCGATATTAAAGGCCATAGCCACCACATCATTGGCTGGCAGTCAGCCGTTTAGTTATGAGACATCTAAGGTGGAGCAAACTCAGAGGTGTGCACCTGGCCTGCTGTTCTGGTTCGGTGCACCTGGCCTGGTGTTCTGGTTCCGTGCACCTGGCCTGGTGTTCTGGTTCCGTGCACCTGGCCTGGTGTTCTGGTTCCGTGCACCTGGCCTGGTGTTCTGGTTCCGTGCACCTGGCCTGGTGTTCTGACTTTGATTTTCATTCTAAATATTTTTGGGGTTTGGTTTTGTCCCAAGCCGTTTTGCTTCTGATTTTGGTTTCTCAGCATGTGATATAATGTAAAATATGTATTCATTACATCAAAGAATTACAATAGTATACTCCTTTGTGTTACCAGAAAGCAGAAATTACCAAATGAATCTTTTACAATTCAAGAAAGCATTTACAGTAAGAAGAAAAGACACACAATTTATTATCTTATTAACAAGACATTACCATCAGCCCAAAATCCCAGTATTTTACTAGGTTTTTTTTAAATCAAATTTGGGTTTTGGTTCTAAAAATCTTACGGGTTTTGTTTTTTTTAATGTAAGGTTCTGGCAGGTACTGATTTCACAAATAGAAACAAGAATAAAAACCGGGCGCTTCTTAAACTAAAGTGATAAAATATATTGTCTATACAGTGCAAGTGACAGTGATGTGTAAATTTTAAATATATATCATATAATATGATAAATAACCTCCACCAATATAAAGTGAATATAATAGTGATGTGAAATACAAAAAATGAAAAGCAGCTCTACACCCTTAAAAAGGACTGTCCAGGTCCAGGTAGATCTTTGGTAGGTTGACAATTTGAGCGGAGCGCTGTGTGTCTCGTGAACATGGAAGAAAAAATATATATAATAGTGCAGATGGTATTAACAAATGAATTCTCAAAGTATATATGTCTCTGCAATGGTGGTACTCACAATTGACAATGTCAATATAAGACGTATCAGAGACACTTCTCTCTCTGATAGGAGCCCTTTAATGGATTCCCCCTCAGAGTGGTGTCTTGATAGCGTGTCAGGAAGCTTGTTTGTGGTCAGGTTTTGACTCCCAAGATTTATGTAGAAGAAAAGAGAGAACGCACAATGGTACAGTATAGTCTAAATAATGTATTAGCAGCAATGAACAAACATATGCGTGATGCACTCACATTTCCAATATGCTATGCGTTCGAGGGAGAGGACAGCTGTAGTAGGAGAGTCCGATTCCTGAAGAAGCCACAGCGAAACGCGTAGAATCGATCTGCTGTGGGAGGTGACTGAGCTGGGGAGAACATTGGAGCTAGGTGCTGGCACGGAGACGGACACACAAGGCAGCTTCTTCCGCCCTGACCCGAGACGTCACAGGACGTGACGCGGATACACGTGACGCATGCGGAAGTGCTCTGCCGCTCCTGGAGACACCGGCACTCTCCTACTACAGCTGTCCTCTCCCTCGAACGCATAGCATATTGGAAATGTGAGTGCATCACGCATATGTTTGTTCATTGCTGCTAATACATTATTTAGACTATACTGTACCATTGTGCGTTCTCTCTTTTCTTCTACATAAATCTTGGGAGTCAAAACCTGACCACAAACAAGCTTCCTGACACGCTATCAAGACACCACTCTGAGGGGGAATCCATTAAAGGGCTCCTATCAGAGAGAGAAGTGTCTCTGATACGTCTTATATTGACATTGTCAATTGTGAGTACCACCATTGCAGAGACATATATACTTTGAGAATTCATTTGTTAATACCATCTGCACTATTATATATATTTTTTCTTCCATGTTCACGAGACACACAGCGCTCCGCTCAAATTGTCAACCTACCACTGATTTCACAAACCCGGTTTTACTTATCTCTACTTATTATCATTAATTATTTCCTGTATGCCAATATTGTGTCAGTTATGACTGGGACTGGACAGGACAGGACAGACGGGGCCCTTTACCCTTTAGTTATTTATTCGCAGCAAGATACTGTAATCCGTAGACCGCATCCATACTCCCCGTGATGGTGCGTGCGGAGTGAACAAAAGGGCGGACCTCCATGAGGCAGGCCATAGAGCCCACGCGATTCTCGGGCAAACCAAATAAAATGTATTTGGTCACGTGGCGGTCGGGACACACGCGCAGTTCAGCCAGTAAGGGCGAACCGCTCACGTGACGTCATAGCCATGCCTCCACCATACCTTCCTGTCACTGTGGCTCACAGGCCACAAATCGCTGGGCTGAAAGGCGCGCGCGACTCTATGTCCTCCATCACGCCTGCGCCTACTATATCCGCGGCCTTACAGTACTGGACAAAACTTAAATACTTTCATAAAGACATGAAGGTTAACGCATTTCTGAGGCATGCAGTAATGAAAGATTAATATTAGCCACAATAATTTATTAATGTTACTCCACAGTAATGAGAGTGGTGGATTGTTGAATAAACTATTATTAATGAATGCTTCATTTCTCTGGCATAATAGACAGCAATATACCTATTTGGATCTGTCTACATTGTTCATATGATATCTTTTCCAAATCTCCAAGTTTAAAAAAATGTTGTTATTCCAGTGTGATTAATTGCCATTAACCTTTGAAAGGTTTGTCACTTACCGGGCCGTTCAATGTCAGTCACATGTCAGGAAAGTATTACAATATCGACTGAGCAATGAAGAGGTTCTGCCCACCTCTGAGCCTGTTATACCGGAGACAGACAAGTCATTATCTGGAGACATATACAGACGAGACAACGAGTATTCTAAAGCTTGCCTTAAACTAGCCCGGTTACATGCTGGGTACATGCTGGGTGTAACCTGGCTAGTTTAAGGCACGTTTAAGGCATTTCTGCATTGACTAATGGCCCATCGGATTAACACAGCAGGGCTCCCTTTGAATGGACCTGCCAGGGACCCCTGCTGTTAATCTGATGGGCCGTTAGTCAATGCAGAAATGCCTTAAACTTGCCTTAAACTAGACCCAGCATGTACCCAGCATGTACCTGGGTCTTTTTGGCGATTGCCACTGGTTTGTGTTAGAATAACCGTCGGCACTACAGTATGTCATAATGTAAAGTACGAAAACGCTGGACACTGCCTTAGACTGAAGATCTGGAACACACACAAAATAAATACAGGATATGAATTGTTTAAGATTTTATTAAAACGAACGAATATCATCTTCCATTATATAATGGCTTGTGCATTCAACACTGCTGTCATTTCCAAAGTCCGTCCCTAGTGACTACAGCACACATTGATAGGACTCCATAAAGCATATGGATCCAGGCAAAAGAGGTAAGAATATGGGGTAAAAAAAAAATGGCACGTATCGAAGAAAAATATCCCAGAATGTTTACATTCATACAAAGATTCCTACATCACTGGGGGTTTCGTATAAAACTTTCCCAGCTGCAAAACTGGAGCAAAAATATAGCACAAGATTTATCAAAGAAAAAAAATCTCAATGGCTTTGAATGGGGAGTCTGTGAGTTTGTGCTTTGATTAATATGGTGTTAATGATTGATCCACTTTTTGCTCTATTTTTGCAGCTGTGAAACTTCCATACACAGAGCACAGGAACATATTAAGAGCTGGGCTCATACTACACCAATATATATATATATATATATATATACAGTGTTCGACAAACCTATACATTTGCTCGCACCGGCGAGTGGATTTAACCCCTGGGCGAGTAAATATTGGCCCAAGCAGCACACGTTTGGTACTAGGTGGCGAGTAGATTTTTTTGTGTGGCGAGAAGATTTTTTGGTGATTTGTCAACCACTGTATATATATATATTCATGTAGAGGTATCAGTACCGTGTTAGCCGAGCTTCAATAATCAAAAAATAAATAGATGATACCGTTCTGTGGCTAACGAAATGCTTTTATTTGTGCGAGCTTTCGAGATACACTGATCTCTTCTTCCGGCGATGTTATATATATATATATATATATATAAAGAGAAAAAAAGAAACCAGGCGCACACCTAGTGCATTAACATAATAACAAGTGTTTATAGAACATTAAAATCAACAAATGCCCACTCACAAAAGTACTGATTAAAAGAGCAGATATGAGATTGGCTCTCATGTGCCAGAAGTCATCATCGATGACGAAACGCGTAGGGCGTGGTTTGAGAGAAGCCGTCACTTGCCCATGATCTTCTGTTCCTGTTGGTGTAAGAACTTTGGTTCCTGCTCCCCCATGTTGCATTGCTGGCACTGAGAACCTGGTGTGGCTGTTGCTGGTTCCCGGAGGGAACTTCCTGTGCAGAGGCGCCGATCTGGAGAGACGTCACTTCCGGTATCTGACTGCATGGATGAGAGACGCGAGCGGACGCCATTACCCTGATCGGACGGCACTTCTGGCACATGAGAGCCAATCTCATATCTGCTCTTTTAATCAGTACTTTTGTGAGTGGGCATTTGTTGATTTTAATGATCTATAAACACTTGTTATAACGTTAATGCACTAGGTGTGCGCCTGGTTTCTTTTTTTCTCTTTTCACAGGTATAATAAGGGAGTAGTGAACCCTTGAAACGGGCTGCAAAACACCTGGAGACATTCCTTTTGTAACAGGACTGTGTTTTTTCAAAGGACTTTTAAAATAAGGTTTTTTAGTAACAATCTTTAGTAACAAGTTTACATATTGTGGCATCACAACTATTTTATATTTACAGTTTTTATTAGTATTATGTTTTATCAATAATTGTTGTTGATTGCTATCACATTTATATCTTTGAAAAATTGTGTTCATTTTTTAATTAGCTTTCTTCTTATCACCCCATTGGGTGTATCTACAGGTTCATTCTACTTCAGCTTTGTTTAGGATATATTAGAGGCGCTGCTTCATTATTTTTTGTCTTTTTTGTGATATATATATATATTCTCAGATAAAACGGGTCAAGGCCAATTGGGATCTTCCATACTGTACACAGGAGGAATCTTAAGATACTGTTTAATTCAGAGAGCATCTCCTCCCGGAGCAGTGTCCCTAAATGATAGTCTGAGTTTACGGTGATCAATACATTAATCTCCAGTGTTTAGTTGAAATTCTCCTGTCTGTGCTTAGACAGCGGCCGGCACGGGCATTTTTAAACTTTTTGATTTCAGAAAGTGTTTGGTTTATTCCTACTTTGCATGAGCAACTATGGAAAAAGGAGTATCACGTGACAAGGGCTCCATGTTTTATTCTCAGTGTCTTACTGTCACAAAGTAACCAAACGAATGTACATTGCACGTGCAGTACGGCAATGAGGGGGTTGACCAGCAAAAGGTGAACTGCTTTGCTTTGGTAGTGAGGGTGTTAACTTTTTTGGTCGGTGTGTTCTTTAAGTTACTGCGCTGTGGTATGCGGTCTGTAGTCCTGGCAGCGGAGCACCGCGGCCAAAGTTCCTAGGCCGCCTGGGCAGCCGAGGCCACGCCGGTAGCCCTGGTGCTGGATACAATAAGGCGTGCTACATCTGCGAGCGCTTAATTTAATCCTGCCCCCACCAGTGTGGGGTGTTGTGTGATGATATTTGGGGGAGGGGGCTGCTAATCTGTGACCGGTGAGAAACCACCTGGCTGCCATTTTGTTGTTAACCACTTTTACACACACGTCCACTTAAGCGAGCGTTCCCGTGACATCCATCTCAGTGCTGCCCTGCTGGGGCCTCGCCTGCACGCTCCCTTGCTGTGATGTTGAAATGAACAATTTAACTTATCAGTAAAATATTCCAATATAATAAAGACCTTTCCTCTCACTCTTATAAGCTCCTTGTTTCTAGGCAACAAGGTACAGTTTTGTTCAGGGACGCAATATTGGTGTATTTGATGTCTTGTTTTAGTTAATAAAATAATTATAGGCCAAACCTAAGGGCTTAAATAAGCCACTTTCAGATAAATATTACTCAATTGCAGTTATATCCGACAGTGCAAAACAGGCCAATAAGTGGTCATAGGATTCCCTCTGAGCACTTTGCATGAGCATAGAATTGAGGAGGAGACAATATGCCAGACTATGCTGGCCTATTACTGCCTGCCACAAAGTTTCACCTCTAAGAATATGCCTCCACTAGTGCATATTCCAGTTTAAAAGGTAGATATCAAAGACAAGAGTATAGACTTTGTGCCTGAAGGAACAGAACAGTGATTACTAAAGTGCAGGAACTGGTTTTTGGGGAGGTGGTGCTGCACTTACAATAATGCGACAATGTATAAACCCAGAAAAGCCTTGTACCCGCTCCCCTCGCCTTCAGGAGGACAAATATTTTGTATTCCATGATCTCTCTATTCTCTTCTTCCTATTTCTGCAAGAATGAGAGAATGTGGGAAGATGAACCCGTTAAGCCCAAGTTTTCAACTACTCAGCTATCCACGGCAGATTTGTTTCCAAGTCACAAAATACCAGTGGGAGAGTGAAAATACCAGGTTTTAGACCTTGAATGATTACCCTTTGTGTCCTCTATCTGTGAATATTAAGTACACCAGAATGCTATGTCATCACCCTAATACATGTCTCAGGGAGTTATTTTCAGATTCAATTATAACGCAGGCCACATGGTCGAGACACTAATTTGAAATGTTGGCGACCCCGATTTAATACTCAATGCCAGATCTATCTTATTTTCGACTGTAAAGCTCTTATTGTAAGGGTTAAATTGCATTTCAAGTCTGGGGTGCAAAGATTCAAGCTGCCTGTCTTATTATATGCATTAACAGGCGGCTTTATACAGTATAAACTCTAATTGCTGTTATTGTTATCATGCGACGACCCGTTTTTTTAAACCCACATCAATCTCCAGGATGCCGTCTAAGTTGTTTTGCAAATGTGGCTTCTTCTCTGCACACCAAAACTGGGATCTCAAGCCCAAAGAGCTCCAGCATTTCTTTAACACTAACAAATGAGTATTCAGTCTAAGATTTACACTATAACATAGGTACATCTTTTGCAACATATTCCATATCCATCAAATGTATTACTTTTTGTGCAGTTGTGTTTGTTTGCAGTTAGTCTTTCCCTCTGTCTGCATTTTTCTAACAGACAGGAGTAAAGAGTGTTGAAAGCCTCCAGACTTCCATAAAGAATGGTAATGGTTATGTCTGCCATTCATCCAACAGCTTGTGGAAGCCAATTTGGTATAGCGCATCTAATGTTCTCTTCTTTACTCAGCCCCTGCACATTCATCTATTACTAGACTATATCCATCTACACAATGCTTCTGCTTACAGGACTCGTGAAAAGTGTTGTGCTATTTACTGGTATCACATTGCAATGCATAGTCTAGCTCTGCTGAAAGCAAACTTGGTTTGGTACAATTTCTTATCTGGATCTCTTTTCTGATCTGCACTAAATTATTATCGAGGTACAGAAACAGCGGAAAGCCAGCACTGGATTATTTATTCACTAACTTTTCCTGGGCATCAATTTCTCTGGGAGTCGGTGAATTTCATTAACCTCCCAGAAACTTGCTAATTGGAAATTGAGAATCAATGAGCATTATTGTGGAAATGTTATACTGTTATCAATGGATTAAGGGGTCTATGTATAAAAGGCAATTTTGGGGCAAAACTGGGGCATTTTCAACCTGCATCTATGTATCAAAGTATTTTGCGCCTTTCCCCCCTGTCTGCCCCAGGTTGCACCTTGGGGACAGTCAGTAGGAGGAGTTGGGGGAAAGTTACATGGTGCACAGATTATAATGAGATGCATCACATTCTTCGTCTCAGACCCAGCTTGCACCTTGGGGAGAGTCAGTAGGAAGAGTTACATGATGCACAGATTATAATGAGATGTATCACATTCTGCGTCTCTGTCCCAGCTTGCACCTTGGGGACAGTCAGTAGGAGGAGTTAGGAGAAGTTACATGGTGCACAGATTATAATGAGATGTATCACATTCTCTGTCTCTGCCCCAGCTTGCACCTTGGGGAGAGTCAGTAGGAGGAGTTGGGGGTGGGGGGTGTTACATGGTGCACAGATTAGAATTAGATGTATCAGATTCTGCGTCTCTCTGTGCCATTGTTTTGCCTTTTATTTCCCCCAAAAAAACATCAACATGTGAAGTGGCATAAATCTAAAATTCAGCATCAATTTAACAAACTGTTCTTCCAAATGCCATAGATCTGCTCCAGAAAGTGAGCTGTGTCTCCAAACACACCTTTCTCAACATCGCTGATACATACAGTAGGTCCTATATTGTGATTCGTTGTTGTTTAATTTTTTTTAAATTGTTTCTCTCTATCTCTACCCCCTCTCTTCCTCCCCTCTCCCTCCCCTCTCCTCCCTCTCTCTTCATCCCCCCTCTCTCTTTCTCCCCCCTCTCTCTCTTTCTCCTCCATCTTTCCCCCTCTTTTTCCCCCTCTCTCCCCCTCAAACCACAACAGCCAAATAAAAAATGATCTTTCAGTTCTTTCTGACAAAGAACAAAAGGGTAATACTCTGGGAAAAGGTTGCATTGTAATTAGCTTTAAATGCATCACAAGAGTATTGCTACTCCATTTTAAAGTGAGGCAGCAAATTATTTGGATAAAAAACCCCAGTATATTTGTTTTTATGATATGATTCTTAGCGCGGTGATCAACACTCCAGAGCCTCAAATATGAGTCATTTTCAGCTGAGAAATAAAGGGATTAGCCAAAAACTGTTGTGATTTCGGTGAAGCAGAAAAGAGCTGTAGAGCTGCAATTTTCAGTGAGCCAGTTCAAAATCCGTCATGGAAAGCTGTGCTTTATTTTCACAACACTGCGTATAACAGACTCAAACTTTCTATCCATGTTCCGGACTTATCTTATTTTTGCTTTTTATCAAAACAATGTCGACTCTGCAGTGAGTTTTAGATCCCCTTTGGCAAATGTTGGCATAGACCATGGGTGACCAACTCCAGTCCTCAAAGGGTCACCAACAGGTCAGGTTTTACAGATATACCTGCTTCGGCACAGGTGGATCAATCAGAGGCTCTCTGCTGTAGCACAGGTGGCTCAGTCTTTTGAGACACAGATTGAGCCACGTGTGCAGAAGCAGGTACAGTATATCCTTTAAACCTGACCTGTTGGTGGCCCTTGAGGACTGGAGTTGGTCACCCATAGCTTAGACCCTTTATCATACACCCTTTATCATACTTGAGAGGCAATGGTTGGTTACAACTCATACAGTGCTTGAGGGACTTGCAGATAACTGAGCAGAACGTGTTCCAGGCAGCTGTAGGAGGGAAGGGGTTTAGAAAACAACAGAGGCCAGCCAAAGAAAAGCAATCTGATCAATCACCCATAAAACAATCAACGCTTCCTCGATTGTTATGGTTTTCCACTACATCAGTAATCTTTCTAAATGGCCTCTAGAATTGGGAAATTGTTTATTAATGATTTACGATAATATTAATTCAGTTTGTTTAACACCTAACACACAGGATGCCTTGCATGTATTTTCCCGTGAGTTGCACTTAATACTTGAATTGTGTATTTAGGGTGAAAAAAAAAATGATAAAATAGTGTTTTTGTGTCAGCTGCACAGAGTTGGAAAATATTAATTCCCAGCCAATTGTATGGTAAATCAAACGTTACATAGGTAACACCTCTCCCCCCCCCCCCCCACGACCCCTCCCTAAGGGAGATCTGCTGTTATATAGAGTGTTAGTTGTGTGGTGCTCACCTATTGGTTCTCAGGAGGTCTGAGTCTCCGCGATGGTGTAGGGAGTGAGACAACCAGACAGGCTTTCAGGATGGTGCAGCGCCTCCATCCAACAGGGCTCTGTCAGGGGCCAGGTTTCTCCTTCCAGGATTTAAAACCAGAGACAGAACATGAAACACAGACAGAGCCCAGTGCTACATACAATGACACAGATACACGGTTCAGTGCCTAAATAAATAAATATATATAGATATCTTTTAAATAAAATGGTCTTTTAGTTTAACTCTTTGGCCAAAGTGTTGTAAGCCCTTGAGCCCCTCCAAGGCAGATCACAGGTCCTAACACTAATATAATTTTTTAATAACCTGTACATTACCAGGAAGAATGATTTATAATAATTCTGTCAAAATTAGTTGCATAGTTCTAAGTCTGATTGAAGCTCTTATTAACCTGTATAATACCAGGAAAAGCACTCTGTATTAGATTTGTCGAAATCAAACTGCATGCAAGTTCCCATGAGTGTGGAAGGTGAAGTGGAGTGAGCTTTTAACCATTTAAAAGTGGGAGGGGGTGAGCTTCAAACTAGGGAAGGAGGAGCCACCCTCCAAATCAGATAGGACCAGCTGAACAAGAATTGCAAAACATACAGGACCCCTATAAGCTCATATTGAACCCCCAAAATAACCACAACATATCTATATATATATATCTTTTTGAAAACATTGTATGTTGGCTGTGCTTAGGGGCAATCTGATTGGTCAGTTGGTCTGTCATTCACCCTCTAGCCAATCAGATTGGTCCTTGGACCAGCCCCGCCCTGCGTGCCTCATTGGTCACACTCACCCGCCGCCGACACAGCTACCCACGCTGCCCGCTCCTCGGTGCCGCCGTCTCACCTCTCCCCACACCCCACCACACCCACAGCAAACCCCAGACTCTGCACCGCTATCCACGGGCAACGGCGCCCGCTCCTCGGTGCCGCCGCCTCACGTCTCCCCACACCCCCTGTTCCCCCTAACCGCAAACCCGAGCCTCCCCGGCGCCGCCAGCACCGCTACCCATGTCACACCAGAAGCAAGCCTCCTCCACCTCGCCTCTCGATACGCTGCCTCCCGCCTGCCAAATTCCTGCCGCCTCCCGCCGAGTAACCAACGCCGCCTCCGCCTCTCACATGCCGCCGCCTGCCCACTTGGCCCCGTATTACCGCCGGGAGCGCCAGCAGGCATGTAACACCTGCCCCCCGCGGCCGGGCCAGCAGGTACCACCACCATTCCTCCTGCCCCGGTCAGGGAAGCCGGGTGGCGCAAGTAGGTATCACCACCGTCCCACAAACCCCCACGGCCTGGCCGGGAAGCCGGGAGCGACAGGGGGCGCCAGCAGGTACCACCACCATTCCCTCCGCGGCCGGGCCGGGAAGCCGGGAGCGCCGGGTGGCTCTGGATAAAGGGGCAGCACTACTCCGGTGAGCCCCCCACCTCTGGCACATGCTCCAATGGTCCCCAGCCTGCACCTGGAGACCAATACAAATTAGCACTCCAGTGAGGAGACTCACATGCTGGCCCATGTGAAAGGTATTTAACCCTAACACTGCCTGCTCCTTACCAGGACTTAAGGCCAGAGTGCATATAGCCAGGGCACATGGCTACACATACATAGTTACATAGTAGATGAGGTTGAAAAAAGACCATCAAGTTCAACCTCTGCTAAATTTAGATGACAGATACTTATCCTATATTTGTATTTTGTATATTGTTCCAGAGGAAGGCAAACAAAAAACCTCAAATGAAACATCATCCGATGATCTCATAAGGGGGTAAATAAATAACTTCTTGACTCCAAGAATGGCAATCAGATTTCCCTGGATCGGCATCCTTCCCATGTTTACTTAATTGGTATATCCCTGTATACCTTTCATTTCTAAAAAAAAAAAAGATGTGTTACCCCCTTGTAAGGTCAGGCACATACACTGCCTCTTGGCTGCAATAGAAAACTACAAATCCCACCTTGCTGTGCTGCAGCAGGGAGCTATATCTGGTATAGGAGGATTTGACTTGTGATGGACAGGAACTCAGCCAATGAGATTGGACTCTGTAGAGGTGGGGCTAAGGAAGGAGCTCTGTAAGAGTCCCTGGCAGGACACGTTGAGGCAGAGCTATAAGGGGAGACCTGCTACAGCAGATCTGCGGGCAACTGAGAGGTCTCAGGATTGACTGTTGGGGATCCAAAGCCAATTTATGTTCCGCCGTGTGAGCGGCCGCTGGCTTTAGGGAGAGCAGTTATCATGAGGAATTCCAGGGAGCATCCAACTGAGAGCAGCAGGAAGTGCACCGTCAGAGGGGGGTCCTCAACGAAAGCTGTATAAAGGGGTACCAAAGCATTTTTTTGCCAATACTACGCAGTAAAGAGCTCTAATGTTGTGCCGGCACCATCACACAGGCCTTGATACCTCAGCAAGACACAAAGCCACACCCGCACAGCTGCTGCCTCTCCACTCCGCTGGGTGATAACTCCAGCCGAAATCCCTTCCTTACTGCTGAGCATGTGAGCCAGAAGCCAGTCTGAACCATGCTGCCGCGCTTCCACCTACAGCTCCCTTATCCACGCGTCTCTGCCACCAACCGCCATCATCTCTGCTGGGCCCTCTGACCGTATTATTCTTCCTCCTTGCCGTGCCGCCATCTCTCAGGATCAGGATAGCAGGAATATGTGACTTTGCACTAGTACAGGGGTCGGCAAGATGGCACTTTCCGCTCCTACTTACGGCTCTCTGCAGGTTGCCGGCCCCCAACTGCTGCCTCTCTCCCTCACTATCCTGGAGGTGGCTGTGGGGGGGAGGGGGGCATAGCCGGCGCTGGACGGGCCTCTTGTTGCCATCGAATCTGGCGTCACCCCAGCTGCTTGCCTGCCTCTTTCCTGTACTGTCCCCCACCAGCCTCTCATGCTGGTACGTGCCGGAAGTGTGTGTCACTACTTCTGGCGCGAGCCGATGTCCCAGAACCTAGCATGGGACAGTACCAGAGAGGCAGCCAAGTAGCTGGGGAGACATGTAGGTGTGTTTTGGGGAGGGTAGTGTATGTATGTTTTGTGTATTTGTAAATGACACTGTTTTGCACAAAAAAACAATAAAAAAACAAATCAAAGGGTCTTATTATTGTTTGATGCATTTTATGCCCCCGCATATTTTGTCGTATGTTAATGCTTATACAATATATATCTATTAGTTTGTGTTCAGTATGTGTTTGTGGGGGTGTAATATTTATGCATGTGTTACGGCTTTCTGAATATTTTGGAGAAAGATATTTTTTTATAAAATGGCTCTTCTTCCTTGAAAGGTTGCAGACCCTTGCTTTTGTAGATCCTAGATGAAAGAGGAAGCTAGAATACCTCCCCCCAGCATCAAGTACCCTTCCTAAACCCCTCCCCCATCACGGCACCTTAGGGGAGGGGCCCCTCGGCCTTGCATCATGCCACCCCTTTCCTTTGCTGCTGGTGAAATCTATTTTCATGCAACCTTAAGGGATGACCCCGTTGCCTTTGTACTGCCAATGGGATGAATTGTTATTTTGAAAGTTCCTTGTACTATCCCCGAATATATTTGGAAGTATTACACCTAAAAAAAAAACAAAGATATCTAATGAGAAATACAGCTGAATCCCGTTATAACGCGGTCCTCGGGGTCCACCTGATACGACCGCGTTATAATCGGGATAGCGATAAAAAATTAAAAAATGGCCATCGTGATCACGTCTGCCGGAGGGGGAGAGCAGGGATATACTCTCCCTGAAGCCGTCTTTGCAGCGGCAGTCCCCCCCCCCCCCCACGCAACACTACCCAGCATCTGCAGCAGCTGATCTGTGTAGAGAAGCTGTGAGTTTGCGAGAGGAGGGGGGGAACAGGGCGAGGATCTCATGCAGTCTGGGCCAGGATGTCAGCTGTCTCTGTGAGTCCCTGGCCAGCAACCAGCTCCCTTTTCTCCTCCCCTCCACCGGAGGTACAGGGAGGGAGGGAGAGGTGTGTGTGTGTGTGTGTGTGTGTGTGTGTGTGTGTGTGTGTGTGTGTGTGTGTGTGTGTGTGTGTGTGTGTGTGTGTGTGTGTGTGTGTGTGTGTGTGGTAATGTGCAGGAAGTGGGAATGTGATGGGCAGGGGGGATGTAATGTGCAGGGGGTGATGTGCAGGCAGGGGATGTGATGTGCAGGAAGTGGTGATGTTCAGGCAGGAGATGTAATGTGCAGGCAGTGGGAGTGATGTGCAGGCAGAGGATGTGATGGGCAGGAGGGTTGGAATGTGATGTGCAGGGGGGGTGATGTGCAGGAAGGGGGGATGTGATGGGCAGGGGGGATGTGCAGGAAGGGGGGATGTGGCGGGCAGGGGGGATGGGATGTGATGTGTAGGGGAGTATTGTGTGTGTGTGTCCATCCTTCCGTTAGCAATAAAGCTTTAAAAAATATATATATTTTTTTTTTCATTTTCTTTTAAAATCGGGCGCCACGCTCATAAGCGGATCCGCGTTTTAGCGGATTGCACTATAACGGGGTTGAGCTGTACACTGCTTAAGATGTAAATGACTGCACTGCTACCAACATGTAACAGTACTAAAGAAGTACAGTAAGTAGATGAATGAACTCATTAGCTCAGGGATCTCACTACCTTTCATATCTAGTATATGTTTCTTGTAGTCACATTGTTTCTGGACCGCACGTGACGTCACTCGCGCATGCGAAACCTGCACGGGAGTCGACAGGGAGGCGTGGCCTTGAGCGGCACACCTCCATTGGCTGAGCCGAACATGCGAAGCGGTCGTCGTGCAGGGAAAACTATTTTGGAAATCCGTTTATAAATCGCGCGACAGGACGCCATGTTTGCGCACCCTGTGTGCGCCTTCATTGATCTGCATATGTTTGTTCCGGTGGCGCGTGTCGTCGACCGCATGCGCACTGCCATTACATGCATGGCCTTATGTACACTCCACCGGGAGAAAACACTTGTGAAGTCTTCAAATCTGGTGTTTACGTCAAGTTCGATAAATAACAATCCACAAGGATAGGTCAAAGTTTGATAGAGTAAGAGGTATCTTTGGTGTGGGACTGTACAATCAAATCATTGTGGGAATATAGAGTTTCTCAGTGCCACTGTTACAGTGCATTGTTTCCATGCTTTGATCTTTCTCTTGATATCATAGATAAAAGTTTGACAGAAAGTCATCTTTTATATCCCAACTTCAGCGGCTGTAAATTTATATGACAAACTTCTAACTGTGTAGTTACGTGGACAAGGTAATTATCACATGATGAATGTGTGAATATGCAGAAAGGGTTCATTTTCAATGAAGTCTTTCAATAATTGCTCGTCTAAAGATCGGGGCATATTAAAGTTGCAGCAAAGTGAATCCTGTAGAGAATTAGATAATTCCATTTCAGTGATGCAAAGCATTCAAATCTCTCTGGCTCTATTTCGATTAAAATGTTTTATGACAGGTTTATAGTATTAATTTCCTCTTTCATCCATGCAATACTAGTGAGTGTTTGCTTAACGATGTAAATCAGACTTCTGTACCAGATCTGCCAGCAGAAGGACTCATCACTGCACTGGATTCGGTGTCATTGTCAAATGATCATTGTCAACCTCTGGCTAGCACTTATTATCTATGATTGGGAAGGAACGTTTTGAAGGCCGTCATTTCCATATTAATGTTGATTTTTAAGCAAGGACTGATTACAATATATTTCTATTAATGCTCTGTACGATGTTGCATCAGATCAAACATTTTATTCTTGTATATCCACACTGCATAGCAGTATTTAATATACAGTAGCTCTGTTGAAAGAACATAAACTACTAATGTTGGGTCCCTCAACTAAAAAGGTGCCAACATCGAGATTCAATTCTTCTCCTATTTCTCCGGCAGCATTTTTACCGTGACCCCAGCCTTGTTTTCCATATTATTGAGGGTCTCCCCTGTCCAGAACTGAAAAGCATTGGTTAATATTAGATCCTGTTATTTTTTAATGTATTGTGAAATTATACATCTCGGTTCACGTAAGTTCTTGAAATAAAGAATCTTATTTTATTGGATGTGGTCTGACATTTACTACCTTTTGATGGTCTGCTGAACTAAAATGTACTAAGCTACAGTACTTCACAGATATCTCTAGTGGCAATGTCTTGTTGTTTGAACTCTCGCGTTCCCATCTCTGAAGAAATTGTAATTACCGATGCCGTTAACATATATTTTGACTTATTCTGCGTAACTTGCGGCAAAATTGTAACATTTGTCTTGAAAATGGCAGCTCATTATGGAAAAAATATAGAGTTCAGTAGACCAGCATGACCTTTCTAAACGGGAGAGGTCACCTCTTTATATGCAGTCTATGGTCTAAAGAGCTTGGACGTTCTAAGTTTGCAAAAAAGGGGTAATTTTCGCCATATTTGCAGTCATACAAAAAATACAATGCAACCTGTCATTAACATGCCACTCTAACTTGTAGTTCAAGAGTGGCCAACTCCTGTCCTCAAGGGCCACTAACAGCTCAGGTTTAAAGGATATCCCTGCTTCAGCACAGGTGGCTCAATCAGTGGCTCAGTCAACAACTGGGCCACTGGTTGAGTCAACAGTGCTGAAGCAGGGATATCCTTAAAACCTGCCCTGTTGGTGGCCCTTGAGGACAGGAGTTGCCAACCTCAGCTTTAGTATCTGCCAATAACATTTTGTCCCCCAGGTTTTATGTAGTTAAAACAACTTTCTTCTGTACACAAGCTCAGTATTTGTTCATACTGTACCTGTTGGTTTAATAGAGGGATAGAGAATTGAGAAAATGACAGCCAGACAGAAGTAAAATGGATATATTCCAATAATGTATAAAGTGTCTTCTCCCCGACTTCGCCTTTTTTGCTATATTACTAGTCTCAATGAATCCTCATTCTGTCCAATATCAGGTAGACAGGTGGTCCTCGAAGTCCACTTTCCGTCGAAGGCCTTATCCGATGCTGCATAATGCAGTCCGCATTATCTGACGTCAGAACCGCTTATCCGACGGTCACCGCCGCGGATAAATTTGGACCCGCAATCCGACAGTCCGTTATCTGACGGCGGGTTGCGGGACGCATTCTGTCGGATAAGCGAGGACCGGCTGTATTGTTAGGCGGATTAGTCCGAATATATCACGATACAAATGCTATTTTCTCCTTGACCAAAAGCATAAAAAAGCCACTCCAGCCAGCAGAATCCCTCACAGAACTTCCACTGAGCTAATGATGAGCTGTACAGCCAAGATTGTTTGTTTTCATATTGTTCTAACCACTCCAGGAATCCATATAGTTGTCACAAGTTCATCAGCAGAACTTGCTCTTGGCCAAATATGGTCCATTAAAATAGATGTGTGGAACATTGGCAGGTTTGCTTTACAATTTAATTAGTATTTTTTTTCCCCAGCAAATTATCACAAATACAACAAACTAGGCAAATGTAGGAGAAAATAGTATCTCCGGAATATCCGCCCGTCGACACGCTTAGGATAACATACTACTGTTAGAATTCCTACTGTCTTCAAATTTGTTTTGCCAAATCTTTCCCCCCCCCCCCCCTTAATCTATACTATAATTCTAAATTGGATTCCGTCTGTTTGTTTGTTTGTATGTCTGAAGCATCAAAATCTCAGAAACAGCACCACATAGCACAACGAAGCTTTCACTGTACATTCTGCAGCGGCTTTGTAGGTCAACGCAACTATTTTGAGCTTCCAATGTGACTCACCTCAAAAATTATGGACATTCTAAGTTTCCCTCGGCTGTCCATCAAATCTGTTAGAGCAAGAGCAGGGGGAAAGGGGGGAGTGGCTATTAAGGGAGGGGGTGTGTCCTTGCCTGGATCGGGGCTGTTGTGTGTGTGTCTCTCTCTGTGTGTGTGTGTGTGTGTGTGTGTGTGTGTGTGTGTGTGTGTGTGTGTGTGTGTGTGTGTGTGTGTGTGTGTGTGTGTGTGTGTGTGTGTGTGTGTGTGTGTGTGTGTGTGTGTGTGATGTGTCAGTGGGGGTGGGGGGGAGATGTGTCAGTGGGGTGGGGGGGGGAGAGGAGGAGGGGCAGTTGTGCGTTGCTAAATCTTTCATGGGAAAGAAAAAAAAAGGTATATTTCACCAGGTTTGCAAACTTGCATGAAGACTGTGCACAGTACTTTAATTGAATTCTCCATTAAATGCACATTATTCAACTGCAGTAATACAAACTCTGGCCATACCATATTGTTATTCTTAGAAAATAACAAGGTTACCAAATGTCTGCACTAAAACATCAAACTGAAAATGTGTCTCTGATTCTTTTCATATTTATTTTTTATTGTACTCTGCCTTATGAGAGCTAATCGCTTTTCTGGACATAAAATCATTATATAAATTTATCAGCGTACACAAATGTGTATTGAACAAGAACACTATATTGCTGTCCAAGGAACAGAGTGTATTCAAATATTTTTGAGACATTTGAATGAACAAAGCCTTACATAACCGTCTATCTTATATTTCATGTGTTTATTTTCAGAACCATTGGAAAAATCCCTTTTTTACATGACTTTGAATTTACAGATAAGTAATTATTTGCCAGCATCTGACTCTCCTAACTGATGGATTCACTGAAACCCCACCTCTTAAATGAAGCTTTCCATTAACCTGGGCTCAAGGCTATTGTCCCACAGTCACTCTTGCCAAGCACTGCCATCTACAGCACCTATGCTCTCATCTGCTGTCTCTGTAAGTCTCCCAACATACCACTTGGATTGTAAGCTCTCTGGGGCAGGAATTTCCTTTCCTATTGTCTGACTTAGTTCCGCTTATTTGATTATAATTCCCTGTACTGTATGGTCTTTGTAAAGTGCTGAGTACACTGGGGGGTGGAGGTTGCTATATAATTAAAGATATAAATACATTAATACATGGATTTACAATGCAGACATCTTGAAGATGCTGTTATATCCAATTTTAAATTTGTATTCTAAATATGTTTTTGTTTTACGGGATCTTCACATCCGTTGTTGTTTTATATTTATTTCAGGTGCTAAGAGTTTTACAGGCAGTCCTCGGTTATGCAATGGAATCCGTTCTGGAAGTAGCGTTGGATAGTGAAACCATTGTAAAGTGTCCCATGTTAATCAGTGGGGGTGAGCGTTAGATAACGCATTCCGGCGTTGGATAACGCATTGCAGCGTCGAAAAAGGCCCTTAGGGTTGCATTGTAAAGCGTTGGATATGCCGTTCGTTGTAAAGTGAAACGTTGGATAGCGAGGACTACCTGTACTGCTTTTTAATGGAAAGTACAATAGGTTCATACTTCGGAAGGCAGGGAATTCATTATATTTTGAATGAAAAGAAAGAACAGAGACGGGCCCATCGTCCACATAAGGCCTGGAGGACCAGCATCAGGAATGAGCTGTGGAAGACGGGAGTATCAAAGGAAGGTGTTCCCCCCCTAGGTATCCATCTGTCTCATCACCTGGCTACATGTGGGCAGACTCAATGCTCTTCCTACATGTAGCCAGGGGAGGATTACAGGAAGAGTTTGAGAAGAGAAGGTGTTTAAGAAGAGTTGAGTGGGACACCACGGCAGAACAAAGATTTTGCAAAGGTCCCACCTGCCCACCCTTCAACTCCCTTCAAGAAATAATGTTGGCTTTATGATAATGCACAGAATATGTTTCAGCTATCAGAGATAATCATCGCAGCAGGGACAGTATGGTGGGATTGCCAGCACAGCCAACATCCAGGATGCAGAAAACAGAGATTCAGGCACCGGACGTAAGTTGGGCCATATGGTTAGAAGAAGACATTGGTAGGCAGTATGTTCGACCCGTCTCTGCCCAAATATCAGGAATGTGGACGTAGGGTGCCCACTGTATGGTTAGACTCTAGCAGCCACAGGGGCTTTGGTTTCCAGTTATTGCTTCCCAGTTGGGGGAAAGTGAACTCCAACCTGGGCAGTTGTCAAAATTGGGCCCAGTTTGGCCAATGGCTGTTGGGCATTCTCTTTAATAGATGTATGTGAAATGGTTTATTAAACCTTTTATGCTCATGACATGTGTGTTGGACTCATGTATTTATTTATTAAGAGTTTAAGAGGTGAAAAGGGCCTCTTCGTTACCTAAGATCAGGAACCCACGTATTTAACATCTGTGTTTTGGTCATCCTCACAGTAACATTACGGATAGTCCAAATTTGGGATAATGGTTTAGCATCTACTGCATGGTATATGGAAAGTTAAAGCATTTTGAGGCAGTGGTCCCTGCCTTGGTTTTGCAAATGTTGTGATTTAAAAAAAAAAAAGCATAACACAAATGTCCAATAAGTGCTTCCAATGCCGAACCTAAGGTGTGCAAATAATTACCTCTGGATCCCAAAATGTTGACGTTTCCACTATACTATCTTCACTCACATGTTATCCTATGGTGTCTTTTTGGCTCCAAATACACTTCATAGATTGGTTTCTGTGGAGGACATTGACTGCCCTTCCACATACTAGTCAATGTAGTGAGATACCAATGATGCACCTTTAGGAAAACATGCATTTCCACTCACTTGAATTAAAGCGAACACTTCCCAGGTGTTAGTAGAGAGTAATCGTGCATTAACATGCAGGTTAACCGATATTGTCATTTTTATTGCATCAGCACAATTAAGAAGAGATGACCATAGTATTTTCTTTTATTCTCTGACCCTTGTCAATACATCATGGTACCCAGTAAGTACTGTATAATGTTTCACAATACTGGCTCTGCATCCATTCTTGGACATATTTTCTAAGTCCGTCAGTTCTACGAGTACGGAGGCATTTGTGTAATAAAGCAAATATGCAGCCCTTTAATACCACAGAGAATATTGCAATGTTTTTTTTCTTCCTGTGGACATAATTGAATTTAATTTGCTCAGGTTTTCTGTCTTACACTCCCCGGAATGAGAAAAGGCTGAAGCACATGTCCATTTAGTTGCATCGTTATTCAGCTATCCAAGCCAAATGTAGCACAGTGTATAAATATCTATACAGTACAACTATTGTACAACTATACAATGATACTAGAGCTTCCTGCTGAAAATGTAAAGAGAGAAGAACCTTGTTTTCAGCTGAGAACAACAATTACCATTCCGCATACCAGCTGTTATTGCTAAAACAATGAGACGATGCAGCCACTTTCAACGGAAAAATGTACCATCCATATTTAAAATTAGCTTTGTTCCTCTTTTCATTCAAACATACCCAGATGCCCCCCCCCACCCCCCCTGATAACACATGCAATAGGAGAAATAAATATTCCCTTTGGTAACAGGAAATTTCACTCTGCGATTTGTCTCTGTAATTCTTAAGTAAACGTATTTGTAACTACAACATTGACGGAAGATATGATGGTCTTGCTTTATTTTTTTTTATTTTCTAGCCTGTTTTATTATTTGCCGCATTATCTATTAAAGATTTCACTACGCTGTGAGTTCCACATTCCAGCTGATACGTTGTGAGTTACAGAAATGCCAGTGGAGGTACCGTATAAAAAAAAGCAAAGCGCATAGGAAGGGCTAATAGCTCTGAAGCCAAGCAGCATTCCAGAATGCCTTAGGCTATTGTGTTATTAATCCATTGCTGGCTTCAAGTTTTTGCGAACCACGTTGACAGAAAACTGTGTTTTAATTAGAAATGCACCATGTTCAATTTATATTCTGGGATGTAGCTGGGTTTTGTGTGGAGCCACTTAACAATTAATTCTTACAGGTACATTATTTATTATTATTTAAAATGCCCCCAACATATTTCACAGTGCAGTACAATTGGGGATGAAATAAAGTGATTATATATATATATATATATATATATATATATATATATATATATTAAGAAAAGAAACACCAAGTTAAAACATACACTGGTGCATAACGTAAGCTTCACATCTACATTAATTTACTTCCACATTCTGATAAGTCCATCCCCCATTGCACAGTCACGGAATAAGTCACTGATTGAGCTACCTGTGCTGAAGCAGGGATATCCTTAAAACCTGACCTGTTGGGGGGTCTTGAGAACTGGAGTTGAGCTCCCCTGCACTAAGGCTATTAAATGTGTATAGAGGATTTCATATTTATACATGAGAAAAAGTGGATCCTAAATAGACATTGTATGTTTCTGATACCAGGGTTAGAGGCTTACTCTATATCAGCCAAAGCTGACACTTTTTTTGACCCCAAATTTAGCCAAAATCTTCCAGAATGGCCACTTCAGACAGTATAGAGTAAGGCCATTAGTCTGTTTGTAGTCTTTGTTGTTATCAATAAGAATGCTATTTGAAATCAGTCTGTTTGTGAGTTTGATACTTTTTTCTACCAATTGTATTATATAAAACATTTTTGCGTGTTGGTCTCTTTTTAATCCTTACATGTTTCCACTTCAATGAAGAAGTATATGGAAGATCAACTGTCCAAATAGAGGAGGTTTAAATCCCCCAAACAAACGTTTGAATACATCTGCTATCAATTGAGTGCTATTAATCTACCCCCCCCCCCCCCTCCCACCCCCCTATCACTGATTGATCATTCTCGGTGTCGCACTATTTAATGTCCTCCTCTTATTTTCACAGATAGTGGAATATTCTGCCCTCCGAAGTTCGTGTTTCGTTATTAGTAAGAATTGGCTGGAGACAGCGAAGAGAGAAAGGTCAACATTCTCTTCTTAGAAATCTTTTGTTACAGTAAAAGAATGGGATTTGAGCTCGCTGGGGATATCAGAGGTAAAGATAAGTGTGGAAAGTGACAGAAGGTGCCAGGTTTTTGGTGCCAATCCCGCAGATGCACTATCACACTTTGTGACAGGTATTTTGTTCATCTCTCATAGCGTTTGGCGTCAATATACTGCATCTAATTCCAACACCAGTTTCTCTGCTAATATCAAAAGAGCTTTTTAAGTAAATTGGTAGATACATGTAAATTAATTCAGTGATTTGTGTTCATTCAGATTTACCAAGCTTAACACAATATGTATCCTATTATTATTTAAATCTACTGTGAGTTCATTTTTGCGGTGTTATTTATTACTGTATAAGGTTTAGGGGGGGGGGGGGAAGCAAGGGAGAATACAATCTTAATCGCCAGGTAATAAGATAGAAAATAGGTTAACCCTATCTGTGCTACAAAGCTCCATGATTTAGAGACATACAAGCAATGGGGGAGCGTGGGATTAGAAAAACATTTGACAATAAAAAACAATAAAATACAATAAAATTAATGTGGTTACAACAATATTGCTGGGGGTTGGTGAAAATATTAAATACACTTACACGGCCATGTGCAAGCGGACACGGTAATGTGGTTTCTTTAAGCAATTCCAGTCACTCCCAACAACAGGTAATGGTGGTTTAGAGGGGTTTGAAATAAATATATAAATATATCTGTACTCACACGGCCATGTGTGAGTCCTTGCAGGAAATTGGTAACTTTGGGGTTAAATTAACCCATCTGCATCTCCCCCCAGTGTAGACTCTTCTTTGTTTGCAACCAACGTGGGATTCTAACTCCAGTCTTGGGCATCAGATGGGGACTCTCCCCAGTGGTGGTAGTAGGGGGGGGAGTAGGTAGAGAAAGTGAGGCACGTTGTCAGTGGGGTTTAAAACACATTTATTAGTTTTAAAAGCAATTGGTACAACAAGACTCACATACATACATAGTGGTTGGACCCCTGGCCTCCTCGTGCAGTCCAGGATACAGTTTAAGCAGCCGTTATTGCCAATCACGCGTCCGTGATGCAGGAGGAAAACAAAACAAAACTTTTTCTCCTTATCTGCAATGGCTGCCTGGTTGATCCGGCTACGGGAGCCACGTTGGGCCAAATTCAGCAGGAACTTTAGAGCTACGCGTTTCGTCGAATCATCGACTTCCTCAGGCTCAACTCCATGATTGCATTGCAGAAGCCGTCCGCAAAATAAAAGACAATTTTTCACCATACTGTAGATCAGGGGTTCGGGGCACGTGATTATTTTTTGGGGGTGGGGGGCGCAGCAGTTACAGTGGCCATGCGTTCTTCCCCAAGGCATTGAAATTAAATGCCAGGAGACTACGCGAGGCCTCTGTAACTCACTTACCTTGATTCAGATGGCTTTGGGCGATGCGTCGCCGTGGCAATGCCGCGGGGGTCACATGACGTCGCGTGACCCCGCGACATCATTTGACACTTAATACAAGGTAACAGGGGATGAGAGCAGTGGGGGAGATGTGGCAGGGGGGCGCAGGGCAAAAAGCTTGCGCACCCCTTCTGTAGATGAAGTTATCGTTGAGCAAAATGTCAAAATATTTCTTGTATTGATTGTCTTGAACATGTCCTGACTGTGGGCAAATCATTTTGACTGATAGATTTTCTGATACCGGAGGGACAGGCCACACCTGCTCGTTCACAGGTGAATCTGGCTATAGTAACATTCCTTCAATCTGTACAGATGTCTTTAAATCCAAAACTATTCATCCGATCTCTTTGAAATAACGGGCGCTTCTGAAAAATGTCTCTAGATGACAACGATCTCACCATTTATCCTTTATCATAGATGCCACTGAAAAGCGTAAATGGAAGTAATATCCAGCACCGAAACAACAGAAAAACAAAACTAGAGTATTTAACACCCTATGCAGTCAGAAACATTTCAAAGCCCGCGGACTAAACTATGTGTCAAAAATACAGCTTGGTCTGACAGCCTTATTTTTTAAGCGTGTGACAGTTTCAACTGCAAGCAGAAATGAAGGACAAGGACTTGATGCCATCTTTTCATGGCTGTCAGCTCTGGCAGGCGAGAGGTATATCTTAGGACAGCACACTGCCCAGCAATTGCTTTCATGAGTAGGACCACACTTCTTCCATCATTATTCATCCCAACCTCTGCATGAGGACCAAAATGCTACAGTAGCAAAGTTTATTATCTAGCGTTGGTCTGCTTGACGTGAGCAACAATTCAAAAAGATAGCTAGACTTTTGCTGCCGGGGTAGTATTTGTAATCTACAGTTGTTCTAGTCATTACAGCACTGAGCGCTGCCCTTAACATTTGACAAATGCAATTTGTATCGTTTCCTTGTGCCATCTACAAAATAACAAAATGTGCTCTTTTTGTTGTTGATACCAGCTCAGTTATTTTCTCATCTTTAAAAGAAAGTCCTGATATCTTAACGTGCACGGCTCTTTCATGTTGTGTTTACTTTTATTTTTACATCTCTAAGTACATTTTGTTATAGGGATTATTGGATCATTTTTATAGTAGAAGACTATTGTTTTTACATTAAGGAGCTTTCTGAATATCCTTGTAACCTTTATCACCCTGAGTGCGTCCAGGACTTGCTGCCGTGCGGTCCCTTCAGTAGGGGTTAGATGGCCGATGGAGCGGTCAGACTAAGCCCTGGGAAATGAGTATAAAGACCCGATGATGTACCTGGTGCATTATTAGGGTCTCTGGTTAGCCATGGCCTGTATGGTACCTACCAGGTCTGTATTTAGGGTACTGTAAGGGTTGAAGTTATTCACTTGGTTCATATCCCAGTGTCAGATCCATCTGACCATAGTTACTTGATCTCTTTGTACTTTGACACCACAACTTATAATATACTGTACTGGGCTGGGCCTTCTGCAGAAACACTTTATGTACAGCGCTGATATACAATATTGTCACAGCACTATTTATTAGAGATGTGCAATGGTTTTGCTGAAGTTTGCAAAACAGGCGGAATTTGCCTATTTTTCTTAAGCAAAGTATATTTGAAGACATTTGTACAACTGGGCCAAAATTCTGGCAAAAGCCGCAAAACTGTCATGATCTGGTGAAAATTTTGCATTTTCATGCATTACTGAGCAATTTCTGGATTTTTTTAAAATGAAAACCACAAATTTAAGGGGAAAAAAGCACAATTGTGCATGTACTGTACTGTATATCCATATGGTAAAAAAAATATTAGGCACTATGGGACACAACATAACGTAACACATTTGTACTGCCCAAACCAATATGCTGATGCCTTTAAAGTATTATTATTGTTTATTTTAAAGCGCCAACATATTCCACTGTGCGGTAAAATGGGGGTACAGACGTTTGATAATTACATAAACAGAGTTACATACAAGTGAGGACAGACATGCACAAATAGTTACAATAGGCCCTGATCCTGGGAGCTTACACTCCAGAGGGAATAAGGTGTGATGTTGAAACAAAAGTTTAAATATCTTCTCATCGTGGGATGGAATATGTCTCAGGTGGAGGTTGTTCCAGCTGCACAGCTGATCCTATTAAAGTTTGAGGGTATGGATTTTAGGGGGTGTAACGTTGCATGGAGATTGGTCCAGTCGCACAGCTGGTCCCAATGGGATTGGAGGGGGAGAGGAGGAGTTGAATGTTAGGGGTGTGCCAGATAAGCTTCCTGGAAAAGGTGAATTTTCAGGGAGTTTTTACATATCTGGAAGCTGGGGGACAGTCTGATGGTGCGTGGCAGGGAATTCCAGAGAGAGGGGGCAGCACGGGAGAAGTACTGTAAATTAAAGAATCTTAGTACCAATCTATATTGAAATGCTAGATTTTAGTGAGTCTCTTCTTGGAATCCATATTATTATTATTATTTGCCAAATTATTGTTCTAGAATGTATACATGCTTCTGCCACTGACATTAGTAAACCAATATTGTCGCTGTTGAGCACATACAGTATACTCAGCCACCCAACATGAAAATATTACTGAACACAATTTACTTTATTGAATAGAAAGAAGATAGTATAATCCTTCCTGCTTGGTTAATTCACAAGGGAAAATTAGATCATCACAGAGGAAAGAGTTTAAAGAGAAAGCCTAACTTGCATGAATATTAAGGGAATATCTTTGGGGAACAAAGTAACTCGATTTTACTTTTCAGAAGCCTTGCATGATATCCCAGATGAAGCATTAGTGTGGGCTAGGTGGTATTTACCCAGGGGAACCCCAATGGAATACAGAACATGATTTGCTTTTCGCTCGCGAATCCATTTGGGAAACTACTAGAGGCCTTGAGACACATGCCAAGAGAGAGAACCACATTTCAACAAGCCCTCGTGTCTGCTAACTGTATGGCAGAGCAAGGCTAAGATTGAGCTATTCGCATGAGTACATTCATAATCACCATTCACACTGTGAACTCCAAAATTCACTGTCAACAGAAGCAATACACATACACAGTGCAGTTTTCGTTTGAGTTTCTCGCAAGAACACTTCAATCAAATGGACCATAAACAACTGAATGTCTTTGGTATCACAGCAATACAAAGTCAAAGATGAAAAACCCATCTCATGCTGCGAGGTTTTTGCATAGCACAGCAGAAACCTTTAATAACATGTTTTAAAGTTTCAGTGCGTCGCTGCAATACATTAGAGTCTGAATCAACAACATTTATAATAACGTTGTTATTAAGGATTATTGTAATTGCTCTATATAAATTCCCGCGCTACACAGGGTAATGTTTCACTGATAATATACAGTACCTATTAAGTGAATGAAAAAGAAACATTCTGCATTACAACTCAGACCTGCTGTGCGGCCATTACAGAAAGGGATGTTTAAGGAATTATTTACTAAAGTTTCTCGGCTGCAAAAATGCGGCAAAGCCCGTGCAAAAGAGTGGTACCAAACGTATGATTTCCTTTCAATTGGATTCCTTTTCTTTGATACAGAACATGCAGTATTGGGCTGTTTGTTTCCTACTGTTTTTGACCCCGTTTTGCAGCTGGGAGACCTTAGGAAATAGTCCCCATCGCATTGGCTAAACACACATACACAGAGCCTTTAAAGTGGGAAAGTTAAAATGGATGGACACCTGGGTACCAATAATTAGATTGCAAGCTCTTGGCTGCAGGGATTTCATAGCCATTCATAGCCATTGACCGGAAGTCATCTCCATTAATAATACTTGTGTGCTCATAGGGATGTTACATTAGTATTAATTATTAGTATTAATAATAATAATTAATAGTAGTAACCATTGTTATTATTAGCTAGGTTAGTATAGGTCAGATTACTTCAATACCTGCCACTGACTGGTATCTATTACTTTGTGTATTTTACAGAAGGAGTAACTTTCTACCAGTGACTTTATTTATGACCAATGATACATTCTGACAATAATTGGTAAACAATACACTAGAAAACAGCTTGCGCCATAACCCATGCTTCAGAAATTCTATGAACCTGCTATATCTGGTTGTTACTGTATAATGTAAAACCTTAGAGAAATTAAATGTGAGAGACTGAAGGCTCAAAGACAGGAATGACCCCAAGGTTGCTGCAAGCTGCCTGCATTTTAAACTGTTGGTCATTAGAGTACACTGCGTTAGAGTATCTTCTCTTACAACATTCAGGGATTAAATTATCATGACCCACGTCTCCCAAGGATTGCTGCACGGGTAATCATATCACATTTACCTCTCACTCCGTGTGGAATAAGAAACCAAAACACAGTTTACAACAGTATTTGTGCAGACAGCGCTAGCATGCAGATGCAGCCTCACTTAGAAATGTACTGGACCCAATTACAGTATGTGACCTTCTCAGAACATACTTAAGAAGCACATACATATTATAATCTACAGCTCAACCCCCTTATAACGCGGTGCTTGGGGTCCAAAAAATCACACCGCGTTATAAGCGGATCGCGTTCGAAATGATGTACAGTTGTATGCATTGTACAATAAAGTATTTAAGACACCAATAATCGTGTTGTAAAGTATTCATACATACGAAAATTGGGAGCCGCGCTTGCAGCGCGTTATAAGCGGATTCGCGTTGTAACGGATCGCGTTATAACGGGGCTGAGCTGTACTTTTATCTGTCGCAAAAGATGAATGCTTCCTTTTGACAGGATTCTTTTTTAGAATTATTGGCAACATGAACACATGAGTCACAAGAGGAAGGACTTAGAACCAGAGTGAACTAATGCCTATGAGGTTTTGATTGGGGTAGGTGTTGGTAACTGACACCATTTAAAGAATGAAAAAAAACATAAAAAGATAAGAATAAATATTTTTTCAATCAAAACAAAAAACTTTTAGGTGTTTGTGAAGTATTTAAATCTACAGGCAAATTATCAAATTGCCTTCTTTTTCAATTTTTTGTCATAATGATTAGAGTGGGGGAAATGAATTGAACACATTTCTTTAAACATTCGCAAACCCGTGAATATTCGCCGTTGTGGTTTGAAGAAATAAAAATCCGCCAGAAAGTATGGAAATCCAATGACGATTTTATTTTGCTTGTTTTCACTTTAAAAAAATATAACTTTTTACCTTTAATTCAAAGAATGCTTACAAAAATGTGTCTAAATCTTTGTTGAAAATGCAAATACTTTGGCCAAAAGAATAACAATGAATAAAAACAGGTGGATTTCTCTGGTCTGACATGGGTCCGCAAATAATCACGCTTGCAAATAAATGCCATATTTGCTGCGGGTTCGAACATGTAAAAAATGTGTCCATGTCTAATAATAATATCTCCATTAACCAACCCGATATAAATGGGAAACAAATGAATAACATGTAGAATAAGGGCTTTAAACGCATCATCCAAAACTCCTTCCATTAAATAAGTTTTATACCTGTAAAAATATTGGCAATTTCTTTCAGGTAGGAAAGATGTCCATGTTCTGTAGACCTTCACTGGGTTTAGGTTCCATAGGAAGAAAGTAGGAAAATGATACACTATGAGGATCTCTCATCCATAAATAGAGAATATTGACCAGTGTGCCTCTAAATGTTTCCCAGAGTAATCAAGCTATTAAGTTGCAAAATACTATATTTTATTTCATTGTAAACCTTAGAATGAATGTTTAGGTCACACTATTGTTGCATTTCAATTCCACCGAACATTCCTTCTTGTCAACATTACGTGTTCCCCCAGCCTCTTCCTGTTACACTATAATCAGCTTCAAAATTAAAAGAGTGAGCTCAACAATATCTCTGTGATCATCACATGGACCCAACAAGGCTACATGCTAGTTTTCCTTTATTTACCCGTGCTATGCAGTCCTTTAAGATCATGTTTGTGTGCTTACAAATAGTTCCCTGTACTTACAGGGTTAAGAAATTCTAATTATGGCTGGACTATTTAGTATTTCCATTCAACACACATTAGTGTTGCTCTGTTCATGCAAACTGTTAAATATTAATTGACCTTCACTTTATATGACTGTTGCGGAGCAAGGGCCCCCCTTAAACTCAACTTCTTCAGTACGGTAATTTAGTTAAAGAACTTGCAGGCGTTGTTAAAATCCCCCCCCCCCCCGCCCTCCCCCGTTTACGGCCATAGCAAACTAACAGCAGTGATAAATTATATTTCCAGTCTGAAACCTTTAAAAAATAATGGTCAGAAGCGGCCATTCAGGAAGCTTTTGGCCCACATCCCCCCTGTTTGAGTTCAATGAGGATAGTCAGTCGAAAACAGAAAGGCTGCTTCTGACAATAAATAATGATCCCCTTTAGTCTCTCATCTTGGTGAATATTTGTGAATGTCGTCAGTTCTCACACTAGTGTATTGCTGGGAGAGTGTAAAAGGGCGAAGTAAATAGGAGTGTTTAAACATCTGCACAAAGTTTACTGAACACGCAGATATCTTAAACTAGTTTTGGGAGCTGAACTCTGAGATCTCAGCACTTAGAGAGGCTGCAATTCATTTTCTCATGTAATCCACTGGACAGGGCCAGAGACAACCAAACAAGGCATTGATTTACTGGAACATGAAACTTCATTCAACATTCACCGTGAGATCTACAGTACCTTCCAGAGATCTCATTTCTCAATCTCAAATCAACATGTAGAATTGTAATTTACTTGTTTGGAGATCCTCCTCCCTCACCCTCTTCTCCACCTCCCCCTTCTTCTCTATTCTCCCCCTTCCTCCCTTTCTCCCCCTCCCCCGGCATCCTGATAACATGTAACAAAGTAACACAACATTCTACGATGCAATTCACATTTCAGAGATCTGGCAGCTCCACCTGCAGAACATACTTGATTGCTAACATTAAAAATACATTTAAATAAGCCATCTGGAGATCATGATTGTGTCTTAAACTTAGTTTCTTGTGCAGTTAGTATAACACAATAAGCATATTTTAACTTCTCAGATAGTTGTTCTACTATAACATAGTGGCCATTGTGTCCAAATCGTTATGATCCATATGATATCAATAAGCTTTGTTAACACATATATTTAAACAGAGGCAAAGAAGGAACCCATACACTGCAGCTTGTTTTATTTCTGCACATACCCACGTTTGATAAATACAGATGTTAATGTCTCAGAGAAAAGGAAAGACAGACTTCATATAAAAGTAACGACCTTCTCTAATCTATATCACTGACAATGGCTAACTTATATTTATATACATAATCAATTAGTTGTGTACTGTATATAATTCTAATTGGAATACATCTCACCACAAGTTGAATAGGTTCATTAGTGTCAGTGGTATATAAGGAGATTAAATTTCTCTACATTTCCACATATAGCGGAAGCCCCAATATTTACCAGTTTTGTGAATTGTCCAAAAGTTTTACACATCTCAGTTCAAAACGAATACAGAAATACCACATATTCAAAAGTAAAGATACCGCATACGTGAGACTTAAACGCAGTCATTATTTCTTCATACAGTATATTATTACAGGACGGACACAACATTTTGACGGCAGAGAAACCCACCCTTCATCAACTATTGCGTACATCCAATAGTTTGGTACGCGGATTTCAGCGGGTCAATCTCAGAAAGGGGCGATTCGCGTTTTGTGGATTTTTTAATTATTATTGCTGTAGCCCCGACCCCCGTTTACCTCCGTGGTGGGTGCTGGAACAGGGGAGGTGACAGGTAAGGGGGCTGCGCAGGTAGAGTTTGCGGGCTGGCGACTGGATAGCCGGAGCTTCGCGGCGCACCCGGCAAGCGGGGCCACCATCTTGTGAGTTCGCACATGCGCAGTGGATGCCGTGCGCATGCGCATTAGAGGCAGGTGCCGCAATGGGACTATCTATCCCAGCATGCTCTGGGAAGCCGGACATGTGGAGCAGGATAGCTAATTGGGCATCTGGATCCACGGAGAGGGAAGAGAAAGGTTTGGCGCAAAGAGAGGGACCAAGCCAGTCAGGAGCAGGATGCAGAGGAGTGTCCCAGATGCTAGTAGCCCTGGGACTAGGCCAGATTTTCCCTGTAGGCCCCAACTAGTCCCCAACTCATGGTAGTGCCAGCGTGTGTATAGGGAAGGCCATTTCAGCTAAGGACACCCCTTTTAGCTGCTGCATCAGTGGACAGAGCCATGCGGCAATCTGCGGCCTGAGACCAGACTTCAAGGCAACCATAGACACTCATATGGACACACTCCAGCCGGAGCTCCCTCAGAGGTGGACGCCTTCGTGGAAGGAGCGGATAGATTGCGTCGTGGAAGGAGCGGATAGATCGTGTCGTGGGCTCACTCTGCAGTCCGACAGATCCACTCTACAGTTTGGCCTGGTCTGGCACCACTGGCCTTACACAGGGGTAGCACTACTCCACACACACTATGGGGTGGGCCTGTGTTGGTGGACACCGGGTGGGTAGGTTCCCAGGGCACCCTCATAACTTTGGGGGATCCTCACCGGGGTGTGGACAAGGTGTGGTCATATACAGTGGGGGTACTGTATAGGTACGGCCTTGTGTGGCCTTGTTATTATTCTGTTTATCTGTTTATATACCAGTAAATATAAGATAGCCATAACGCGTGTGTATCCTTATTCCTTACTGGTGGGTTCCTGTGAGGGGTTATCCTACTGTGTTAGGATCTCTCTTATGTACATGTGCTGTATACCAACGAAGGTGATCACCCCAGGCTCCCAGCGGCGGAGGATCAGGCCTCCTGTAAGCCACGCAGGTAACGGCAGCACAGGTAGTTTCCCTTAGACACAGGGAAAGGGGGCTACTTTGCCAATACACTTCCCATGGACGGATGTGTTGAATCCAATCCGCAAAGAGGTTGCTGAATCCGCGGATTGGATTCTACAAAACTGTCCGCGGGTTGTATCCAATGGCGGTTTTTGATGAATCTGCGCGGATTCCACATTATGAAATGGATTTTTGGGGGAAATGTGAGAAATGGATTTGAGCGCAGATTCACCCATCTCTAATTACAGCTCAACCCCGTTATAACGCTGTGCTTGGGGTCCAAAGAGTCACACCGCGCTATAAGCGGATCGCGTTAGAAATAATGTACAATTGTATGCATTGTACAATAAAGTATTTAATCGTGTTGTAAAGTATTCATAAATACGAAAATTGGGAGCCACGATTGCATCACGTTATAAGCGGATTCGCGTTGTAATGGATCACGTTATAACGGGGCTGAGCTGTATATATGAGAAAATAAATGCTGTAATACCTGTTTTCAAGTTTCACGTGTGTGACATATATATATACGTGCGTGAAACTTGAAAACAGGTATTACAGCATTTATTTTCTCATATATACAGCTCAGCCCCGTTATAACGTGATCCATTACAACGCGAATCCGCTTATAACGTGATGCAATCGTGGCTCCCAATTTTCGTATTTATGAATACTTTTTCTCGATTCTAAGACGCACCTTTTTTCCAATTTTCACATGTCTGAAATCGGGATGCGTCTTAGAATCGATGTATTAAAAAAATTAAAAAGTGTCTACAGCACTAATTCCCTCTTTTCACTTACCATGTTTCAGGAGAGGTCCCATGTCAGCGGAGGATGAAGCAGGCAGTAGCAGTGCGGTGGCGGTGGCAGGACAGGTCCCAAGTCTGCAGGTGAATGAAGATAAGAAGACAGAGGGCGTGCGGTGGCGGTGGCAGGAGATCATAATAGCAGGAGAGTTAAGAAGGAGTGGAACGGCTTGGGAGGTGCACACTGTAACACCGGAAGTTGACCGATGTCTGACCTCCGGTTACAATGTGAACCTCCCCAGCCGTTCCCCTATGCCGCTCTGCTCCTACTCAGCTCTCCTGCTATTATGATCTCCTGCTGCTGCCGCACACCTGCTGTCATTCACCTGCAGACTTGGGACCTGTCCTGCCACCGCACTCCCGAACGCTGTCCATCTTCAACGATCTGCAGACGTGGGACCTCTCCTGCCGTTGCTGCCCACTTCCTCCTTCGCTGACATGGGTCCTCTCCTGAAACATGGAGAGTGAAAAAGTCATTTTCCTGGATTGTAAGGGCCAAATCGATGGTGCGTCTTACAATCGAGGAAATACGATATATATATATATATATATATATATATATATATATATATATATATATATATATATATATATGAGCATACAGTAATATTTCCATTTGAGATATATATATATATAACTTGAAAACAATGTATTACGGCATTTATTTTATTTATATATATATATAGTACATTTTTGAGCTATTCAGAAAATCTACCAAAAAGTACTGCATGAGTGTTACTGTTCCGTTCTAATAAGAATTCCCACCAATAAGGTTTTTGTCAGAAAACATTAACAAACACTTGATTATTTAGTGTCGTGGATCCATGTATATGCCCCACACATGAATTTCTACGTCCACAATCTGAGATGCAGACTTTCAAAGTTATGTTTCAGATGAGACAAGTCCTCAGTAACCTGCGTGAGGCATACTGTGTGTATGGATAACCTCTTGAGGGATTTAAGCTGTTGACCAAACTAGCAATAACTCAATTGCTGCTAAAGACAGAATATACATGACTGGCATTGAACAGTAGGTAACCTAATGCATTCTGTTTTTCTCTTTTTTTTGTGATCCTGACAGATTTATTGGTTCACACTGTAATCTTTTGCCTCTCTTGATGCTGTTTTCCCTATGACTTTCGATCTTTGTTTTACACATTGTAAACCCAAGTCTTTCATTTCCTATCTCTGGGACCTAAATCAATCTATATAATGACTCTCCTAATTCTTAATTTATGGATTCTTGAACATGCAGAACATGCTATTTAAGATCAATCTTTCATTCCTTTTATTACTCTGCAAGTATCTTTTAGGGCAGGGGTGCGCAAACTATGGGGCATGAGATTTTCTGGGGGCCCCCACTTCCCCGAAGGCATTTAAATTAAATACCGGGGATCGTGCGAGGCCTCTGTAACTTTACTTACCTTAACTTTCTAGCGACGCATTGCCATGGCAACCGCAGGGTCACGTGACATCGCGTTGCCATGGCAGCGTGATATTGCATGACCTCGCGGCATCATTTGACGCCGGAGCCGAACAAGAGGAGGGGGGGCGCGGGCGCAAGCAGGGGGTGAGAGCAGGGAGGAGGACGCAGGGAGAAGGGTTTGCTCACCCCTGTTTTAGGGTATCGGACATCGATAGGCGTTACCTTCCATTCAAGTTAAGGCCGCATTCTTATTGGGGCTCCGTTGATCCTGGCGTTTGCCATTTAACTTCCGAAATGCATGCTATTCCCATGTAACCAGAGATAAAAAAAATGACTAACATTGTAATTAAGTTACTCTTTATGGTTCATGTAATACGCATACAAATTGTTTCATTATGACAGTATAATGCATATATAATACTTTTAGCTATCTTGCTAAACATACGTGCTGTTCATCACAGTTGTCATATTATTAAGCACATTTAAAAATGGAAGATATGTAACAATACTTTTAAAACTGGAAAGCACAATATACTGTATGTATTGAAATATGAAAGATAGCATTATGTGTAAGGTAAATAATCTCATTAATCACTATAACATAAGGAACAGACTTTGGCAATCTTCTCATACCAAGGGCAAGGCCAAAGCCTGCATTCCATTTCATATTGGAGGTCACAGTAGATACCATGTGTAATCAGTAATACTTTGTATTATTTTCTGACCTTCCTTAAAGGCACTGACTTTCCACTGGACTTTTCCTTATAACTAAATATAATTGCTAGTGTAACCCCCCTGCTTCGGCTTTTAGGGAAATTACATTGTGTACTCAGCATGGGTTACCATGATTCAGGGTGCTGGATACAACATAATAAAGCAGGGGCTCTGGTCTATGCTATTACTTTATGAACATCCCTATACAGTATACTCTCCTGAGGCTCCTCTCCTCTTGTCCTCCAGAAACCTGCCTTTCAGACCCTTCCCCCTATCTTATATCTCCCTTCTGACATCAGTACCACCCCAAGGTAACACAGGGTGGGACCCAGCACTCACAGTGACCTGGTAACCCCATTGAAGGGGGTCACACTAGTGACTTGTTAAATACCAAATGAGGTTTCCCACAGCAGTCATTTACATAGTGAAAGAGTCTGTAGCAAATCCCCCTATGAAATATTTCAGTTTGTGGCCAGGTATTTGGGGATGGGGATATACCAAAATAAGTGTCACCATCAACAGCTTTTCTAATGACTCCTCTCTCCTTCACTCTATGCTTTCTCAATTTCCCTTCCTCATTTTAAAGTTGGTCATATAGTGAAGGCTCAAATCCACAGAGCTCCATTACTGACTTAACGGGGCGTGAACTTGAAAGGGAGAGAGGGGGCAAGAGGGAAGAGTGGGAAGAGCGGGGGAGAGGGGGGGGGCAGGGGAGAGGGATGGGGGGAGAGAGAGGCGAGGGAGGAGGGGAGGGGAAAGGAGGGGAGAGAGAGAAGGTGAAAGGAGGGTGGGTATGTATGTATGTATGTATGTATGTATGACCTCAATCACACATTCAAACAACACATCGAGAGACATCTATGCACAAAAAGGCGAAACTTGGTATACATGCTAATATGATATGCAAAATATATTTGAATGACTCCTATTAGCATATACCCCAGGGATAAATAATATACTGTATATAGCACTTGGGACTGTAGTAAAATGATAAGCTAATGCAAGACAGTGCATCCTGGTAAGCCTATTCTAATGAGATCAATAACGGCTGCTGCTTTTGCATATTATTATCTTTGTGGATTGGCGTTAACCTCAGGGAACAGAACGGCAGTTACTGATTTAGGTAACAGGATGTTATGAGCCTTGAGTTCACGGAGTTTGGTTAATCTGGGCCGAAGTGCCCAGCTCTCGCATTCCATTCCAAGCTTCTTTTATCAATCTGCCATTGGTGTTCACCACAATCTACAGCTTCTCTCTGCTTTATACCATGTTACAGTACGCCGAAGGTAAATATCTTTTAATTTCTTTAAATACAACTATTAAGACAGGGGTGACCAACTCCCGTCCTCAAACTTACTCGTTTTAAGTATATCCCTGCTTCAGCACAGGTGGCTCAGTCATGGACTGAGCCATTGATTAAGCCACCTTTGCTGATGCAGGGGTGTCCTTAAAACCTGACCTTTTGGTGGCCCTTGAGGAATGGAGTTGGCCACTCCTGTATTAAGGGATGAGCCCATCAATTCTTACAGCCCAATTCTAATAGATTTGTTCCCATCTATAAATGGTACCACCAAATAGAGACTGGCTTTCAACCACGTCGCAATTTTACTAAGTGAAGAAGGGGAAGAAGATTCCGGCATCAAAGTTTTAGCCTTGTGCAGCTGATAATCCCTATTCAGAAATGAGTATCAAAAACTTTGAATAGTTAACTTAAATTAAATGTAACTTCTATTCAAATGTTGAGCTGATTACATTTTGATGAACCCCGTATCGCTCCAACAATGCCTGGCATGGAGTTGTTACCGAGAGGCAAAGCATGCACAGTACACCTTCCTCTGATGCTTCACTTTACGCTTCAAGCGTTCTGCTGTAAACTCTGTTTAACCAATGAACTCTCAGGGGGCCAGCAATTAATTGCACCGAGTGTTTTAGGGAATCACGTTCAGCATTTAAAAGGAAATTCATGGAGTGTTCTTTTTGCGCTGATTTCATGCACTCACTGTCTGTTGTAATTGGAGCAGATGTTAAATGGCATTGAGACATGAAGATACAAGAAAGGATGTTATTGCAGGGCACAGGGATGTACCCAACTTTGCCAGTGGCAAAGGCATCCTCTGCACAGTATTAGAAACAGGTTTCATTATTGTCTGAGCTATTTTTTTTTTTTTTGCTTGACGATTGTCTTATCTCATGTCACAATTTCAGATAAGAGCCCAGCATCAAACTAAATATATGCATCAGGTTCAGGGATGGAAGACGGGCATTGCTGAGGATTACAGATGTGCACTGTATTGTGAAAATACTCCACAAATGGTACATGGGATTTTCAGCTGATTACTCTCTTTGAGTAACGTGAGTGTGAGACCAGAAGTCATACAGTACACCTCATTAGAAGTCATACACCTCATTACAAGTCGTTAGTCTGAAAACGAATCCATCTTATGTCCGAGCACACTTGGAAGGCTGCACACAATATCGAGGGGCAAAAGTGGGTACTTTGCAATTAAAATATACTCAAATAATCATTTAGGGTGCCCCAATGAAGCCCTCTGGCAATTCAGTCATTGGAAAAAGAAGCACTAATGTAGACGTGTTAATACTTAAACTAAGTGCCAGGACTCCAAATATAGCAAAAAAGAAAAATATCTGGAAAACTTATTCAGATCATTTTGTCTGAAATAAAACACACTATTTGTAGATCATGAAACGCAGCAAAACCCATTAATCATGTAAGTAATGCACTATTCCACATGAAGCTTAATGCTATTGGAAAGGGCTATGCACAGAAACAAATCACCCTATATAACCCTACATGAGGGGGGAGGATGGGGGGGGGGGGGGTTCTCCTGAATTCAACATATGATTTTGATTTTGCCTGCAGGAAAATGTGATATATGCAAATTATTTAGCAAATTATTACACAAATATGTTTTATCTAGTCAGTGACGCATTATATATGCATATATATATATATATATATATATACATATTTATACATACACAGTAAAAGTAGCAGGAATAAAGAAAAAAGGGTAATGAATGAGAACGACAGGAGGGTGAGTATTTAACCCCTTACAATCCTTTCCCCTATTTAACATGGTGAAAAGCCTCCTCCATGTGCTGGGGTAGATTTATGTCACGCTGAACTCACCACAAACAGGACTAAGACCACGGGGTTGAGGTGAGTATGTATGGGCACCGACCTACAACCGCGCAGTCCGGTCCAGAGTGCGTAATCCAAGACGTGTAGCCGGATCAGGGTTATAGAGGTCGGGTTTGTTAAGGTACTTGCCGTGGTTCAGTGTTGGAGAGTTGAGAAATGGTCGATGTCCGTGAGCCGTGGTCCAGGGGTAGAGAGGGTAGAATGGTCGAGGTACGTAGCCGGGGTCAAAGGGTAGGAGAGTGTAGGAATCCGAAGTGAAGCCAAAGTTCAGGACTGGAGAAAAGACTGGTCAGAATACATGTAAGGGTCAAGGTATAACAGCGCAGGAACAAACGAACTGCAGCAGCGAGCCCAACGCATAAACCAAAGTTTATGCTCAACAATGAAGGATCCGATCAAGGAATCAAGGAACACAAGCTTGGCAAAACCCTCCAATAGCAGGGGTCTGAGGGAAGGAACATATATCAGCATCAGGTGAGGGAATTCCGGCGACCCAGTTGATTGGTGGTTCAGTGACGTGTGAGCGTGGATGGTGCGTGACGCAGGGCGGTGGTGTCATGTGACGGCGCGGGTGTGTTGACCCCACGCTGAAGTCGCGCCTCAGCGACGCCGCTCCTACGTGGTGCGTGTGCCGGTCTAAGCGCGCGGCCCTGTTCTCCTGTCGCGGGGTGCGCCCGAGGGCCGGGACTTGGCGGCGGACCTGAAAATTTAGTCCCATTCATTTGAACTGAGCTGATAGATTCCACAGCAAGATAAAAAAAAAAAAGAAAAGACAGCCTCCGATCATATACTGTAGAATAGAGGACCAGTCCAGTGACCTATAGCAGTGTTTTCCAAACCTGTCCTGGTGACCTGCGGCAACACCAGGTTTCTGAGACAGCCACGTAACATGCTATTAGTCTGCAAAAAAGTATATTCACCTGGATGCAAGTGCATTAGTTATTCCCAAAACCTGGTATGGCCGTAAGTCATGAGGTTTGGAAAACACTGCCCTACAGAGTTTCAGCCAGAAAAGGAACTGGGGAGAGTTTCAATGTGAGGTATTGGGGATTTAAATGTTCAGGAAAGAATTAAGGGGGATTTGCACAGCTCCAAAAACTGGTATCGGAGCTCGATCGTCATTACCTGCCATTCAAGTCAACTGCAGTTAATGATGATCAAGCTCTGGTACTCTACCTGTGAATCCATCCTAAGGGAAGAGATATTGAATGAGTGGAGTTATAGCAATACACAACCCCTGCAAACTCTAACCCCAGCACCCACCACATCATATATATATGATTTATGTCACGCTGAGCTCACCACAAACAGTGGTGTACAGTGTTCGACAAATCACCCAAAAATCTACTCGCCCAACCAAAAAATCTACTCGCCACCTAGTCCCGCCCCCACCCCTAGCCCCGCCCCCAACCCCGCTTTAAAATAAAATATATAAATAAAATACATTTAATAAATTCCTAGTCAGAACAACATTCGTTTTTGACATAATTGTATTTATTGTATTACATTATACTACTACAATTAGTCCTTGTTACGTGTGTGTGTGTGTGTGTGTGTGTGTGTGTGTGTGTGTGTGTGTGTGTGTGTGTGTGTGTGTGTGTGTGTGTGTGTGTGTGTGTGTGTGTATATATATATATTTGTGTCAAAAGGAGTGCTACTGGGTGTGGCCAAACGTATACAAGGAAAGACAAAAATACCCAATGCTACATCCAATGTGACAGAAAATACATAGTAAAATACTTAAATGATTGTATTCTCATAAGTAAGGGGCATTTAGTTCTGCAGTGCAGGGATAAGGGTCTCAATAGACCTGTCCTGCACAGGTAAATGAAAAAACCTCCCTCCACTGCAGCGGTAAATGAGAATATTCACAGGTAGTGTTAGGACCTGCATACTGGTCATGCTGTGACGTGGCTGCAGGCTTATAACGCTTTGGCCAAAGGATTTAACTAAATGACCCTTACTCATGAGAATACAATCATTTATGTATTTTACTATGTATTTTCTGTCACATTGGATGTAGCTTTGGGCACTTTTGTCTTTTGTTGAGTTACAGCAATAGCCGATAACACTGTATTGTTATATAGTGATGACAGCGTGCACAGCCGTTTTCATAGAAATTGCAGTTGTACTAAATCCCGGCAATCTAATAATTACTACCTAAGACGCAATAAGAAATAGTAATTTGCCCATATTAAAATGGTATTGGCACTGGGTGTCTGTCTTTGTTCTCCTTGTTGAAAAATGGTTCTTTTCTTTTTTTTAACTACACCACTTCTAATTAGCCCTCGTTAGCGTAGTGGTTATTCTGTCAGACAGGAAACTGGGATTCCAGTCCATGAAGGGTATTTTAAGACAAAGACAAGGAGAAAGGGCCATTACACCGGTAGCGATAGTTAGAACGAGACGGAAATGCTGAAGGTAATATCTGCAATTTCTTGCATTACAAATGCACTAGCCGAAAAGAGATCAGAGCCGTATGTGTTAGAGGGAAAAGACACAGATTGGTTTCTGGGTGGACAGTAATCTGGAATACAATATGTAAAAGAGGCAATTGTCATCTCGTTTTATAGGCAGTTGAAACAGCAACAAAAGCAATTAGAGTGTGGGCAGGCAAAGTCTTCAAGTAACACTGCCCTGGAATACTAATGAAGCAACAAGCTGATGCATAGAAAGCACATTTGCACTATGCCATCAAGCATCAGGATTGAGGATGACGCTGACACTGGTATAAGAGCTGGAGAAGAGGATGGCCTCTGGCAAAAAGCCTTTTCTGACAATCATTCATCGGGCTGCCTATTGAAACAAATTGCAGCTTTCTTTCCTGCAAATGTACCAGCACGGAAACACCCCCCTCCCCCCCACTGCCCCCATAATGATAATATAATTTTTGCAAATACGAGTAGAAAATAAACACACTTTTTATTGACAGTATCAGATTCTGTAATCTGCTGTCAAATAAAATGTTAATTTCATAGTATTTTATGAGGCCGTTTGTTACTCAGCTTGTATTTTTATTACAAACTAAAGTGATCTTCCTTCCATTAAGTACATCTTTGTAGCAAACGTATTTAGCCAAGTATCCTGTATCTGAAATATCCCTGCCTGCTTCTTTCTTCCTGTATGTTATGATCAGAATCACCTATTTCTGAGCTACAACATGATTAATGCTGTGATAACACAGAAGACTCTAAGCTTTGCTACATCTGTAGAAGAGGAGATGATTCATTAAACGTCCCTGTCATTGTAGATATGTAGAGTATATACAGATCCTCTGTGTATGTATACAGTGTATACACCACAATTGAGGATGTAATTTACAGCACTTACAATGTTGCAGTGATCTGATCTGAAGTGCAGTAAAGCATTGCTTTGGGAAATGAAAGCTTACAAGAGAACCCAAAAAACATTTCCAATGATTGGATTAAATTGAAAGTATGAATCAGCTGCAAAATGTTTCTTCAAAAATAACTTTTTTTTTCATTTGAGTTCAATAAAGGTTCTCTCTCTCTCTAAATATATACTGCATATATATATATATATATATTTTTAATTCGATTAAGCGAATATTTACCTAATTACAGTATGGAAGAGTTGAACTAAGTGAAAGTGAAGATTACTTAAAAGTGATGCGAACTTTAAAAAAAATCCTTGTAAAAAACCTTGCAGCAAAATAGTGGGTTAGGGGGAATAGTAGGCTTCTGCTGGGGTTGTGAATAACTAAAAGGTTCGAATGAACTTTCGCAGCTTTGCATTCAAATAGAAAATATTGACTAGAGGTTTGCTGGACGAACACTGACATATTCGCCCATTACTTTCAGGACGACAGAGGGCCCGCAAACTTTCAGACAATCGTTTCTATTTCTTTGCAAACCTGCAACTCTTCGTTCACACCTTTTGTTATTCAAAAACTGTGCGAACCTCGGCAATTCTGCTGAAGTCTCTATTTGGCTGGGTTTTTTTGCTTTTTTTTCTGCAGGGTTAGTTGTTTTAAAGTTGATATCGCTTTAATTTTAAGCAAATTTTTGCTTTCGCTTTGTCGGATTTTCGCATTATCTAATATATATATATATATTTTTTAAAGATAACTTTTCTCTAACTTGGACAACTTGCAAAAAGTCAAACTCGTGAAGGAATTATATTTTCTCAGCAGATTCAAGCTTTACCAAAAAGTTTGCCCCTCTCTACTGGCTGGTACCTCACGCGTTCCACTTCTTCCAAAGCTAAGCTATATGAGCTGTTGCAGTGCAACATCTAGCGATCCCTGTGATAAAATAGGGATCCCTTGTAAATGCAATGTCTGCACTGAGTCATGGTCAGTTGCACAAGGTACAGTATATTTGTATCCCCATTCTGTATAATACAAAGATTTACCGCTTTTTCCCATCACCCCTTATTTGTTGTGCTTCCTAAGGCAAAGGTGACAATAACACACTAATTAGATGGTAAGCTTTTCATGGCAGGGAGTCCTTTTCCTAAATGTCACTTTATGTCTGAAAGCGTTTCTTCCCATTATGTGTTATTTGTATTATTTGTTATGAATATGATTACCACGTGTATTACTGCTGTGAAGCGCGATGTACATTAGTGGCGCTACATAAATAAAAATATACATACAAATAAAGATATACGTACAAATCCATTGGCTGTTGTGTACTGTGAATAGAAAATGTGTCTGTGATTAATGGTGATTATTATGTTGTTCCAATCAATGCCGTAACTGACTTCAGTAGTTCAGTTGCAGTTTAATTGCACAAATTTGGATAATAGTTTTAAAATACGTGCTCTAGATTGCTCCAGCCTTTTTTTAGAGTAAATCACTTCCCTGCAAAGTGATCAAAGTAAATTTGCCTGTGCTACAGCTCAAAAACCTCTGATTGCCCATAATATCTATGGTTTTAATAGCACTGAATAACAAAGTGGCAGTCCCTCTATGGAATTCTTTGACAAACAAAATGCAGGGCAGACTTAAAAATATCCTGCACTCATGTTTTTATATTTTTCTTTAGAAGTAATATTTCTGTAAGCTAAACCCTAACAGGGGAAGTTGAATTGAAATAAAAAAAATAAAAAAAATAATTCGGCTTCATGTAACCCCCTGAGTGATGCAAGCAACACGCTGACACTGCTCCCTTGCAGGTTCCTCTCCAGTGTGCCATGGGCATGTGACGGGTGATGGACATAATAGCAGCCAATGACAAAGGCTGTGGAAGAGGTGGGACTAAGGTGGAGAGGAGCTTTGAAGGGGGCGGCCATGACACGTAGAGTCAGAGCTACACAAGCCTGAAAGATCACGTTGGAGCCGGGACCAGTGTTAATCCTGCTGAGTGTAGAGATCCGTTGGAGGGAAATCAGTACCTTATGCAGCAAGGCCCAGCAGATCCATGCCGGAAAGATCACAGAGTGTCAATCGCCATTGGATGGGACCTCAACGATTGCAGTTTACAGTGGTATAGAAGCACCTTTTGTGAAGTACAGGTCTGTTACATGTTAGAGCATTAAGAGCTCCAACGGTGTGCCTGCAGCATTTATATACAGTAGGTCCACAAACCTAGGATTGGGTGGCCATCTTCTAACTGACACTGGCATACACCCGCGCAACGTTTATGTGTAGTGTTGTGATATAAGCTGTATTACATGTGTAGAGATCCTTTGTTGGGGATCACAGTGTTCTTAAGTATTAGTACCTGTAATAAAAAAAAGTGGTTATATTACAAACGTTATGTGTTTTTTTCCCGCTGCCTGACCTCACGCCACGTGTGTCACATCACCCAGGAGAAGAGGACTCACGCCCTTAAACTCACCAACAGGTGTTAGTCTGAGGCAAAATAAGTAGGGGTTACATTTAGATAGGGAACAATGACAGAAAAGTTATATTTAGAGTTACTTGTTGATGATATACTGTATACAGTAGTAGATACACTGCTGGATGAAGGCCTCCCAATGATCTCTTACTACACTTACAAGCCTCTTTTCTCTATGTTGCTTCAACAAACGGTATGATTTCATCCTCACATCTTTCTTTTGGTCATTGTCTTAGTCTTTTGATATCCATTTGGAATCCAGTCGAGTGCCATCTTTGTCCAACGATGGTCATTTCTTAATGCAATATGTCCTACGAACTGCCATTTTGAATTTCTTAATTCTTATGATGATTTCATTTACTTTTGTTTGGTTTCAAATCGATTCATTATTTTTCCTGTTTCTTCAGGTAATGCATCTCTCCATACAGTACGTCTTTGAGTTGTCTGTGAAGCTTTTGCATTTTCTTCACATATAGGGACCCAGTTTCACATCCATACATGAGAACAGGCAGAATACACTGGTCAAACGCTTTCCTCTTGAGGCAACAGGGAAGGTTCCCTTAAAAGTTTATCTTGTTTGTCCCAAATGTGCTCCATCCCATCTTCATTCTCCTACTGATTTCATTTGAAATGTTCCCATACATTGATATTTGCCGGACAAGGTGATCTACCAAATACTTACTTTGTTGAGTTCTCTGATTAGTTGCTGTTTTTCTGCAGGTGTGGCAAAAATAACAAGGTCATCCACAAATTGTATGAGTCAAATATTCACACTGTTGATTTTGATTCCTTTTTCTTTCAAATTCAATATTTTGAGCAATTCTTCATGTGTTTGCTGACACGTTCTCTCCTTTTCACACTATCTTGCTTGTATCTTCATGTAATCTAATTGATGTGGCATACTCGGAAATGTTCATTTTAACATCAATGTGCGCTTCTTCAATGTTGTCAGACAGACAGACAGAATTAAATGATTTTTTGAGAAATACTTAATCCTAAAATGAGTGGCAGATTGTGTTCATTGCTTTAAATCATTTCTTATACAACTTAGATGAGGTCTACTGCGTTGTATCCACTTCAACATCCGGCTTGCTCTCAAGGCTGAGTGCAAGGTCTGTAGCAGCTGATTTGTTAGTATCTTTGTAAAACTCTGGTAAGTGGTTGGAAGTAGACTGATGTGTCTGTAGTTCTTGAGATCTTCTTTGTCTCCTTTCTTGTGGATGAGAATAACAATGGAGCAATGCCATTCTGGAAATGTCCTCTTCTTCAAGCAGCATGTTTTTTTTTTCAAGGATTTTCTCCCCGAGCTTCCTTTAAGATTTCAGTTGTAAATCCATCTCACCCAGAGGCCTTCACGTTCAAGGCCTTTTAGCCATTTCTTCTGGAAGGATGTCTGATACATCATTGGTGTTTTTTTCTCACTGTTCCTCTGCTTATTATAGTGTGTGTGTGTGTGTGTGTGTGTGTGTGTGTGTGTGTGTGTGTGTGTGTGTGTGTGTGTGTGTGTGTGTGTGTGTGTGTGTGTGTATTATGCAGAAAGTCAAGTACACTCGATGTCCATATGAAATTGGTAAGATAAGTTTTACTGTGACCGACCAAAACATCGTTTTCATGATAATACAATTATCTCACAATGTCATATGAAAATAACATAACAGCCTGTGCCCCTTGCAGTGACCTGGAGTGCCGACATACTTTGCTCCAGGCTCCGAGCGGGAGGAGGAAGTGTAACCTTTTTTTTTTCATGTTGTAGAAGTAAGGGAGGTAATATAAACTGTTTTCTTTTCCTCCATTGTCACCTAATGATGTGAATACTTGGGTATTGTGTTTCCCTAATTATTAGAGAAGACCCGTGCGTTGCAATCCCTTCAAGCAATGAAGAAGTTACCTGTGTGTCCCATGTTATGTTTTGCAGAATGTTCCTCCAGCAATTCTCCCTTTCCTGGGTACCACCGAAGCTTTGAAATGTAAAATTGTGCGTTTTATTTAGCCTCAGTGTGCTGCTAAATTCCGCTCTACATCTACAATGGAATAATCACTTGCACATGGCATCTAAAAATCATTTCTGAAAAATCACAGACAACAATCAGTAAAACAACAGCCTTGGGTTGAAATATTGATCATTTATTCGCAGGGAATCTCAAATTTCTGTTTTTGTTATGTGTCTTCAAATCAGCGTTGCTTTTTGTTTAATCTTAAAGGATTTCTAGGACTAAAAATAAAGGATTGTGATGGGACCAGAAGAATTTCATAATGGATAAAAGTAATAGGTGGCGACATAATGCTTCTTCTAGCACACAAACCTTGCACAACCGTTGGTATATAATACATGAAGAATGCCTTTGTGATTAGGGTTTAACTTGACAACACGTCATAATTATTTAGTGAATGAGGCTTTCTTGCAGTTTTAGCTTGCCCTGTCAAATGAGGATCACATGTATGTATAGGTATATATATATATCTTTATTCATATAGCGCCATCCAGGTACATAGCGTTTCACAACAGTAATACACGTGATATAATAATGTAACACGTAATGGGAATAGGCGCTTCAGACATAAAAGTAACATCAGGAAAAGGAGTCCCTGCTCCGAAGAGCTTACAATCTAAGTGGTGTTGGAAGAACTTACAGAGACTGTAGGAGGGTGGTCTGGTAAGTGCTTCTGTTCGTGGTCAGTGCATATGAGATGTATAGCGGCACCCTAGCCATCAGCGAGCGGGCCTCCTCACCAGGGGGCTAGTCTCCACCTCTCAGGCCCACCCCCTCATCTCTCTCCCCTAGCCGTGGGAGGGGCTACCAAAACGGGCTACTTAAAGCCCAGCTGGCAGGGAGAAAATCCTGTGGGTAGGATGGGCAAAAGTGTGTTGCTGGCGAAGGCAGTCATTAAATCTGCATTCCGGTTGCTGCCGGTGCACCCTGAGTGATTTCACCTGCTTGGTTTTATGCTCACATAGCTTTCAGAGCGCGTCACGTGCCGGGTGTTGCAGAGGCCTCACGCGATCTCCCTACATTTAATTTAATTGCCTTGGGGAAGAGCGCGGGGCCTCTGTAAGCATGTAAGCACCGCGCCACCCCCAAAAAATTGTGCGCCCCCAGATTGTGCACCCCTGTTGTAGGCTGTAAGTCCTTATAAGGGACTGTCATGTTAAAGCCATTGAAAGGGTATGTTTTGTGTGCAGTATAGTAACTTTCTTGTTAAATGTGTTTTTAAGGTCTAAATTGCAGGAGGGTCAGTGTCCTAACAAATTATGGTCTAATGGCTTAATTGTTAATCAAACAATGAAAGAGGTGAAATGGCTTTTACGACAGCAGTTTTCCAACCAACTTTCTCTGATGGTTTATACTACAACGACTAGTATAGTGATATCTTAGAGACACTTCAAAGTCCCCCTATACAGTCCTTAAAACCAGCATCCAAGGGGTTATGCAAAGGACACTTAATGCCAAAAAATTAAAGGTTAACATATATTAAAATATTCAATGTTCTCTAGAACATTTAGTGATGCCATATATGTCTGGAAGATCATTGAGGAGGTCGTCACCCAGCAGTGGATTGACAAGGGAAGATGAATGGATGATGATGATGATGGATGATGATTGATGATGGAGGAGGATGGATGATATATATAAAGAGTTCTTGCACCTTTTTATTTAGGACTCTAGCACTGCTACTATGTATATGTAGTTGGAACATGTTGGGTGAAACCTGTAAAGTTGATGATGACATCCCAAGACTAAGCATCTATTAGGGAGGATGACATATTCCATTGTTGTTAAGATATTGGTCTTCAATGCACAAGCTTGCAGGTTAAATAACTATATCTCTCTTTGTCTTGCCTGGAGATAGTGGAAAATACATTTATAAGTTTAACTACTGTAAGTGACGGTGGTTTTAAAACTCGTAATGCTAGATCACTATTCAATGCCAGTCATAACGTTTCTTCTCCTCTCCTAAACCCAAATGTATATATTAAATTCCAATTCTGCCATTTACCCTTGTTTTCTTGTGCTAGTAAAACATTACTTTATTGAGAAAATACAATCAATCTTAAATCGGACATTTTAAAGTCATTTACAAATAGTTTATGATCAAACATAGTATGAGTAGCTATAAGAAAATGTATCTTAAAACATAGCTACTCAGATAAGCGTAATTTAGAAATCTTTAATGGGCTCACCCCAATTAGCCTTTAATTAAATAGCTCATTAAAATCTGATTTGAATACTGCTCTAGAAGAAATCTGTCTTCAACTATTGTGACAGAACAGGAAGTTAATGAAGTTAAAATTAAACACATTTTTAGAGCAACTTGAAAGTCATATTGTTACATGAGGAAACTGAACTTTCCGTCGCAAAAAAAAACTGAGGTGCAGCAAACTAAAGTGAACAAAACCTCACGTTAAAAGCAAATCTGTTTGTTAAGGATTGTGGAAATGAAAATAGCAATCCTTCTAACACTGACGAGGTTCACTTTAGTGTATCAATTAGTTTGGTATCACTTATTTGAGCCACACTGTGGAAACAGCCCTGTCATCATTCACGACACTAAAACCTGTCTCCTGGTTGCTTTCGGACAGCACCAGGAAGTACAGTAACTGCACAGGTCACCGTAAACAGCAACAGACAACAACAGGCACTGCAAAATGTGTCCAAATGTGTCTGTACAGGTAGTCCTCATTATCCAACGTTTCACTTTACAATGAATGGCACATCTAACGCTTTACAATGCCTCCCTAAGGGCCGTTTTTCGAAGCCGGAATGCGTTATCCAACGCTCACCGCCACTGATTAACATGGGACTCACTTTACAATGGTTTCACTATCCAACGCTACTTCCAGAATGGATTCCGTTGGATAACGAGAACTTCCTGTGTGTATTGTTATACTTAAGGCCAAAATTATGTACTCATAGCTAAGGCTGTTGTCACTACCAGGACTGCTTGGTGATGTTCAGATGTATCAGGCAACTTTTATCTGTAAGACATAAATCGTCCATTCATTCTATGGCTCCGCAATCCCATTGTCTCAAAATGCATTGCAGGACCTGCCCAACGCCAGCAACAAAAAACAGAGTTTATACTGCAACTTACTTGATGTCTCACTTCCCCCTCCACTACTCGGACAGAGTGTAGATTAGATCGAAGTCTCCTCTGTGATGTTGGAGTGCATCTGTAGGTTGCACCAACCCCTGACGAAGCCCTTGGATGGGAGAAACGCGTAGGGTTAATCTTTTTTGCAAGCATCTGCAACCAGTGGGAGAAGCGCTACATGCGTAGAAGTGAAAGGAGGCACTTTCAAAAATCTAGTTGGCGCCAACACCGGATGAATAGCTGTGGTGGGTGACGTGAGATGTGAAGACGCAGGCAGCATACGCAAGATGCGCAAGCAACAGACGCGGAAGCTACAGATGCACTCCAACATTGCAGAGGAGACTTCGATCTAATCTACATTCTGGCCAAGTAGTGGAGGGGGAAGGGAGACAACAAGTAAGTCGCAGTACCCCTCAGGATCCCGGCAATAATTACATCTTAAAGCTAGGAGTGGCACAATAAGAAGGTAACTCTCCCTTATCTGTACTATCAGTGGAGATAAAGATTTGTGTGCTAAAGAGTGGTGTAAGCCCTAAGAAGAAGGCTATTTAGTTCTGCCTATATACATCTGAACACACCTTTCATTCCATGAGGGTTGAAAACCAGAGAGTATGAAGTCTGCCTAGAACCCTGTGACTTTAACTAACATCTCTTTCCTCTTGCCCAGCCAGTATACCAACAGATACTAATATATATATAATATATATATATATATATATATATATATATATATATATATATATATATATATATATATATATATATATATACAATCACTTACACCAAGCTACAATTCAGAGTGTTTTCCACCATACTGGGATACATATCCAAAACGTATCCTTTTTTTTTTTTTTTTTGGACTTATCCAAGTGGAGGCAATTACTATATTAGGGTGGACACTACCTAAATCCCAAGCGTGTTACCTTATATATGTAAACACATTACATGCATGCTTAGTTATTTTATATAAATAATAAGTGTTTATTGTAATAGGCCCCTATCAGGGCATTTTTAAATTTATTTTGGTTGTATGAGTTAAGTGTTATTTGGTTTATACTTCTTTGTACCCAGCTGGTAAAATTAAATTTTTTTATATTTTATATTTTAGAACTATTAGGTTCTTTTTCTTTAATATAATAAAAGTATATTTGTATTGCACACATTTAGATTGAGGTCTCATTTGAATTCTCTTGAACTCTGGCAGCTTGGGTCCCCCTTTTTTTTTAAATTTTGATTTCGTGCGCAGGAGTATACATAACCCCTTTTTTTCCAGTGTGTGTGTGTGTGTGCCCGTTAGAAATAAAGCATTGAATTTAAAAAAAAAAAAAGGAGCTGTTTTTAAATCGGGAACCACGCACAGACCGCGTTATAAGCGGATCCGCGTTGTAACAGATTGTGCTATAACGGGGTTGAGCTGTATATTGTATATAGGGTCCACGTGTGACACTATTGTCTTCACCTGATGGCAGGTATTCTCCGAAACGTTCTGCACTTATTCTGCAACATAAAACAAATCCAAAATGTCAAAGAGACTATACTGAACTTTGGTCGAGTGCAACAGGCTTTCTCTTTAAAGAATAAAATAGGTAAAAGATTGCGATCATTAGGGAAGATGTAATTACTCCAACTGTATTAAAATTACATACCGTATATACAAATATTGTTGTTTTCCTTTGTTAAAAGTTTGCAATATTTCTTGCTAACGAAATTATTTTGGGTCACTGGAAGTGTTTAGAGATATTGGGGGATAATTAATTAAACCATGATAGTGCTCGATCAGGGCATTATCACATGGAAACTACCAATGACTTTAATGGGAATATGCAAGCCATAGTGCCACGATCAGCACTATCAAAGTTTAATGAATTACCCACATTGACTGTGTCTATACAATGCTATATGTTCATTTTCGGTGCATTCTGTAATGCTCATTGAAGATCCCTAAATATTCACACAAGAAAGATTATATATTGTATTAAAATAAAGAGATTATTAAGAAAATTGTATTTTCTATTTGTGGTTAAACGTGTAAAGACACAGGCAGATATAACTAAAATACTCAAAATAAATACGTCATCAGTTTTTATATAAAAAATAATCTTTATAACATTTCAAAGATCAACATCAGAAAATGTGTTAATTTCTATGCTTTTTGGGTAAATTTCGTTAATTTCTATGCTTTTTTTGGTAAATTTCGTTAATTTCTATGCTTTTTTTGGTAAATTTCGTTAATTTCTATGCTTTTTGGACAAATCTTGTCAATTTCTATGCTTTTTGGGTAAATTTATTTCATTTCTATGCTTTTTTGGGTCAATTTAATTATCATTTGATCACTTGTATTTTGCAGATTTACCTTCACAAACACTAAATAATGAGTTTGCTGCACATAATATAAACTGAGACTGACACCCATGCCACCTGGTTTGAACTTCACACGTGCAGAGGAATGAAGCAAAATGAAGTGGAAGTTGAATATTTGTAATTATCAGTGAGAAATGCATTTCTCACGTTTTTACACTTGTATGTTCAGAAGCAAAACCTGCTCTCACTGGTTGCAAAACCTTGGTGAATGGCAAACTTGTTAGATTACATTTCAAGGTCTTAATACTGATGCATGAATCTCTAAATGGTTCATCCTTATACAGTAGTTTGATGCACGGTCTAAAAATCCATATTTCAGCAAGGCAGCTAAGGTCAGCAAGGCAGCTAAGGTCAATGTGGCAGATAAGATTTAACATTGGCTACTTGCCTAAAACCGTGTGTAGTTTTGGTTATAAGTAAAAGGTAAGTGCCTTGTGCCTTTTGTAAAAATATAGTCCCTACTGAGACGTATTTAAAGACAACTAGTGAATCAAATTACATAGCACTTAAAATTCTTAGGATTAGATTTAGTACATTCTGTTACTACTGTACCTGTTAATTATAACAGATTCGCAACAAAAAAACGTTGACGTTTATCAGGATTTTCTCCCGTAAAAAGCATGGCGTTCTTTGTAACGGCTGGTAATTGTGAATGACATGCAAATGAGCTGATTATAGCTTATATGATATATATCCATATTTACTAAGCCCTGTTAACATTAATGCCTGAAATAACCACATTATTTAAGTCATACCATACAGTAATTCTGGTGTTACTCCCATCTGGATCCTGAAATTGGACTCTTGCTCTCTTCTCTCTCGGGTCTGGGTGGGACATACATTACTTGATGTTATATGAAGATAATGCAGCACTATCCTGAAATAACGTGACATTAACCCTATGCTAATGAGCTCAATTATAGACGTTATTTTTGCACATAATTGCCTTAGTGAATAATGCGTTTTCTCAGGGAAAAGAGCAGCCATCATTTTTTCACGGAACGTCACATTTTTTGTCCTGATTAAAAGAGCTTGGTAAATACAGCCTTTAAGATACATGTTTTCTAATGTTTGAAATTCTCTGTGTTGCAGGCGGTTACACCAATGGACACCCAGAGCTCTTTAGAGCTGTATTGACATGGGAGAAAACTCAGTTCCCTAGTTCAAAATATAGAGTTTGTAAATATATATTTTTTAATATATAATTCTGGCTCAGGTCATTTGTATGGAAACCTTAAATATGGAAAGACTTGCACTTTGACTATCTCCATCTTTTTGCCACTGTCTGTCCTAGACAAAGGCGAGAAAAAGTCTGATAAAGGGGGCGTGGAAAGGTAGCAGACCAACAATGATAACACAAAGAAAAGTGCTTAGGCGCTACGTGCAATAAAATAAAATACTAACAATAAAAACACAATATGGACAGGGCAGCCAGGAACACTAGCAGAACAACACCAGAGAGAACACAGAGAACATATACAGACCAGCGCCCAAAAAGAGTCCAAAGTCCCTAATAGAGTCCAAACAGATGGAAGGGAAGATAATCCAAATGCTCCAATCACTGGAAGATCTCCAATCCGGGGGTCCGTGACATAGGGACAGAAACAAAGAAAAATAATAGTGTAATACGTAATGTTAAAATGGGACAAACAACATGAAACACTTAACAGAAGACAAAGATAAAACAATCAAGCTGAAAGAAAAATAACTATTTAATAAAACAAACGGAGCCTGCTGCAGCGGGCCATCAAGGGGTTAAAACCCCAAACCCTACTTACAGCAGGACTGGAATAAACAAGCATGTGTGATCAAGTGGGGCAGACGCCTGCAGCAGTGGGGGTCTTCACGGGCTCAAGTGGGGCAGACGCCTGCAGCAGTGGGGAAGCAGCATCATTGAAGCTGCAGTGCTGGCAAGCCGGAAAGTGTGGAGTTCCCTTACTCGGTGTCCATCTTGGAGAGTGTTTTGAAGCTAGAGGGAAAGAAATTACACATCAGGGAGCCCATGAGGACCCCCACTGCTGCAGGCGTCTGCCCCACTTGATCACACATGCTTGTTTATTCCAGTCTTGCTGTAAGTAGACCAACAATGAACACAACTTCACAAAATCTGAAGATTGGGCAGTTTTTGCTTTAAAGATGGCTGCTTAAAGGAGATCCGCTGCTTAAAGAAGCAGATTCCATCTGAATATTGTTTGAAAAAATAAAATAAAAATGTGATCACTGTGGAACTGCCCATTTACTGTAAATGATTTATTTTCACACAGCTGTTCAACCCGTTAGCACAACTAATGGTGTCGGCAATTAGCAGCCTACAGAAATGAAACAATCACCCACTGGTAATCTTTTGCTCTTTCCTACTATATATATATATTTTTTAAATGATCGTTACTGATCGGTGACATGGTCCAGGTGTTAATGACATCATCATATTGAGCAATAAAATACTGGTGTGAAGACTGTAGAGAGCTGGGAGTGTGTATTGCTATTTACTGTAAATAGACGCTAAAGGATAAGCAAGAAGTATGGCTCACTGAATGGCAACAGTGCAGAGAACGGAGAACAGGTGTCGTGTGGCAAGATGGGGTCGGGTTAGTTAACAACCTCACCGCAGCATTCTGCACTAGTTGCAGGTGGTGCAGCTCTTTGTCTGGAAAACCCAGGTAAGGGTGAATTTCAGTAGCCTAGGCGTGAGGACACAAAGGCATGGCCAAGAATAGTAAGATCCTCTGGGGGGATAAAGTGCTTAAACCTGGCTATGTTCTTTATGTGGAAGAATAAAGATTTGATCGCCACTGACACCTGATGTTTAAGGGCCAAATCACAGTCACGGACAACACCAAGATTCCACACATGGACAGAGTTTAGCAACTGGGATCCACCAAGTTTAAGGCCTGTGTGTTGACTTAGCTGCAGTCTTGTTGTCTTCCGATGGTGAGTATCCAAGTCTTTGACGTGTGCATCAAGTTGCAATCCGGGAAGTGTCAAGAGGAGGAGTTACCGCATATGATACACACATTATACTAAAGAGGAGGCGTTACATGATGCACAGATTATATTAAGCTGTATGTCATGTTGGGTCACTGTCCCTTACTTCTCTATCTCGTATTTGTGTCACAAAATCGGCCAGGTCTGAGGTGGCTGAGAATCTGCGTCCAATGTAAGAAACACTTTCTTACAGTTACATTTCATGCAAACAGTATACAGAATAATTATTACTACTATTATTATTATTATTTTCCTTATTATTATCACCATTTATTTGTAAAGTGCCAACATATTTCACAGTGCGGTACTATGGGTGTACAGAGAGGTGTAAATGACATAAACGGGGTTACACACCAAAAAAGGCCAAAAATGCACAAACAGATACAAAGCGGTAATGAGGGTCCTGATCCTGGGATCTTACACTCTAGAGGGAATGAGAGTCAATGTTGAAACAAGAAGGTAAGTTGCCTGCTGATTGGGGGACGAAGTATGCATTAGGATAGAGTATGCCTCAGGGGGGAGTATGATCCAGCCCCACAGCTGATCCAATCAATGTTTGAGGTTGTGGATGTTAGAGGGTGTTAGTGTGGAAATTGGTCCAGCCGCACAGCTGGTCCCGTAGGGTTGGGGGAGGGGAGTGGTGAGTGTTAGGGGTTTGCCAGATAGGCTTCCTTGAAAAGGTGAGTTGTCAGGGAGATTTTAAATGTCTGAAAGCTGGGGGGGGGTCTGATGGTGCATGGCAGGGAATTCCAGAGAGAGGGGACAGCACAGGGGAAATCTTGTAGGAGGATGTAATAAGGCAGGAGGAGAGGTGCCGCACTGTGGGCAGAGCATAGGGGCATTTAGAGATATATTTGGGGATGAGGGCTGAGATGTAATGGGGGACAGCAGCGTTTTGAGATTTGTAAATCAGATTTGATTCTAGAGGCTATGGGAAGCCAGTTTAGGGACTTACATAATGGAGAAGTAGGAGTGGAGCGGTGAGGGAGGTAGATGAGTCTGGCATGAGCATTTGTGATGGATTGGAGTTGGGACAGGTGGATTGGAGTTGGAACAGGCAGATTGGAGTTGGAACAGGCAGATTGGAGTTGGAACAGGCGGATTGGAGATAGGACTGGTGGATTGGAGATGGGACAGGCGGATTGGAGTTGGAACAGGCGGATTGGAGTTGGAACAGGCGGATTGGAGTTGGAACAGGCGGATTGGAGTTGGAACAGGTGGATTGGAGATGGGACTGACGGATTGGAGATGGGATAGGCGGATAGGAGTTGGGACAGGCGGATTGGAGTTGGGATAGGCGGATAGGAGTTGGGACAGGCGGATTGGAGTTGGGACAGATGGATTGGAGTTGGGACAGGCGGATTGGAGTTGAGGCAGGCGGATTGGAGTTGGGGCAGGCGGATTGGAGTTGGGACAGGCGGATTGGAGTTGAAACAGGCGGATTGGAGATGGGACAGACGGATTGGAGATGGGATAGGCGGATTGGAGTTGGGACAGGCGGATTGGAGTTGGGACAGATGGATTGGAGTTGGGACAGGCGGATTGGAGTTGAGGCAGGCGGATTGGAGTTGGGGCAGGCGGATTGGAGTTGGGACAGGCGGATTGGAGTTGGGACAGATGGATTGGAGTTGGGACAGGCGGATTGGAGTTGGGGCAGGCAGATTGGAGTTGGGGCAGGCGGATTGGAGTTGGGGCAGGCAGATTGGAGTTGGAGCAGGCGGATTGGAGTTGGGACAGGTCGGATTGGAGTTGGGGCAGGCGGATTGGAGTTGGGGCAGGCGGATTATAGTTGGGGCAGGCGGATTGGAGTTGGGGCAGGCGGATTGGAGTTGGGGCAGGCGGATTGGAGTTGGGGCAGGCAGAGCAATACATCAAAGAAAGTATATTCACACTTTCTTTATGTTGATACATCTCCCTCTTTGGGGTTCATGCAGTAAGCAGCGGAAAGGCAATTCTCGCCACTTTTCCACCAAAAAAGCCTACCCCTATTCAGTAACGGGCGAGATAGTGGTGAGATTCAAAAAAAACGCCAGTTTTGCTGGCGGTTTTTTTTTTTTCGCCGGTGGCGGGGCGAGAAGGCACTTTTCGCCTAAAAATGCAACTTTTTCCGCCACGCTGTATTCTAGTAGAGGCGAGTAGCTAAGCGGAGCTATTCGCCTCTCTAGAATGGCGTTTTGCTGGCGGATCAGCCACGCCAGAAAAAGATGGCTAATTGCTGCTCAGAGGCAGCGGATTGGCACTTAGAAAAAATTCTGGCCTTTTTCCTGGCTGGGATTGATGCCGGGGGTCTCCGGAGCTGATACCATTAATATCAGCACCGGAGCCCCCCGGCATGCATCCGAGGCAGGAAAAATGCATTTAAAGCCCACTTCATTACCTTAGCGGCTAACCGCTAAGGTAATGAAGGGGTTAATTAGCCGTGCCAGGTTTATTGTGGGTAGCGGGGGTGGGTGAAGGGGGTATTTGGCCCTTGTTGTTTTTTTAGGGCTTGCGGGGGGGTTGCGGGTGCACTTAACCCCTTCACGACCATAACGGTTAATACCGCTACGGTCATGAAGGGGTTAAGGCCTCCCGCTACTCACCCGCAAGCCCTAAACAAACCACCGTTGGGGCTAATACCCCCTTCACCCACCCCCACTACCCACAATGAAAAAAAAATACACACAACAGCCCCACACTAACTAAATAAATATATTTATATAAATAAATATATATATATATATATATATTACCCCAACAACACCTATACCCCCCTAACATACAAAACAGTAATGGGCACAATGACTATTATCCACAAATGGATAATAGTGCAGTTGTCCATTTAAAATACATACAGAACAATAAAGACATTAAATACATATAGCACTCACCCATATGCGGCTGCCACGATGAAGGCCATCCTCATCTTCATCCTGCTCATGCCCCATCTGCTTCTGCAAAACAGACACAAGAATAAAAACATCCACTGTAATGTCCCCTAACCCCTTAATCACCATAGAGGTTATTAACCGCTACAGTCATTAAGGGGTTAACCCACCATCACCCACATACCCTCCCCCACTAACCCCCCCAGCCAATACCCCCTCCCCCCCAACACATACAGTACAATAATGTGCCAAATAACTAATATCCACATAGGGATAATACATTATTTGGCCATTATTAAACACATTAAATACCGTAGTAAAATAAAGAAAATTCTACTAACCTCATCAATAAGAAGGCTCCGTCGCCAGCATCATCCTTGGGGTCCGTTGCCAAAATATTAAATAGCCAATACATTTCAATAACATTCACATACCAATGAACCCCTTAATCACCTTATCGGGTACTAACCTCAAAGGTAATTAAGGGGTGAAGCCATCCTGCAATGGCAACACCATGTATGCATAACATCCTCAATGAATTAAAAAGCAATTTCCTAAACAGATCTCATGTAATCATTCAATCAGAAGCCTCAAATGCCACTTAAAACATTGCATTTACAGTGTATACATGTAGCATAACATGTAAGCTACATGTCCACGCTGCAAATCAATGTTAACAATACAATAATCCAACTAAAATAGCCTGTCATTACAAGAAGTATATTATTTAATCCAATAAAGTCACCATCAATGAATTAACAGACATGAATTACATCCCTAAACAATTAACATACCGTCCATACCAATTACACAATTAACTACAGCTATCGTTACAGAGAACATGTTCAAAACATAACAAAAAGTACACCTAAAATAACTATATACTAAAGCAACCCTCAACAGGACCTACAGTACAGCATAGAAGCCCAAAAATTACATCTCTCTCATAATAAAATACATTTAACACACATCTAAGCATTGCAGCATAGCCAAAATCATTTACAATAGGGCAAATCAAGCTTTTACAACACTATCATTTCTTACCCTGTATGTATATATCTCTCTAGACATATATACATACATACATACAGTGGCAAGAAATGATATGCATAAAAAAAAATCACATGTTAAAAAAGCTTTGAAAAAAATTAACAAGTTAAATAAAATACATTTCTTTAGTTAACTTACCATTACTTGGCCCCACCGACTCCCATTGAACACCTTACTCACGAACCAATCCACGATCAGGAACCCATAAAATAAAAAACCATAAAATAATAAAGTTTAAAATAATAAAACACAACAATCCAGGGGTCTTCTAGTTGTAATCCATCTTCATCTGTATTCTTCTACCTTCTTCCGGGGTCTTCTCCCCGTCTGCGGCCACGCCCTGGTCTTCTTTCTTTTCCGGAGGTCCTTCCTCCTCGGCGTCTTGCTTCAAAATGAGACGACATGGGCTTTTAAAGGCCTATGACGTCACATTTTCGTCATATGGTTCCCATGGCCCTGATTGGGCCGTGAAAACCATGTGTTTTGGCCGATGTAAAAAAAATTGATGACGTCACTTAAAGGGAATGAAAGCACAGCCAATCAGAATGGCTTTGCTTCAATTGCCTTTAAGATGATGTCATGAAAAGACACATGGCCGTCCACACATGGTACGGTAGCCAATCAGAGCGTGGGAACTCCATCCCTACTCTGATTGGCTCTAGTACCATGTGACAGAGGCTTGGGGGAGAAAGGATGTGACGTCAATGAAAACCTGTCACATGGTACTAGAGCCAATCAGAGTAGGGATGGAGTTCCCACGCTCTGATTGGCTACCGTACCATGTGTGGACGGCCATGTGTCTTTTCATGACGTCATCTTATAGGCAATTGAAGCAAAGCCATTCTGATTGGCTGTGCTTTCATTCCCTTTAAGTGACGTCATCAATTTTTTTTACATCGGCCAAAACACATGGTTTTCACGGCCCAATCAGGGCCGTGGGAATCATATGACGAAAATGTGACGTCATAGGCCTTTAAAAGCCTATGTCGTCTCATTTTGAAGCAAGACGCCGAGGAGGAAGGACCTCCGGAGAAGAAAGAAGACCAGGGCGTGGTCGCAGACGGGGAGAAGACCCCGGAAGAAGGTAGAAGAATACAGATGAAGATGGATTACAACTAGAAGACCCCTGGATTGTCGTGTTTTATTATTTTAAAGTTTATGATGTTATGGTTTTTTATTTTATGCGTTCTTGATCGTGGATTGGTTCGTGAGTAAGGTGTTCAACGGGAGTCGGTGGGGCCAAGTAATGGTAAGTTAACTAAAGAAATGTATTTTATTTAACGTGTTAATTTTTTTCAAAGCTTTTTTAACATGTGTTTTTTTTTTATGCATATCATTTCTTGCCACTGTATGTATGTATGTATATATGTCTAGAGAGATATATACATACAGGGTAAGAAATGATAGTGTTGTAAAAGCTTGATTTGCCCTATTGTTAATGATTTTGGCTATGCTGCTATGCTTAGATGTGTGTTAAATGTATTTTATTATGAGAGAGATGTAATTTTTGGGCTTCTATGCTGTACTGTAGGTCCTGTTGAGGGTTGCTTTAGTATATAGTTATTTTAGGTGTACTTTTTGTTATGTTTTGAACATGTTCTCTGTAACGATAGCTGTAGTTAATTGTGTAATTGGTATGGACGGTATGTTAATTGTTTAGGGATGTAATTCATGTCTGTTAATTCATTGATGGTGACTTTATTGGATTAAATAATATACTTCTTGTAATGACAGGCTATTTTAGTGGATTATTGTATTGTTAACATTGATTTGCAGCGTGGACATGTAGCTTACATGTTATGCTACATGTATACACTGTAAATGCAATGTTTTAAGTGGCATTTGAGGCTTCTGATTGAATGATTACATGAGATTTGTTTAGGAAATTGCTTTTTAATTCATTGAGGATGTTATGCATACGTGGTGTTGCCATTGCAGGATGGCTTCACCCCTTAATTACCTTTGAGGTTAGTACCCGATAAGGTGATTAAGGGGTTCATTGGTATGTGAATGTTATTGAAATGTATTGGCTATTTAATATTTTGGCAACGGACCACAAGGATGATGCTGGCGACGGAGCCTTCTTATTGATGAGGTTAGAAGAATTTTCTTTATTTTACTACGGTATTTAATGTGTTTAATAATGGACAAATAATGTATTATCCCTATGTGGATATTAGTTATTTGGCACATTATTGTACTGTATGTGTTGGGGGGGAGGGAGTATTGGCTTGGGGGGGGTTAGTGGGGGAGGGTATGTGGGTGATGGTGGGTTAACCCCTTAATGACTGTAGCGGTTAATAACCGCTATGGTGATTAAGGGGTTAGGGGACATAACAGTGGATGTTTTTATTCTTGTGTCTGTTTTGCAGAAGCGGATGGGGCATGGGCAGGATGAAGATGAGGATGGCCTTCATCGTGGCAGCCGCACATGGGTGAGTGCTATATGTATTTAATGTCTTTATTGTTCTGTACGTATTTTAAATGGACAACTGCACTATTATCCATTTGTGGCTAATAGTAATGTTGCCCATTACTGTATTGTATGTTGTGTATTGCTGCTATGTTTATGGGGGGCATTTGTCCCCAATAAACATGCTACTATGCGTTTACCCCTTCATTGCCTTAGCGGCTATCCGCTATGGTAATGAAGCAGCATTAATGTATTTTAATAATATTGTGCGGGAGCAGGGGGCCCCCTTAGCTAAACCGCATTTATTTGTGGCTCAGAGACCCCCTGCTTCCCGAGTTACAGGCCCCGGTTTGGGGCATCAGTTACAGTGTGGACGCCATGTTTATTGCGGGCACGTAGCGTATGGGACGCAATAAAGATGGCGGCGACACTGCCCACCCGATCACACATACCGGGGCCTGCAACTCGGGAAGCAGGGGGTCCCTGGTCCACAAAGTGATGCGGTTCAGCTCACTGTACAGTATTATTAAATAAATATTAATGCTGCTTCGCTACCATAGCAGATACCCTGTAAGGTAAGGAACGAGTCTTTATTGATGTGTGTGTTTTATTCATAGTGTAGATGTGCAGAGGGTCTCCGGAGCAGAAACGTTTTGGTTTTAGGTCCGGGGACCCCCTGCTCCCCGAGATACAGGCCCCTTTTGGGGGTGCCGGTATCCCTCTGCTTGGTTTACAGGTCGCGGTCACGTGATCGGGAGCTTTAAACGCAGAGGGATACCGGCACCTCATAAAGGGGCCTGTATCTCGGGAAGCAGGGGGTCCCCGGTCCTGAAACCAATGCAGTTCAGCTCCGGAGACCCCCTGCACATGTAGACTATGAATAAAAATGGTTTTAAAAATAATTTTTAATGTGCTGATATTTGCGCCGAGAGAGCAGCGGATCTCTCTCTGCTGCAAACACAACTCGCCAGGGGACGGCTTCTCGGCAGTTTCTCGCCCAGCAGCCGTCTCGCCACAGGTTTCTCACCATTTCATCAAATGGTGGTGGCGCATTCATTCGCCAGGGATTCGCCCCTTACAGCATACAGCCAGTTTAACACGCCAAAAACATGGCGAATTGCTAAACTGGCTAATGCTTTTTTTCGCTGCTTACTGCATGAACCCCTTTGTCTCTTGAGGAGTAAGCAGTGAATTTTTTACTAGGTTGTAGGCTTGTCTTTAAGTGCTAACGAAGCTGAATTTTGAAAATAACACCACAGCCTATACTATAAATGATATATAAAGTAGTGTATTGCAGTGGATAGTCCAGTAAAGTCAAATCAAGGTCAGGTTTCAGCTTCTGTCAGTTATAGGGTGTACAAAATGTTATTTGAAATCTGTAGTCTGGAAAGAATAGTTCTTTAGGAAAATGTACATTTAAAAACAAAAGTATAATAGATTGTATATAAATCAGGAATACATGTTTTGGGAAACAATTTTTTGTGTATAGGGCTGCATTTATTCTTTTGGAAAGACTTGATTTTTTATTTGCAAAATAAATGAAACGTGTGTAAGTAAAATTGCAGACTTTTCTTTGCTTAGATTAGATAGATGAAATACAACCCTTTGTAACTTTACTTTGTCCTTACAGTTCTCTGTCTGCCTTGCAGCCCAGCTCAGCAAAAGTAATTGTGTTTTTACAGCTGGAAATAATTACTTGAAGAAAGAGTCCTGTTCTCTGCCTCACAAAACAGGCAGCCGGCCACACAGCCGTAAAACAGACTACTGTATGTTACATATTTCTGTAATTCTGGTGTTTTTCTCTGTCTCCTTTCAAATAATACTGGGATGGGCAACATATTATTGGTTGGTAAGACTAATAAATAATCTGCATTCATATACAGTGTGTCTAAAAAAATGACTCCAGGTTTATTGGGTCGGATTAAACCAGTTGATCCTCTATCAAAAAGAAAATAGGGCTGTACATCCAAGAATGTCTTAAACAAACACTGTAACAAAAGAGTTGGCTCAGTGTGTCACAATGTAGTCACCATGCAGAACAAATGTTCAAGTCCCCTTATGCAGAATTCAAATCGACTTAAATAGTCAAAGAAACGTCATAACGCTCTACTTACGGAGCTTGTGTTTTATTGGGGAACACACCACCTGAGGAAAGGCCTTTGTTTGGACCTGAAATGTTGTGTTCTCCCTGGCTGTTCCCCAATAAAATACAAGATCCATAAGTAGAGCGTTATGACTTTTCGACTATTTAAGTCGATTTGAATTCTGCATAAGGTGACGAACATTTGTTCTGCATGATTGCGTTTGGGCGTTTGCCGCACTCTGATTCTGTTTGCCCCATGAGAACTATTAAAGGCTCCTGTTTTTTTTTACTGATTTATACAATATATAGCCACTTGGTGGTCTTCTGTTAGTCATAACTAAGGCACATAAAAATGAACCATGATGCAACTATCTTTGCAGTTGGAGAACCCTATTCAAAATCTAATACAAACTAAACCTAACTTTATTTAACAAGCAGTGCATAATGCACCATTATGGCCCATTCACTTAAAGCAGCAGAAAAAGCTGCATTGCGTTTTAATTATTATTTATTTATGTTAATTATAAGAATGAAGCAGGGGGTCTCCGGAGAGGAACTGTGTTATTTTCAGCTCCGGGGACCCCCTGCTTTCAGAGATGCTTACCTCCGTAAGGGTGCCGGTATCTCTGCAGCCAGAGAAACGGTGTGCCTAAGATAATGGAGGCTTAAATGTCAGCTGGGCCAATAGGAAGCCGTGACATCATTGGTGGCAGCTTCCTATTGGCCAGCGTGACTTGGACATTTAAACACCACAGAGATACCGGCACAACCTACAGAGGTAAGTATCTCTGGAAGCAGGGAGTTCCCGTAGCTGAAATTAACGGTGTTCTGCTCCGGAGACCGCCTGCTTCAACCCTGTAAGTAAAAGAAAAGATGTATTATGACTTGTAAATACGGCCCTTTATCTCTCTGTTGCTTGGACACCAAAAATTAGGTTGCAACATGGATGGATGTGGAGATGCATGTCCGTTTGGTTTTAGCAGTGTTCTTGGCTATTGAGCAGTATTCAGTGACCATGTAGGCAAAGCATTAAAAATGCGAGTGTCGAAAATACCGTGTTTGCCCGATTATAGGGCGACCCGGAATATAATGCGACCCCCTAATTTCAGTAGTAGCTGGAAAGAAAAAAGTTTACACACATATATATACACACACACACACTGCGTCTCTGCCTCTGTGTCTCTCTCTGTCTATCTCTGAGTCTCTCTCTGTCTATCTCTGTGTGTGTCTCTCTGTGTCTGAGCTTCCTGACACAAGCAATATGGCTGCTTCAGGCCCCCAAGGCGGAGCTTTCTCCGTTTTACCCTCCTACAGAACCTCATACATCCGACTGCTGATTGGCTCGTAAAGTAGGCGGGGTCTAATTGTAAGACGAGTATGTACTTTTCAACATAACGTTATTGTAAAAACCTTACCTTATAAAAACCGGTGTAATAGGGATCCCTATCCCTAAAGCGATAACACACACTTCTGCACAGAGGATCATGTATCTACATGTACCTCCCTCAGAAGTTATGTTGGTAATGGCTGGGAAGTCCGCTGCAAAGCAAAACAGCAGCATTTCCCCTATTAAAACCAATATTTGATGGATGTCTCAAATCATTTACAGAAGGATAAGAGACTTCTCGTTACCATCTAACACTTTGTCTTTCTCTGCAATGTTACTGCCTCGGAAAGTTCAAAAATAGAAAACGTGGCATTCTACTGGTCTTCCAAAAATACCAGGTGAGTGCCTCTTTTTCTATCTTTGATCTACCTGTGGCTCCGCATCCAGCGGGACTATTGTTGCTGTGCCCCCGTGGCGATTTGTTACCTGGTATCGTGAGGGTACCTATTTTGGACTACTGCCTTAGGTAGTAACATTTCCACAGAGCTATACTGTAGTGCCGACGATTATTCTAAAACAAATCAGGGGCAATCACCAAAAAGACCCAGGTACATGCTGGGTACATGCTGGGTACATGCTGGGTACATGCTGCAACATTTCACACATTTCTGCAGACAGACTAATGGCCCATCAGATTAACATCGGGGGTCCCTGGCAGTCCCATTCAAACTGAATATGACTGCCAGAGACCCCTGCTGTGTTAATCCGATGGGCCATTAGTCTCTGCAGAAATGTCACTGAAATGTTGCAGCATGTATCCAGCATGTACCTGGATCTTGTTGGTGATAAACCCAGATTTTCCTAGGCAAGTTTAAGGCAAGTTTTAGAATACTCGTCGGCGCACCTGTATATTTGAATTTGCCACAGTAAAGATGACATTATATATTCTCATTTCCTTATCTCACATCAGCAAGTCATGCAGACTGAAGGTGAAACGTCATTTAACACGTGTTATTGGTCGTCAGTCACTAAAACCAAAGGGTTCTGTGAAAGACGTTACTGTGAATCTAAGATTTCAGGGTCTATGTCAGGGGTGGGCAACTCCAGTCCTCAAGGGCCACAAACAGGTCAGGGTTTCAGGATATCCCTGCTTCAGCACAGGGGGCTCAAACAGTGCCTCAGTCGAAGACTGCATCATGCACCCACGCATGCACACAAAATACACTTACTTTGGAGGGGGGGGAGGCCTGCAGTGCCGTGCTGGTTCTGCTCGTGGATACGGAAGTTGAGCCCGGCTTCCGGGCAGACCCGACTTCCGCCGTGGACTGCAAAAGAGAAAGCCACGCAGGAGCTGTAAACGACACAGCGGCAAGCTACTCACTGGCAGCCGGCGAGTTACCAGTAGCTTGTGATCGACGTGTTGAAAACCCCTGATCTACACCGTATTATCAACTGGTTGGCCACTCAGTTGCGGGCACCAACAAAAGGCTTGGTGGGTGCCACCTTTGGGACCCCTGCTGTAGACAATAGATGGTGTGGCTAGTAGGCCACTTGTCCATATATTGGGCTGGTAAAACAGCATGTGAGAGACAGTATGGTCCATAATTAGACTTCCCTTGAAAGAATGGCCAGTCAATGGCTGGGAGACAGAGGAGTGCCTTGTGGAAATCTTCTACTTTGACATTGGACATTGGACCACATTTTCCTTGACACATAGAAGTTGTTATGATTGAGATCGTTACCAGCCATGCAGTTTGCAATTGCTAATGGCTATCACATGAATGGGAGTAAAGGAGTACTAAAGCTAAGCACCCTTTAGGAATATGAGCTAATGTGTTCAGGTTCCTGAGAGACATTGATGTCCATCAAGTTTAACCCTTTATTTACGGCTGCACTGCAGAGTATGTATAAGTAAATTCAGTCTGATGTTTTTCTGTTTCTTATTATTACTGTCACCTGGTGAATAATGCGTGTTGGTATATAAGCATCCAACAAGAAGAGAACAAACCTGTATTTTGTGCCCATGAAAATTAAAAAGACGAATTTAATTTCATTGTTCTTTCTACTGGAATGGGAATTGTCACTTCTAGTTTTACAGACCTGCGTTAGATGCATCTCATACAGTGGTGTGTGTGCCTGCCCTCCTGCCTGTGTACCCAATGCACAGTTTAGTAATTCAAGCTCAGTGAACCTAAACAAGCTTTTGTAAGTGCTTCTCCTTCTCCTCATCTCTGAATGAACATAAATAAAGAGATGGTGCATTTTCAAGATTCTATTTGCGGTACAGCAGAGTTAAAAAATCCAGCTGCGGGTTTCCAAGTCCTGGCCATTATATAATCTGTGATTTTGTTTTCCTTTAATGATTTTACTCTGAATTAGTGATCTGCTTTCAAACATCAGGCCTGAGAAAAGCATTGCCTATATCCTTAGTGTCCATGGAGAATGTTACAACGTCTGTGTTGACTTGGCATTTAATCCATGGTATTTATGCATAAGGCTCAATATTTCCCTAAAATATGCACACAAAAAAAAGGTCCAAAGAAATGAATGAAAGAATTGTGTATTTATGAAGCTACTTTGAATCTCTTTCACTCTCTTTTGCCACCTTGCGATTTGGGGAGGGAATATGTAAATTGACACGAAGAGATAGGGCTGGTGTACATATTATTCAGTGAAGTATGAAATTGTATCTGTCAAGGGTTGTCCCTTTATTTCCATTTACCTGCAAAAAAAAACTCCACCACATCTAGGTTGGCATAAACCTCCTTGGCATACAGATCTGCCTTTAATGTAAGAAATTTGGTTAGCATGACAATTTTTACTACTAAAAGAGTCTGCAGGGATCTGATTCACAGTGAAATACACATACGGGTATAACTATTGCTGATTTTATGAGCTGCAATCAAGTCACAAAAAAGATTAGGGTTGGGTGAATGTTTTGGATCCGCGGAGGACTGGTCGGGTCCCTTGGTGCGTTGTTTTCCGCAGATCATTCTCAAAAATGGCGAGTCGCATTTTACGGGTTTTTAATTATTATTACCCATGTACTCCGCGGATTCGTAGGAATTCGCCAACGGGTTGCTTTGTCCACAACTTGGATTCTACAGATCCGTCAACTGGTTGAGGTACCAATGGTGAATTTTGATGAATCCATTTGGATTCAAACCACAAAGTCACAACAAAGATGCAACCATAAAGTTGACAAACTGTTGTGTACATTTAAGAAGCAGTGATAAGACAAGAAATGTCACTACCAGATGTATCAATCACTCATATTTTTGTATTGATCTATCAAATATATTGTGTATGTATGTAAATCCAACACTGATTTTCCTTAAAGTGGAGAATTTGCAGCTAATCATTAAAAATATTGAATATCGCTGATGCTTTTTTGTCAAGTGATCAACACAACACTTCTCATGAAGTACATCCATGAAGATGCCAGTTTAATTTGTGCTGATTTTAATAATTGTGTTAATGTCAACAGAGATGCTAAATCTACCTCTATTTATTATAACTGAAAAGGAACTTGTATCGTATGTCTTTATTTATATAGCACCATTAATGTACATAGCGCTTCATAGTAGTAATACACGTGGTAATCAAATAAATAACAGATAATATAAATAACAATATTAAGAACTTAAATATACTGTACTGTTTCAACAGAAAGAGGCATGTGTGTACAGTACGTGTGTGTGTATATAAATATATATATATATCGAAAGCTCGCACAAATAAAAGCATTTCGTTAGCCACAGAACGGTATCATCTATTTATTTTTTGATTATATATATATATATATATATATATATATATATATATATATATATATATATTTAGTTAAGTTATGGTGGGTAAAAAAAGTGACAAAACCCTCCACAGCAAAGCATATAGCAAATGGGAATATTACTATATGCTCATTTGCATGTCTTAGAAAGGTCTGCAACCCTGCCTTTCAAAGTGCTGTGTGCTGGGTGATAATGGTGAAAGGACATTACCACATCACTGGTTGTGGCTTCCTATTTGCCGGCCATTTAAATTCCCCTTTAAAAAAAAAAAACAGGTGCTAATATTGTCACTTCACCGGTATCTCAGGAAGTGGGTTGTACCCGGAGCTGAAAATAGCTCCTTTCCATTCTGGTTAGAAAAATATGGGTTTGCTAGGGAGGAATGCTTCTCTAATATTTTTTTTCTCAAAGGTATTATACATTGAAAAATAGGATATTGATTGTTCTATGTGAGAACGTTTCTATGTGAGAAAACATCTACAGCGCGCAAAAATCATAGTGAAAAGGCTTAACAAGGGAATCTGGGATGACGCTCATTTTCTAGGATTCTGTTAAGTTCAGGCAATAATAATTTTCTTTGAGCGTATTATTTTCTCACTTCAGAAAGTGCGATCTGCTATCATAAGTTCTATCATCTGCTGCTAGTTCCCTTCCATCAGGATCGTACCCTATACTTACTATTGATCTCTGTATTTGCAACATAGCTTAGCTCTACTTAATGTTGACTGGACATATATTCCTGTAGGGTGAAATAAAACACTTAGCTTCAACGACACCTGCAACACTGTATTACAGCCGTTTCAAAGTGAAGATGGCCCCACACTACCGATAATAACCAGAAGTAGCAGGGAAATGTTTCATTGGTTGTGCTGTTGTTTCCTAAGTTAAGTCACGAGAGTAACTACGCCCATGTACAGTATATAATGAAGATTCAAAAACTATTCCAGCATTATCTGACATAGACGTAAACACGTTTTGGTTTCGTGCTTATTTAAATAACTGAGAATGTGCTGTATATGTAATACTTTTAGAGGCCCCTCTGTAAAACCACCTGTAGAAACATGTTTGGTGACTGGTATCAGTGATAATTTACAAGACGTATCCCTTACATGTCACATGGATGACACACGGTGAAGGATGGCTTATCTCTTCTTGCACCAAAAGTGGTATTTTTTATTTATTTTTGCTGTGCGGTTGAGGGTTTTTGTCACTATTTGTTACATAAAGTCTGGATATACCCACATACAGGCTTCATGTTGCCTAACCTGCAACCAACCTCTCACTGATGAGAGCCAAAAGGTCAGAATAGATGCCTCTGAGTAGGATTACTGGCTCTGCACTTCTGTAACCCAGGCTGTGCTGAAGCTGTGTAATGCGGCAGGCATAAGCTCATAGGGGTCCCATGTTAAAATAGATAAGAAGTAAAAAGTGACACACTCTGAGTGCTGAACTGCATGTCATTACCCAGAATCCCTGTCTGCAGTGGAAGCATTGTTTGCTAAGAGATAATGGGGAAAGACAGGGCTGCAAACCTGTCTGAAACATTCAAATATACAACATGTGGGATTTTTATTTGATGTAACAATAAAAGAAATAAAATATGAATGAGTTATGGGAGTGACATAACGTATTTTCTAACATTTTAAATGGCTGTGAATCCGAATATTATCTCCAAATACTTGAAACAGTTTTAAGTTTAATTTTTTTTTGTCAACCTCAGTTAAATAGGACAGCAGCATTAGAGATGTGCACCAATACAATCCACACAATGATAAGTAATTAGCGAAGTTGCCGCTCGATAGGCGAAAATTCGGCTCGGGGGGTTCACTAAATGGCTGCCAGTGCAGCAGAAGAGGACCAAAGATACAAAGTTCTGTGGGGAAGATCATGTGACCAGGCAGTCACTGGATACAATTGGTGCACTGCTAGAGAGAAAGCAGGGCTAAAAAAGGGGTGTGCCAGAGCCTATTTCAGAAGAGGAAGGGGATGTGACTTTGTACATGGTTGCTACAGAAACAAAAATGCTTGTTACTTTATAATACATTACACATTTCATTCAGAGTTGTTTTAAAAAAATGCTACAAGTATTTTCTCATAGTACAGAACTGATTTATTAAAAAAACACAAGTAGGATATTGCTTGGTCTGCAGCTTTGAAGCCCTTTGGTCTATAGGATTTGCATTGTGATATGCAATGCAGGATCTGCCTTACTGGAAGGCAATATCAGATAATATTAGTTTTCACCACATGGTATTCCTGTATTGCAGAATTCCTGTTTGCGACATCACAATAACACTTGAAACAATGTGGTCTATCTTTCAAAGTCGTCTGGCTGCAAAATAAACCAGATTTATCAAAGGAAAACAATCTCATTGCTTTTAAAGCAGCAGTTCAAGCAATATCCTACATGTGTGTGTGTTTTTTTTAATAAATCAGTTCTGTACTATGAGAAAATACTTGTAGCATTTAAAAAAAAATGTTTTAAAGACATTTTTAATGTTTCTAATGTAGGAAGCATTCCCAAAGTGACAGCCCTTCCCCTTCTGATAGGCTCTGGCTCTTGAGCCCTGCCCGCTCCCTAGCAGTGCACCAATTGTATCTAGTAACTACCCAGTCAAATCATATTCAAGGACTACATTGCCCACAATGCTGTGCATGAACTGTGAATGACTGAGACACTGATTGAGCCACCTGGTCTGAAGCAGGGCTATCCATAAAACCTGACCAGTTGGTGACCCTTGAAGACTGGAGTGGGCCACCCCTGCTCTAGACCCCTCAGAGAAACCCACTACTGTATTAGCCACCTTATGGGTCTTCTGGTCAAATCCCTGCATGCATAGCATGGCATGCCATCAATAATTGACGGTGACTGACAGTGTCCCCGGCCTTTGAAAATACCTCCTCCACCTCCCTTTCAGTTGTATCTATGTTAGGAAGAGCGCTGCTGGGTCCCAAGTAAAACTTCACATTTTTTCCTTTTAGTGGCAGTAGGTTTTCTTAGTTTTTTCTATAGGTTCCCACTCCATACTAGTCCTTTCCTGCTGTGACCAGCCCCACCACCAGCCCCACGCCACCTTTCCTGCTGTGAGCAGCCCCAACACCAGCCCAACGCCACCTTTCCTGCTGTGACCAGCCCCAACACCAGCCCAACGCCACCTTTCCTGCTGTGACCAGCCCCACCACCAGCCCCACGCCAACTTTCCTACTGTGACCAGCCCCACCACCAGCCCCACGCCACCTTTCCTACTGTGACCAGCCCCACCACCAGCACCACGCCACCTTTCCTGCTGTGACCAGCCCCACCACCAGCCCCACGCCACCTTTCCTGCTGTGACCAGCCCCACCACCAGCCCCACGCCACCTTTCCTGCTGTGACCAGCCCCACCACCAGCCTCACGCCACCTTTCCTGCTGTGACCAGCCCCACCACCAGCCCCACGCCACCTTTCCTGCTGTGACCAGCCCCACCACCAGCCCCACGCCACCTTTCCTACTGTGACCAGCCCCACCACCAGCACCACGCCACCTTTCCTGCTGTGACCAGCCCCACCACCAGCCCCACGCCACCTTTCCTGCTGTGACCAGCCCCACCACCAGCCCCACGCCACCTTTCCTGCTGTGACCAGCCCCACCACCAGCCTCACGCCACCTTTCCTGCTGTGACCAGCCCCACCACCAGCCCCACGCCACCTTTCCTGCTGTGGCCAGCCCCACCACCAGCCCCACGCCACCTTTCCTGTTGTGACCAGCCCCACCACCACCCCCACGCCACCTTTCCTGCTGTGACCAGTCCCACCACCAGCCCCACGCCACCTTTCCTGCTGTGACCATCCCCACCACCAGCCCCACGCCACCTTTCTTGCTGTGACCAGCCCCACCACCACCCCCACGCCACCTTTCCTGCTGTGACCAGCCCCACCACCAGCCCCACCACCAGCCCCACGCCACCTTTCCTGCTGTGACCAGCCCCACCAACAGCCCCACCACCAGCCCCACGCCACCTTTCCTACTGTGACCAGCCCCACCACCAGCCCCACGCCACCTTTCCTACTGTGACCAGCCACACCACCAGCCCCACGCCACCTTTCCTACTGTGACCAGCCCCACCACCAGCCCCACGCCACCTTTCCTGCTGTGACCAGCCCCACCACCAGCCCCACGCCACCTTTCCTGCTGTGACCAGCCCCACCACCAGCCTCACGCCACCTTTCCTGCTGTGACCAGCCCCACCACCAGCCCCACGCCACCTTTCCTGCTGTGACCAGCCCCACCACCAGCCCCACGCCACCTTTCCTACTGTGACCAGCCCCACCACCAGCCCCACGCCACCTTTCCTGCTGTGACCAGCAACACCACCAGCCCCACGCCACCTTTCCTGCTGTGACCAGCCCCACCACCAGCCCCACGCCACCTTTCCTGCTGTGGCCAGCCCCACCACCAGCCCCACGCCACCTTTCCTGCTGTGACCAGCCCCACCACCAGCCCCACGCCAACTTTCCTGCTGTGACCAGTCCCACCACCAGCCCCACGCCACCTTTCCTGCTGTGACCATCCCCACCACCAGCCCCACGCCACCTTTCCTGCTGTGACCAGCCCCACCACCAGCCCCACGCCACCTTTCCTACTGTGACCAGCCCCACCACCAGCCCCACGCCACCTTTCCTGCTGTGACCAGCCCCACCACCAGCCCCACGCCACCTTTCCTGCTGTGACCAGCCCCACCACGAGCCCCACGCCACCTTTCCTGCTGTGACCAGCCCCACCACCAGCCTCACGCCACCTTTCCTGCTGTGACCAGCCCCACCACCAGCCCCACGCCACCTTTCCTGCTGTGGCCAGCCCCACCACCAGCCCCACGCCACCTTTCCTGCTGTGACCAGCCCCACCACCAGCCCCACGCCACCTTTCCTGCTGTGACCAGTCCCACCACCAGCCCCACGCCACCTTTCCTGCTGTGACCATCCCCACCACCAGCCCCACGCCACCTTTCCTGCTGTGACCAGCCCCACCACCACCCCCACGCCACCTTTCCTGCTGTGACCAGCCCCACCACCAGCCCCACCACCAGCCCCACGCCACCTTTCCTACTGTGACCAGCCCCACCACCAGCCCCACGCCACCTTTCCTACTGTGACCAGCCACACCACCAGCCCCACGCCACCTTTCCTACTGTGACCAGCCCCACCACCAGCCCCACGCCACCTTTCCTGCTGTGACCAGCCCCACCACCAGCCCCACGCCACCTTTCCTGCTGTGACCAGCCCCACCACCAGCCCCACGCCACCTTTCCTACATTGACCAGCCCCACCACCAGCCCCACGCCACCTTTCCTACTGTGACCAGCCCCACCACCAGCCCCACGCCACCTTTCCTGCTGTGACCAGCCCCACCACCAGCCTCACGCCACCTTTCCTACTGTGACCAGCCCCACCACCAGCCCCACGCCACCTTTCCTGCTGTGACCAGCCCCACCACCAGCCTCACGCCACCTTTCCTGCTGTGACCAGCCCCACCACCAGCCCCACGCCACCTTTCCTGCTGTGACCAGCCCCACCACCAGCCCCACGCCATCTTTCCTGCTGTGACCAGCCCCACCACCAGCCCCACGCCACCTTTCCTGCTGTGACCATCCCCACCACCAGCCCCACGCCACCTTTCCTGCTGTGACCAGCCTCACCACCAGCCCCACGCCACCTTTCCTACTGTGACCAGCCCCACCACCAGCCTCACGCCACCTTTCCTACTGTGACCAGCCACACCACCAGCCCCACGCCACCTTTCCTACTGTAACCAGCCCCACCACCAGCCCCACGCCACCTTTCCTGCTGTGACCAGCCCCACCACCAGCCCCACCACCAGCCCCACGCCACCTTTCCTACTGTGACCAGCCCCACCACCAGCCCCACGCCACCTTTCCTGCTGTGACCAGCCCCACCACCAGCCCCACGCCACCTTTCCTACTGTGACCAGCCCCACCACCAGCCCCACGCCACCTTTCCTGCTGTGACAAGCCCCACCACCAGCCCCACGCCACCTTTCCTGCTGTGACCAGCCCCACCACCAGCCCCACGCCACCTTTCCTACTGTGACCAGCCCCACCACCAGCCCCACGCCACCTTTCCTACTGTGACCAGCCCCACCACCAGCCCCACGCCACCTTTCCTGCTGTGACCAGCCCCACCACCAGCCCCACGCCACCTTTCCTGCTGTGACCAGCCCCACCACCAGCCTCACGCCACCTTTCCTACTGTGGCCAGCCCCACCACCAGTCACACGCCACCTTTCCTACTGTGACCAGCCCCACCACCAGCCTCACGCCACCTTTCCTGCTGTGACCAGCCTCACCACCAGCCCCACGCCACCTTTCCTGCTGTGACCAGCCCCATCACCAGCCCCACGCCACCTTTCCTGCTGTGACCAGCCCCACCACCAGCCCAACGCCAACTTTCCTACTGTGACCAGCCCCACCACCAGCCCCACGCCACCTTTCCTGCTGTGACCAGCCCCACCACCAGCCCCACGCCACCTTTCCTGCTGTGACCAGCCCCACCACCAGCCCCACGCCACCTTTCCTACTGTGACCAGCCACACCACCAGCCCCACGCCACCTTTCCTGCTGTGATCAGCCCCACCACCAGCCCCACGCCACCTTTCCTGCTGTGACCAGCCCCACCACCAGCCCCACGCCACCTTTCCTACTGTTACCATCCCCACCACCAGCCCCACGCCACCTTTCCTGCTGTGACCAGCCTCACCACCAGCCTCACGCCACCTTTCCTGCTGTGACCAGCCCCACCACCAGCCCCACGCCAACTTTCCTGCTGTGGCCAGCACCACCACCAGCCCCACGCCACCTTTCCTGCTGTGACCAGCCCCACCACCAGCCCCACGCCACCTTTCCTGCTGTGACCAGCCCCACCACCAGCCCCACGCCAACTTTCCTGCTGTGACCAGTCCCACCACCAGCCCCACGCCACCTTTCCTGCTGTGACCAGCCCCACCACCAGCCCCACGCCACCTTTCCTGCTGTGACCAGCCCCACCACCAGCCCCACGCCACCTTTCCTGCTGTGACCAGCCCCACCACCAGCCCCACGCCACCTTTCCTGCTGTGACCAGCCCCACCACCAGCCCCACGCCACCTTTCCTGCTGTGACCAGCCCCACCACCAGCCCCACGCCACCTTTCCTACTGTGACCAGCCCCAACACCAGCCCCACGCCACCTTTCCTGCTGTGACCAGTCCCACCACCAGCCCCACGCCACCTTTCCTACTGTGACCAGCCCCACCACCAGCCCCACGCCACCTTTCCTGCTGTGACCAGCCCCACCACCAGCCCCACGCCACCTTTCCTGCTGTGACCAGCCCCACCACCAGCCCCACGCCACCTTTCCTGCTGTGACCAGCCCCACGCCACCTTTCCTGCTGTGACCAGCCCCACCACCAGCCTCACGCCACCTTTCCTACTGTGACCAGCCCCACCACCAGCCCCACGCCACCTTTCCTACTGTGACCAGCCCCACCACCAGCCTCACGCCACCTTTCCTGCTGTGACCAGCCCCACCACCAGCCCCACGCCACCTTTCCTACTGTGACCAGCCCCACCACCAGCCCCACGCCACCTTTCCTGCCGTTACCAGCCCCACCACCAGCCCCACGCCAACTTTCCTACTGTGACCATCCCCACCACCAACCCCACGCCACCTTTCCTACTGTGACCAGCCCCACCACCAGCCCCACGCCACCTTTCCTACTGTAACCAGCCCCACCACCAGCCTCACGCCACCTTTCCCACTGTGACCAGCCCCACCACCAGCCTCACGCCACCTTTCCTGCTGTGACCAGCCCCACCACCAGCCCCACGCCACCTTTCCTACTGTGACCAGCCCCACCACTAGTCACACGCCACCTTTCCTACTGTGACCAGCCCCACCACCAGCCCCACGCCACCTTTCCTGCTGTGACCAGCCCCACCACCAGCCCCACGCCACCTTTCCTGCTGTGACCAGCCCCACCACCAGCCTCACGCCACCTTTCCTACTGTGACCAGCCCCACTACCAGCCCCACGCCACCTTTCCTGCTGTGACCAGCCCCACCACCAGCCCCACGCCACCTTTCCTGCTGTGACCAGCCACACCACCAGCCCCACGCCACCTTTCCTGCTGTGACCAGCCCCACCACCAGCCCCACGCCACCTTTCCTGCTGTGACCAGCCCCACCACCAGCCCCACGCCACCTTTCCTGCTGTGACCAGCCCCACCACCAGCCCCACGCCACCTTTCCTGCTGTGACCAGCCCCACCACCAGCCCCACGCCACCTTTCCTGCTGTGACCAGCCTCACCACCAGCCCCACGCCACCTTTCCTGCTGTGACCAGCCTCACCACCAGCCCCACGCCACCTTTCCTGCTGTGACCAGCCCCACCACCAGCCTCACGCCACCTTTCCTACTGTGACCAGCCCCACCACCAGCCCCACGCCACCTTTCCTGCTGTGACCAGCCCCACCACCAGCCCCACGCCACCTTTCCTGCTGTGACCAGCCCCACCACCAGCCCCACGCCACCTTTCCTGCTGTGACCAGCCTCACCACCAGCCCCACTCCACCTTTCCTGCTGTGACCAGCCCCACCACCAGCCCCACGCCACCTTTCCTACTGTGACCAGCCCCACCACCAGCCCCACGCCACCTTTCCTGCTGTGACCAGCCCCACCACCAGCCTCACGCCACCTTTCCTGCTGTGACCAGCCCCACCACCAGCCCCACGCCACCTTTCCTGCTATGACCAGCCCCACGCCACCTTTCCTACTGTGACCAGCCCTACCACCAGCCCCACGCCACCTTTCCTGCTGTGACCAGCCTCACCACCAGCCCCACCACCAGCCCCACGCCACCTTTCCTGCTGTGACCAGCCCCACCACCAGCCCCACGCCACCTTTCCTGCTGTGACCAGCCTCACCACCAGCCCCACCACCAGCCCCACGCCACCTTTCCTGCTGTGACCAGCCTCACCACCAGCCCCACGCCACCTTTCCTGCTGTGACCAGCCCCACCACCAGCCCCACGCCACCTTTCCTACTGTGACCAGCCCCACCACCAGCCCCACGCCACCTTTCCTGCTGTGACCAGCCCCACCACCAGCCCCACGCCACCTTTCCTGCTGTGACCAGCCCCACCACCAGCCCCACGCCACCTTTCCTGCTGTGACCAGCCCCACCACCAGCCCCACGCCACCTTTCCTGCTGTGACCAGCCCCACCACCAGCCCCACGCCACCTTTCCTGCTGTGACCAGCCCCACCACCAGCCCCACGCCACCTTTCCTGCTGTGACCAGCCCCACCACCAGCCTCACGCCACCTTTCCTACTGTGACCAGCCCCACCACCAGCCCCACGCCACCTTTCCAGCTGTGACCAGCCCCACCACCAGCCCCACGCCACCTTTCCTACTGTGACCAGCCCCACCACCAGCCCCACGCCACCTTTCCTGCTGTGACCAGCCGCACCACCAGCCCCACGCCACCTTTCCTGCTGTGACCAGCCGCACCACAAGCCCCACGTCACCTTTCCTGCTGTGACCAGCCGCACCACCAGCCCCACGCCACCTTTCCTGCTGTGACCAGCCTCACCACCAGCCCCACGCCACCTTTCCTGCTGTGACCAGCCGCACCACCAGCCCCACGCCACCTTTCCTGCTGTGACCAGCCCCACCACCAGTCACACGCCACCTTTCCTGCTGTGACCAGCCTCACCACCAGCCCCACGCCACCTTTCCTATTGTGACCAGCCTCACCACCAGTCCCACGCCACCTTTCCTGCTGTGACCAGCCCCACCACCAGTCACACGCCACCTTTCCTGCTGTGACCAGCCTCACCACCAGCCCCACGCCACCTTTCCTGCTGTGACCAGCCCCACCACCAGCCCCACGCCACCTTTCCTGCTGTGACCAGCCTCACCACCAGCCCCACGCCACCTTTCCTACTGTGACCAGCCTCACCACCAGCCCCACGCCATCTTTCCTGCTGTGACCAGTCCCACCACCAGCCCCACGCCACCTTTCCTGCTGTGACCAGCCGCACCACCAGCCCCACGCCACCTTTCCTGCTGTGACCAGCCCCACCACCAGCCCCACGCCACCTTTCCTGCAGTGACCAGTCCCACCACCAGCCTCACGCCACCTTTCCTGCCCTCGTCTTTTGCCATTACCACTAGACATATTTTTATTTTCACCATCAGCTGTCTATGTGTGTTACCGTTCCCAATTCCATGCAGACTTTTTAATGCTAGGTGAATTTTTTGTTGTTGCAAAATCTGGCATTTTTACAAATATTTCCCACCCCTCCCCCCTCCCCCCCCCCAAAGCAAATTTTGTCCAATTTGTGATTTTTTTGCGATAAAAGCCTAGAGTTTTCCAGTTTCTTTTTCTCAACCAATCCAAATGGCCGCAAGTTTAAAATAAAATCTCAGGTCACACTTTTTTGTCCTTGAGGTTTTATTCTTCACTTTGTTTGGACTTCACTTCAGCTTTATATGCTGAGCGGAAAGAAAAGGATAGACATTTTTTAACTTAAAAAAAAAAAAGGCGATAAAACATGTCCAAAATTCAAACTTTAAACACTTGGATTAATGTTGACACTGGGGGGAACTAAATCGTTTTCTATGAATGGTATTTCAGATAAAATGCATTTGTATTTCTTGGCGTTCAGTGTACTGTAGGAATGAGAATTGCTGTATAAACGTCAGCTTGAGCTGTGGGATCTGGACGTCCACATCCCCCCACCCTTTAATTCTGATTATTGCCAGACAGACAGCCCGTACCTCTCTGAAGAAAGGTTCCATTGTAACGAAAAATGGACTTGCTCCGCCAAAAGAAGGCTGTTATCTTCAAGCATATGTTTATAGTTAACGGCCGCCTTTACTTGTAGCCTTTAAAGTCTGGCTCTTTTTTTAGATGCATTGAGTACATAGCAGGCTTTGGTTAAATGGTTAAGGTTAGTCTTCTTCTCACATTACCCTTAAGAGTAGCCCATGACTTAACCAAGTTCTTAAAAAGATTCTCGGGTTGGAACTGGATGTGAGCTGCATACACAATGTCTGACGTGGCGCAGTCCTCTGGCCAAACGCCTTGAATAAGTAAGGAATATGTTTGTTTTCCTGGCTTGCTAGTTATGGGCTAATGAGAGGTTACATTTCGACAACCAAGTCAGCAGTGCAGACTCAGCATAAACCAGTCCAAAACCCACGCACAGGCCCAAATGATAAACAAAAAGCTTTCTTTTGGAATTCAAAGCAGAATACAAAAAGCCTATCATTGTTTTGTTTTTTTAATTTAGCTTTTTTTGTTCCAAGTCTCTTGTTTTTCTTGGATTTGAACTTTTTGGTGCTGTCTCTGCTTTGCAAAGAATAAAGCAAAGGAATGTCTTGTTCCCTCTTCTGCTTTGTTCAAATCAATTTTATCCTACAGTGTACAAGCTGCGTATAACAGAAAGAGATTTAGTGATCAGCAAAATCAGCCACATCGGTACACGTTACCCACTGTCACTTCCGTTCTTTTATCATGCTTCACGTCAGTGCAGCTGACAACACACATAATAACAGTGCTGCTTTTAGGTTTTAAGATGCCAAGACAAAGGGCCCAGAGATTCCTGGAAACAACCTTTCTGCCGGTGAGGTCAATAACACTTAGACCCAGTGCGTTGCAACTCACAAGCCTCAGTGCAAATTGCAATGTGTAGCTGCAGAACGCAATGCTTTAATGGAACGGACTAAGCAGAATGTTTATTTGAATTAGAATGCTAAGATAATGGGCACTTTGCAAAGTGCAGAAAACTGGAGTTGTACACAATGGACATTAAACCTTACAGGAAGAGTTTCTCCTACGGTGCTGCAGTGAGCGAGGCACAATGACCCAGATTCTGAGTCTGAAAGCAATCAAACGGTGGTCACACTTGCAAGATGATGTCATCATATGCACATATGTTATTCATTCTCTAAAATCGTAAACTGAGCTCTTCTTTGTTCTGCTTTTCCCATGTAATGCTCCTCCATGATTCCTTAAATGAAAAATGCAACAAAAGGGTAATAGGACTCAAAAAATACCAGCATATATTGTGTATTTATTGACTAAACTCCTTTTACAGTATGCTTCTTAACCCCTCGAAAAGAAATACATTATGGCCCTGGATTATTTTTTTTGGGGGGGGGATTGGTGGATTATTCACAAGAACTACAGAGTCCCCCAGAGCTGATTTGTGGATCCCCGATCTCCAGGGGCTCAACCACCCCCCCCCCCCCCCCCAATTCACCAAGATGAATAAGGTTGCCCAGCGAGTGGGTGTAAAGGGAGAGGAGTAGGGGACCTAAAATGATGCCTTGAGGTAGACCTACAGTACAGAGAGATCCGTAGAGGTAGAGGAGGAGTTGGCAAAAGAGGTTTCTTGGGGAAGAAGAATATTTACACCCAGACAGAAAGCATAGTTGCTTCTGGTCATGCTCGATCTGGGGCAGCCAATAGGAAGCTGTGACATCATTGCACTGGATAAGGAGATAGCACTGCAACATTCTATTGGTGACCAGGTGGCCATATTTGTAGCAACAACAAAAAAACTACAAATAACTCAGAACCAAAGGGTTCCTAGAGGTTGTTCAACAATAGATTAGCACCGGGGGACAATACCTGATTTGGAAGGGAATGCCTGAGGGCCTTGAATTGGCGAACCAGCTCCATTTCAGTGTGTGCCTGCTAACTTTTCCTTCCCCTTCCCCTGTGTGTGCTGATATTTTTTTTGGTGTTGCTGCTAGTTTTTTTTGTTTGGATACTTTAAAGAAGAAACGTGAGTCTATCGTTCTTTCTTGTGTGAATCTCACAGAAGGCAGTATCACACTTGTAGAGGGAGAGGGGGTTGGCCCGATATTAAAGGGGTTGCACCCCATATGGCCACCCTCTGACCTCACCAGGGAGGCAATGGGTTAACTGGACTGCGGTCCAGGAAGGTGGTTTACACCTTGTCATGTCATGAAAATGTATGTTCCCCTGTTCCCATGTTTCATTATAATCATGTATTTTAAAGATGTTTTAAAGTGCATCTCTGTATCTCCAGTTCTGGAGGTCGCAGAGAGTTGATATTTGGCCAATATGTGGAGTCACTGTAGGCATTAAGAACTGGCAAATTTCGACCCACTGAGCCCACCAGAATGGAACTTATTAATATGTGTAGATATTAAAGTGTATATGTATGGTATTTTGGATCTGCCCTGAAAATGCAGACCCCATCTGCTATGCTAAAAGGTCATGAAGGGCAGCCGGCTGATTGAGCCTAAGCTCTGTGATCAAAAGTTAACTACCTGATTGTTTACACTAAGTACTAATCAACAGATCAAGTACTAATCAACAGACTCTGCTACTCTAATTGTTGCCTGAGGGTGGAGAAGCATCAAACTGGAGCGGTTTGTAAGTGTTATGTCTACACCTACAAACAATGCAGATACTTCATTTGATAGACTGGTCATCGCCCCTGATTTAGTTATGGGGCTACCCATAGAGTCCCAGTACACATGGGCTAATTAGCTGGGGGGCATGGGTTAATCTGTGTCTCCACGTTAGGGATTGGATACAAATAATTGTCCACCAATAGTCTGTATTCAATGTTAAGAATAGGGTTACAAGGGTATATAAACTGTGTCAACCCTACAGTTGTTAGTTGTTCTTCTGATTCCACCTGGAATGTCACCGGATTGCTGGAGAATTGCTAGCTAATACTTCTCCATCCCCCAACCCTAAGTAAGTGTTACCTTCTTTCCTGTTAATTGTACTATATTGCTGTGTTCACCTTTTTTAAGGAATAAATATATTTTATTATATCTAAGCCTCATTCAGTTCAACCCAGATATTTGGTGTTCATTATATCTTGTCATAAGCTACCATGACAACGCTATAATGGCTTTTTATCTCACTTAAAAGCACTTATCACTGCTTAGTGCATAACCTCCATAGTCTCCCTTCTCATAATTGTATCGCTAGCACTGATTAATGCTAATTTCAAGAGATGGGTGAATTTTTTGGCCGGATTTGGATCCATCCCTGAAAATAGTGCACCTAAGATTAATACCCAGGCGCTGCTGGCGCAGGTATATTTCAGCGCTAGTTTTGACAAAGTAACAACTTTGAACCTACATTTTGGCTTTGAATTTAAACATAGAGCCCATTAAGTTTGAGGTAAGGAAGTGCTGTTCAGGCACAGCTCACCGATAGGCAAGCTATGATTTGTGATAGGGTTGGCAGGTGTTAGGTGAGATGCAGATAAATCAGCAGAGAGATGATAGCAGAGGCCACAGTGATTAATAAGATCACCCAGTGATCGTGTATAAAGAGAGATGAGTAGGGGGCCTACCATACAGAGCCTTCGGGTACTGTACAGCTAGATAGATCCATAGAGGTAGAGGAGGAGTTGGCAAAAGAGGTTGTGCTACATTGGGTGTAAGTAACGAGTAGGCGATCTTGGTTCTTTGCTATCTCCAAAAAATCCAATTTGCGAGAACGTAAAAATAATTTATGTTTTTATTCCGTGCTTGACTCAGATATCAGTTAAACAAAGTTAAAGGCAGCCGAGACTCAAAAAACATATGTACATCACAAAAGGTTTCCTTTTGACAAACACACCAGTGATCATTAAAGAGTCCAAATGGATGCAAAGAACCTTGTACCTTGGCATTAGGGCATGCAAAGACAAAGCAATGCACCCCAAGCTCAGTCTGGTGGTCAGAAGCATCCCCCCTCCCCCGGAGTTACCCCTCTCCCCTGGCTTGGAAGAAACCCTAATCAGAACAGGGCCACGAACAGGTCAGGTTTTCAGGATGTCCCTGCCTCCGCACAGGTGGGTCAATCATTATGACTGAGCCACTGATTGGGCCACCTGTGCTGAAGCCGGGATATACTGAAAACCTGACCTGTTGCTGACCCTTGAGGACTGGGGTTGAGCCCCTCTGGTCTAAGGTTTGCTTAGATCGTTTTAAGACACCAGAAAAGTCGCTTCTTACGGCAAATCCTGTTTCCTTGCTGTCACATCTTATATCCTAACTCCCCCGCTGCAGATACATAAATGCAAAAGAATCATAAAAAGATTCATTTTAACTTCAATAGCATTTATATTTCAGCATATTTTCAATCCAAGAGCGTGTAACCAACCCATGTCACAGAAACCGAACGGTGAAAAATGTTTTTCATTAATGCCACCTATTTATTTCCCACACTTAATCATTTTGTATGGGGATCTAGCAGATTTCATGTTTTAACATTAGTGTCCTTGCTGTCTGGGAGAGAGATGAATGGGCACATTTCCATGAACCAGGAAATGGTGAAAAGATGAATTGCAAAGGATGGGACCATCACAGTTGTTGATATTGAAATCAAACAAAAATGCGCGAAGGCTTTGTCAGGATTATTTCCTTCATCAAGCGTGCGATTTCCCTCTATGCATGTTTGATGCCTTCAATACAACTTTCTTAGTCACACTCAGCTGTCACTAGTTCAAACCTTGAAAGTTTAATTGACACGTCATAAGTGGAGACAAATTATGGCAAGACACGCTCAAATTAGATTGTAAGCTACTCGGAGCAGGGACTCCTTCCTTAATGTTACTTTTACAGTATGTCTGAAGCACTTATTCCCATGATCTGTTATTTATATTATTTGTTATTTATATGATATGTATTACTACTGTGAAGCGCTATGTACATTTATGGCGCTATATAAATAAAGACATACAATACAATACAAATCAATATACAGGCATATCTCGGTTTAAGGACACTCACTTTAAGTACACTCGCGAGTAAGGACATATCGCCCAATAGGCAAACTGCAGCTCACGCATGCGCCTGTCAGCACGTCCTGAAACGGCAATACCGGCTCCCTACCTGTACCGAAGCTGTGCGCAAGCGGGGAGACTATAGAGCCTGTTACACATGTGTTATTTACATCAGTTATGCACGTATAGGACGATTGCTATACAGTACATGCATCTATAAGTGGGAAAAAGGTTGTGCTTTACTTTAAGTACATTTTCACTTTACATATATGCTCTGGACCCATTGAGTACGTTAATGCGGGGTATGCCTGCATAGCGTTCTATGTGTGTCCTGTAATTCCCCACTCACTGCTCTGACGAAAGTAGGTGAAATCATTGCAATACACCTTAGAACAGGGGGGCGCAAACTTTTTTCCCTGCGCCCCCCTGCCGGCGGTCCCCTCTCTCCCGCGCCCCCCTCCAACCCCCATTTACCCGCGCTCCGGCGTCATGACGTCACGTTGCCATAGCAACGTGACGTCACATGACCTCGCAGCGTCATTTTGACGCCGCGTTGCCATGGCGACGCAGAAAGGAAGCCGCCGGATCCACGGTAAGTTAGGTTTACAGAGGCCCTGCAGCTCCCCCGGCACTTAATTTAAGTGCCTGCGCCCCACCGTCGGGAGTCTCGCGCCCCCCTGGGGGTCGCACCCCCCAGTTTGCGCACCGCTGCCTTAGAATATTGACATTAAGAAATGCATAATTTCAGTGATTCCCTTAAAGTTATTTTAGTATTAAGCAAGCCGCTTCAAATACACATTATTATTATTATTATTATATCTTCCTATCTTCTAGCATTAGAAGCCTAGTGCAACACGATATTGTTCCCATTCTGTTCAGATTGTGTGTCGTCCCTTTGGAGTAGAGCAGGTGTGGTCCACTCCAGGCCTGAACGGACAGCAACAGGTCAGGTTTTCAGGATATCCCTTCTGCAGCACAGGTGGCTCAGTCGTTGACTGAGCCAGTGATTGAGCCATCTGTGCTGAAGCAGGGATATCCTGAAAACCTGACCCATTGGTGGTCCTTGAGCACTGGAATTGTCCACCCTGGACAAGAGATAGTCCACACTAAATCCACTGAACATCCTTGTACAGTATATAAAATGCTCTGCGGTTCTTTCAAGCTTTTCTATCTCTAGTTCTGTCTTTCTCTCTGTCCTTCTCTCTGTCTCTGTCTCTGTCTCTCTGTCTCTCTGTCTCTCTGTCTCTGTCTCTCTCTGTCTCTCTCTCTCTGTCTCTCTCTCTGTCTCTCTCTCTGTCTCACTCTCTGTCTCTCTCTCTGTCTCTCTGTCTCTCTCTCTCTGTCTCTCTCTCTCTCTGTCTCTCTCTATCTCTCTCTCTCTCTGTCTCTCTCTCTCTGTCTCTCTCTCTGTCTCTCTCTGTCTCTCTCTCTCTCTGTCTCTCTCTATCTCTCTCTCTGTCTCGCTACAGAATTGAGTTTGCAAACTTAAGACTGGGAACTTTTTGGAAGAGAAAAAGGGCAAATTTGGCATTTTTACATTATCCTTGATTATTAACACTGAATTGTCCCCGTGATAGGCAACTGTTAGGAAACATGTATGAATGAAGGAGAGAAGACAGTGGAAATTCTGGGTGCGAGAGCACATGAGCCTGGAGTAGCTCAGAATACTGTTTGAAAAAACAGATTGCTCTCACCTTGGCAGAATAATTCGTCCTCTGCATATATCTTTATTATTTCCATTATGGCACATTTGCTATTCGCATTGGGAAAACATCTTCTTTCAAGCTAAAATTCAGAAGCTTGTTTTTGCAAACAAAACTCCCTTTATCTCCAAGTGCTGTCGTCTAAACTATAAAAACGGAACAATGATGCATTCTCTTCATTCAAAGGCTCAGCGCTCTGACAGAATTCATTTAATTTCCACGTAAAATATAATCTTCTAGATAATAATAGGTCACTCTCAGCAATACCTCTCAGCTCACTTTGATCTCCCGCAGCTATGTTAATTGCATGATGATAATATAATATGCAAGGGAGGCAAATGAACAATATTGGATCATATATTTAATTTCAGATACTGCTATGTGTCAGGTAAAGCAAAGAAGGAGCGCAATGTGCTGAAATGATATATACATTTTCTATTAAGAAATTTAGTGTAGATAAAAGAAACAATCAACAGTTTTTTACTTAAAGCACCACTCCCGTAAAGTATAGTATGTCTCATTTCCATATAAGGGCCTACATTAACTAAGCAGTGCTACAGTATGCCATAAGACACTGTCCAGTGCTGGAAATGGCCAGACAGGTCATTCACTGGGATGGGCGTGAAGATATCCTCTGATGTACTACCACTTAGTAACTATGGGCCAGAATCCTTATTTCATCATCTATAGTATAATAAATGAAATATCTTAGACTAAATAGGTCCCGCATTACACAGGATTACAAAGATGACACAGAAAAAACAAAAAAGAAAAATATATATATATATACAGGCATACCCCGGTTTAAGGACACTCAATTTAAGTACACTCGCGAGTAAGTACATATCGCCCAATAGGCAAACGGCAGCTCACGCATGCGCCTGTCAGCATGTCCTGAACAGCAATACTGGCTCCCTACCTGTACCGAAGCTGTGCGCAAGCGGGGATACTATAGAGCCTGTTACAAATGCGTTATTTACATCAGTTATACACGTATATGACGATTGCAGCACAGAACATGCATCGTAAAGTGGGAAAAAGGTAGTGCTTCACTTTAAGTACATTTTCGCTTTACATACATGCTCCGGTCCCATTGCGTACGCTAATGCGGGGTATGCCTGTATACTGATTCATATATAACTTTGTAAGAAAAAAAAAGTACTTCAGCAGTAGGTGATACCTTATTTATTTGGACTAACAATTGAAATTATAAGACAAACTAGCGAGAGTTCTCCTTTCTTCCTCAGGGATTTAAGAATACCAATTAATTGGGGGTTATTCATTAAACTGCGATAGCGCCCTGATTGGAAATTCAGTCTAATGAATAATCCCCATTGGGACAGTCAGTAGAAATGATATTTTGAGCCAGAAACTGAGAGAACGACCAAATGAAATAGTTAAACTACTTTACATTTGACAAACAACACAAAAACGTCCGTGCTCTACTCAATTACCCTTATTTAATGTACAAATATAACAAAAATACTTAAACGCAAAGTCTCGTGCTCAGTCCTCCTTAAGGCCGGGTTCCTCGGCTCTTCCGGGTCCAACCAGGGGACCCCAACAACATATACACACGAGAAAAAGGAAGAAAGGCAGAATCCTGTTTTAGTAAAAAATATAGATATATTGTGGGTCACAAGCCCCAATTCTCACTTACATATCAGAAATGATTCTGCAGCATCAGAGGGTACAAGGGGGTATGGAGGCGTCCTTGCTTCTCTCTGCACTTCCGGGATCTCCCTCATAGCGGCTGAAGTCACGCGTGACGTCTGGGAAAACTGTCAATCAGGCAACTCCTCCAAAGTACTTGTTTCCCCTCTGGCAAAAGGTAGCAGCGCCACCTAGCTAACCCTACGCGTTTCGCCCAGCAAACCAGGGTTCGTCAGGGGATCTCCCAGGGGCGCGTGCGGGGTCAAGTGCCATCACGTGACCATGGCAACGTGACCCTGCGGCGTCATTTGACGCTGCGTTGTCATGGCGACGTGTCGGCGAAGACAAGGTAAGTGAAGTTGCTTAAGCCTCACGCGATCCTCCTGCATTAACTAAATTAATTTAAATTGGGGGAAGAGTGCGGGACCTCTGCAACCGCTGCGTACCCACTGAAAAATCTTGCGCCTCCCAGTTTGCGCACCCCTGGTGTAGGCCACTAGAAATAATTGGAATGAAATCAATTGCTGACCAACTGTTGGTGCAGTGTAATGTTAAATGGTTGAATTGACAGTATATACCACTTGGCTCTCGTTGTAAACCCTGGCTTACTAACCAGCAGCAACGACCACCAATTAGTGAATGAAAGAACCGTTTGATACAAACGTAGCCAACGCCATTGCACCCATTCTCACCTGATAACCCGTTTCCGCTGGTGCGAGTTTTAACTATTTATTGTGCCATTTGAAATTCAATACAGTGGAGCCGAGAGGTTGCAATAACGGCTATATCTGCAATGTGCTCCTCAATGCAAAGTATAATATTATCTATCCTAAATAAATAATGAATAGACTCATGATAAATAATGCATCCAAACCTATCAGAGGAAAACGTTAAATATTTTGCTATAATCCATTACTGGTGTTTCACATTGATCCCTGAGACTTATGCATATCATTTTCTTTCAGCAGATACATTTGCAGTCAGTAACATTGTAACCTAACAACGGACGACATGCTCAGATGACAATAGAAACCCTTTAATCTGCTATATCCCCGAAGGCAACAATCAGATTCATGAACACAAGCATGTCATTATCCAATGTACAGTGCATCCAGAGGTTGATGTATGAGTTATTCTCAAGGACTTAAATACTTGCACGGTTACTACTTTGTTTTTAGAGAAGTGTCACATTTTGCTAAATTAATTAAATTCTGGTTCTGTTCTGCCAGCAAGGAGATCGAATTTGGTCATGTGAATTCCGCCAAAAAATTAAAAATAAAATGTAAGAAAAAAAAGGCAAACAGCTTTAGCAAATCAAATCATGCGCATATCTCCAAATGTCATGGTATGGTGCTTATAATGTACCCATTGGTGTTGAGGGTGGGATGTACAAGATTAAGGAGTCTCTGGTACAGAACCATGGGTACAGGAAGATAAGATGACATCCACAAGGTTGCACAGGTCTGGAATAGCAATGTGCTCACCTATCTCACAGCCTTTACTTTACTATGAGAGCCCGCTCATGCGGTGGGTTCCGTCCCATGCCGCCGCCGGAAAGCAAAAGTTGCCGTAAGTGGAACATAGCATTTGCTATGTGCACCGGTGATTTTCCAAGTACTGCGCCAGAAGCAGACACGATGACAAGTACTGCGCCAGAAGCAGACGCCATGACAAGTACTGTGCCAGAAGCAGACGCAATGACAAGTACTGCATAGGAAGCAGACACAATGACAAGTACTGCGCCAGAAGTAGACGCGATGACAAGTACTGTGCCAGAAGCAGACGCGATGACCAGTACTGCGCCAGAAGCAGATGCCATGACAAGTGCTGGGCCAGAAGCAGACGCGATGACATGCAGGTGAGCAGTACTGGTACCTGTGCAGTTCTACTGTTCAATGGACAATTCCCATCTTCATGGCACTAGCAATGCTCTTTAACATTTCTATATTTTACTTTTAGTACCTTTTAATGCAATTTGATTACCTTTTATGAAGCATTAACATGTCAAAGGTTGTGTGTATGTGCTTCCAGCTTTCTCAGAACCTTGCGATGAGCTGCAAGAGGAGGAGAGACCTGCTATATTCCTACTCCTGGCCTCATTACTGTCATGTGAAATGTCAGGAATTGTATCATAGATATTCAAAGGTCAAACACATAAATATAATATAATATATATACAGTATATTGCTATTGGCTTAATTTTTCTTGTGTTGTATTAATGAGTACAGAATGTGTTCTATACAAAGACTTCAATCAAGTTTGTACAACAAACCACTTACCCTAAAATTGTCTTCTAAAATATATATACAGTATATAGAACTACCTTTCCTTGATTAATTCTCTAAGAAATCCATAAAGCTGTTGGTTTATCATTTCAGATTGAAAGCCTTAATTTACTACAAGGCGCATGTATAATTTGGTGTAGAATTGGGGAAGACTTATTCCAAACCTCAGAAAAAAAAACTGGACACTAATCTCATTTTTGTTCTTCATGTTACACACATGTTGCGTCAGAATTAAATAAGTAACGCTAATTATAGAACTGCGTTAAATTATATATATATATATATATAGCCTATAGGAAACCATGTTAAAAATGGTTTTTGAAGCAAAAAGTGGCACTGAGTGCTCATTTGCATGTCATTTCCCAGAATCCCTTGCTGCAGTGGAAGTGCTGTATGCTGGGTGATAATGGTGAAAGGCGGGGTTGCAGACCTGCCTAAGACATGCAGATGAGCATACAGTTGTATTTGCATATATATATATATGCGAGATTTGTTTCTCCCCTTGTGAGTGCAAGTCCTGGTGACTCTCTCTTTTTATCTTAAGTAAATTGTTTTATTGAGTTACGCTATGGAGCTTGCGCTTCTTTTTCTCTCTTTTTTTCGTTAGGTATTCCTGTGATTTGGCAAAATCACCGTAGAAGCTGCCGTTTTCTCCATAAAGATCACTTTCTGTTTTGGGCCTTCCTGCTCACATCACAGCTCTTCAATTGGAACTGGTTTGAAACACTAACTTTTCTATGTTTTAATGCAGATTGATTCACTCATTTTGTGCTGTATGTTAGTTTATTTACTGAACATACAGTTATCACTTTCTACACCTCATGGCACTTTGGTATAGGAATCCTCTATATTAGTGCACGAGTTCCCTTCACTATTCATTTATTTAGCATACTTGTTTAGCACTACTATTTATATATATAGATATAGATATCTATCTCATATAAAATATAACTTTTGAGAACATTCACATGTCTTAGACAGGTCTGCAACCCTGCTTTTCGCCATTATCACCTAGCATACAGTGCTTCCACGGCAGCAAGTGATTCTGGGAAATGAGATGCAAATGAGCACACAGTGCCACCTTTTGCCCCAAGACAATTATTACATGAAACCCTTAAGCCAATGCTTGCTCTTTCAAACAGCTTTTAAACATAGCATGGGATGAGATGCAAAGCCAGTGAACCCACTCACAGACAGACTGTTTCGATTTTGTGGGTCTCATCAGTGTGAGGTTGGCTGTACTGGCTTTGCAATTTGAGACATGAGTAGGTAGTGAAGACATCCCGTTTTGTCAAAGTATGCTTTACGGTGGAGGTTTTTTCTCACTTTTTTTTTACCCACCATAACTTAACTAATGGTGTGGTGGACGCCTGTCCAAGGCTTCAAATTGCAAAGCTAGTATAACCAGCCTCACACTGATGAGACCCAAAAGGTCGAAACAGCTGTCTGTGGGAATACAGTATTTACTGGCTATGTTCCTTAACCCAGGCTGTGCTGAAAACCTGTGCAATGCAGCAAACATAAGTTTAGAGGGGTCCATGTCAAAATGGATTTCATGCAAAAGGTAGCACTGTGTGCTCATTTGCATGTCATTTCCCAGAATCCCTTGCTGCACTGTATGCTGGGCGATAATGGTGAAAGGCAATAATTCCATTTGCTATATGCTTTACTGTGGAGGGTTTTTTGTCACTTTTTTTTTTACCCACCACAGCTTAACTAATGTGTCACACACGCGCGCGCACGCACACACGCACACACACACACGCACACACCTTGCCCTTAGCCTGTTTGTGTTAAGAACAACTCCCTGTGCTATAATGGAACTGACCACTTCTTACACAGGGAAGGCCCAACTCCATACTGCCCCCTGCACTGAAACACTGTAGCTAATAGCATTTGTATTGTTAATGAATGACGCACCTCTATTTTATTGGACTAATCTAAAACTTGCAGCCTGGAGATGTTGTCCTCTCTTATGACCATCCCTTTAAGAGCCTGTAACTAAACATGCATCACAATATTTAGAAATATACCCCACAATCTTCCATTTTCATTCATTTCCCAATTCCAGAGGTTTTAATGGTATAATCATGCCAAAATATATCACACAGATCTGCGATCACACATTGTCACAGAGTATCCGTAGCATCCGGTGATACTGCTGCTGTCGTAGTATTGTTATACAATGATACAATGACCAGTATGTGTCACAAACTCCAAATAATCCAGTGTTATCACTGCCCAGTGCTACTGCTCGAATTAGACTCCTACCAAATTTACATATAGACCACTGCAAATGCAGCTGAATATACAGATTAATAACTAGTAAGGGAATATTCTTTTGGTTAATATTTCCAAGCATTAAGATTGCAAACATCTACGAATGCTGATGAATAAGTTATGTGTATGCTGCAAGAGTATATATACGGTACACAGAGGGAGCCCCAGGGAGTGCATCACTGGAGCATCATAACATAATTACTCGGAAGGGGTAAACGACATTTGGGTTGTGATTCTACAAACGGAGGTAAAATGCTTATTATTCACAAATGAATACTCTTCAACCTCGGATAGGATACCTTTTGAGTTTTCTGCTCTTCTTTTTTTTTTTTATCTGCTTTGTTTTTGTCTGAAATATTGCTACACAAAAATAGATATATTTTCAAATATAAGTGTAAGTGATTTTGCAAGCCGTCCTTTCAATCTGACATGTATCTGCTTTGTCTATTCAATTCTCCGGGCAGCTGCGGGAATTTTTGCCCGGCGGTTCTTCCAAGTGAAATCTGCTTCGAAATCCAAAACTCTTTCCAGTCTCGCAGTGATATCAGCTGCCTGGTACCAATAACTAAAGCAAAGACAATCTACCCATCCCCTGCACGCTTCTACTATTTACTGGTACCTCTCCTGTGGCAGACTGAGAGCGGAAATGAGAGGAGAGCCAAAGGGTGCAGTGAGCATGTGAGAGGCTACAGGGCAGTAATATTTAATAAGGTATTAGTGTAACATAACAATGTAAGATGTTTTAAACATTTCAGTCAAATAATGGCAATTAATTCATTGTTCCCTTTACAGGGAGAAGCTTTTTATGGAAGCGACGGATTAACAAATCGCCATGTCACTCTTGTAACTTGTAAAAGAGGGCACGCTTGGGTATCATGCGGCAGCAGGGCCCCGGATAAACTTGTAGTAGGCGAGCGGTACTATACTGATTTGGCATCAGATAGTTCAGAGGTGCTGAACTCCAGTCCTCAAGCCTCCCCTCAACAGGTCAGTTTTTCAGGATATCCCAGCTTCAGCGCAGGTGGCTCAGTCAAAGACTGAGCCTCTGATTGAGCCACCTGTGCTGAAGCTGAGACTGATTGATCCACCTTTGCTGAAGCTGGGACTGATTGACCCACCTGTGCTGAAGCTGAGACTGATTGATCCACCTTTGCTGAAGCTGGGACTGATTGACCCACCTGTGCTGAAGCTGGGACTGATTGAGCCACCTGTGCTGAAGCTGGGATATCCTGAAAACATGTCCTGTTTGGTGGTTGGGGTTGGGGTTGGGGTTGGGGTTGGGGTTGGGGTTGGGGGGGGGGGCTTTTCAGAACTGGAGTTGAGCACCCCTGACAAAGATAGATTTAGATGTGCCAGTAACAGAGGCAGAGGGGAAAAAGTAAGAGTTTTTACTTAATTTTGGTAGAACAAAACCAAACAAAGTTTGGAACCTCTGCACTATACACAGTGGGCTCAGGTTTATGAGGGGATGTTGACAAATTAGCGTTAAAAAAAATGACTTTTTTTTTCTGTGTGAAACACAACATATTTAGAAACTATATTTCCACTGTTTTTGCACTTTGTGCATGTTGCACTAGTATTCTGCACTAAAAAAAGACTTACGCCAACCAACGCAGAAAACCATCAACAAAAGTAACAGAAACCGCAGACTTCTTGATACATAGAGCAAAAGACAAAAAGCCCCAGAGGTACGACCAGCGTGACATATTATGTAGATATAGTTAAATACTTCTCTGTTTATCTTCTCATAAGCATATGTTATTTCATTCAATTATTTGGCCAAAGCCTACATCCAAATCTCGGTATGGTGCATCTGTAGGTCCTGCTAGATTTAAGCTCACCCCACCCCACGTTTTAAGTATCAAGTTTTTTCATTTACCTGTGCAGGACAGGTTTATTGAGACCCTTCTCCCTGCACTGCAGAGGTAAGTGATAATACTCACAGGTAGTGTTAGGACCTGCATACTGGTCATGCCGTGACGTGGCTGCAGGATTATAACGCTTTGGCCAAAGGGTTTAACTAAATGACCCTTACTCATGAGAATACCAACATTGAAGTATTTAACTAGGGGCCTCATGCAGAGAACAGCGCTAATAGCAATCTCGCCATTTTCTGGCGAAAATCGCGCTAAAAACAGGCGAAAATGGCGAGATTTGAAAAAAGCGCCATTTTTTTTTTCCCTTGAAATTTGCCGCGCGGCTGGAGAGTTTCTAATCTCTCCAGTTTTTTTTCTGCCATATGCAGAGAGCCGCGATCGCCATCTAGTGGCTGTTCGTGCCAAAAAAATGGCGCGATTTTCAACATTTTTCCTCTCCACCAAGCAGCTGGCGCTCCGCGGCCGGTGGAGGGGAAAATAAAAAACGCGATTTTTTCCCCACTAGTTTCAACAGCGCTTATAGCGCTGGTTGAAACTCTCCATATGCAGAAAGGATTGTAAATGCAGTTTTCTGCCCTTTCTGCATATGGAGAAAAAAACTCTCCAAAAAAGCTAAAAATTTTCCCCCTCTCCAATTCTAAAATTCGCTGCTCTCTGCATGAGGCCCTATGTATTTTGTCACATTGGATTTAGCATTAGGTATTTGTATCTTTTGTCCTAACACTACCGTACCTGCTCTAATGGAGGGAGCGCGCCATCTCTAATAGCCAGATCTGTCACAGGTGCATAGCGTGAACTGCCATTCTTATAAGTGGGATGGGCGAGCTTGAACCAAGGGAGGAGGCACGTTGCGCTAGTATTGTGCGCTAAAAAAGACTTACGTCACCTTTATGGTGCTGGAGAAACCAATGCAGAAAACCATGAAGAAAAGTAACGCAAAAGGCAAATACATTAATACATAGACTTGTGCCAATCTGCAAATGTAACGCCGCCCTGACTCCTCCAACTTACTCTATAAACCAATCATCTCGTTGCCGCCGGGCGTATCTGAAAAGGCGTAACTACGATTAATACAGACAGAGGTGGATTTCCTAAGGCGGCAAAGTTTGAGGGGGCGCCAGAATTTGGAGGCGGCATGCTCGATTGGCGCTTGCTGGCCGCTCGTGCGCATGCACGGCCGGCAACAAAAACGTCACATGGGCCTGTGTGGAGCTGAAAGAGGAGGGCAGCACCAGGTAACTGCCTAAGGGCGCCATTTTTTAAAAAATTCGCCACTGTGCACAGATGTTGCCTGGCGTGGGTAAATATCAACGCGAGAAGTACCAACATAATGATTTGCGCCAACATTTTGTCTTTGATAGCTAGAGCCCAATGTTGGTGTAAGTGCTTCACACAGCACACGGTTCTGGGCACACAATATTTAGCTTAGCATGCTCAGGACATAAAGTACTTGAAAACGAGAGGTAACGCTCAATGTATTACTTCCTGGTGCGCTAAACTGCCTGGTTATTTATTTATTTATAAAATATTTTACCAGGAAGTAATACATTGAGAGTTATTTCTCGTTTTCAAGTATGTCCTGGGCATAGAGTTAAGACAAATAATACATGGTTACAAATACAGTTACATAAGTGAACAGGGTATACATTATATACAAGACATTGCTTGCACAGTTAGAGATAATATATATTATAGGCGTAAGTAACAGTTACAGACCAGATTAAAATGTGAGACAGCTTTAGTTTTCAAAGAACTTAGACTGGTGGTGGATGTGAGAGTCTCCGGTAGGTTGTTCCAGTTTTGTGGTGCACGGTAAGAGAAGGAGGAGCGGCCGGATACTTTGTTGAGCTTTGTGACCATGAACAGTCTTTTGGAGTCAGATCTCAGATAAGTGCTGCATGTGGTAGGGGTGAGGAGCTTGTTCAGATAGGCGGGTAGCTTGCCCAGAAAGTATTTGAAGGCAAGACAGGAAAGATGAACTTTGCACCTAGACTCAAGTGATGACCAATCTAGATTTATGGGCATTTCGCAGTGATGTGTGTTATATTTGCATTGGAGAACTAAATGGCATATTGAATTGTAGAGGGTATCAAGTTTGCTAAGGTGGGTTTGTGGTGCCGAGCCATATACTATAACCTTGTGCTTTCAGGGCCTTCCTTGTCCCATTCATTTTTTGGGGGGAGGGTGGGATTTGGAATAAGCTTTTATTGTCAGACATTCATCTTTTTTATTTTGAATATCTTGTTGCCCAAGAGTGCTGTAGTAGATTAAAAAAAAGCCGCTGTATTTGACGGTACATTGGTGAGCGCTTCTCCTTATATGGTAATCTTTGCAGAAGAGGTGTCAATCCTCAAACCAATCAATGTTTCATTTAACCAATGCACTGCCCAAAAGCAATGAAATGCCTGCCAGACTATTTCTTTCCATGGCTCTCTGCTAACCAAAGGTTAATGGTAAACCTGAGCTAGGTTTCATTGCTCTCGCAGTGTGTGTGTGTGTGTGTGTGTGCGTGTGTGTGTGTGTGTGTGTGTGTGTGTGTGTGTGTGATTGGCTGTTTGTGCAGCATAGCAGGCGTTCAGCAGATGAGTGTTATTCCGCAGAATATAATAATTTAGGGTCTAGTCCAGGAGTGGCCAGCTCCAAGCCTCAAGGGCCACCAACAGCTCAGGTTTTCAGGATATCCCTGCTTCAGCACAGGTGGTGCATTGTTCAACTGGGCCACTGATTGAGTCACCTGTGCTGAAGCAGGGATATCCTGAAAACGTGACCTGTTGGTGTACCCTTGAGGACTGGAGTTGGCCGCCCCATTATAAGGAAACTGGAATAGTTCCCGGCAACTTAATTTGACGTCGAGCAACCATTGTAATATTTTCGACTCAGTATTTGACTGCGAAGGTTGTTCACAAGAGGCTGTAACACTGCGGCGCGCTTTCACATTTAATGCACCCTCATAGTTACTAAATGCCTGTGCCTGGTGCTGTTCATGTACAGAGATGTGCGACCCTTTCATATCAGGTTGCGAACCATGCGACGTTGACCCTATTCAGCCACGAAACAAGTCACTACTCACTCAGCATTGGCAGAAGATCACCCCCCCCCTCACCCCCCACCCCCCCACCCGGGTATTAAATCCATGTGCATTGCGATTGCATTGAATACGCTAATTCACTAGATTCTCTGAAATATCACTAGCTTTGCCTATTGCTGGGAATACAAACTACTCATCTGCCGTCATTATTAACCGTAACCGTAAGTACTCATCTGCTGTCATTATTAACCGTAACCGTAACTACTATTCTGCCGTCATTATTAACCGTAACCGTAAGTACTCATCTGTCGTCATTATTAACCGTAACTACTCATCTGCCGTCATTATTAACCCTTCGAGGCTTGGCGAGAGGTTTTGCAGGCAAAGGAATTGCTGTGGAGAAAAAAAGCAGTTTTGTGAATGCGTTTTGGACATTTTCACACATCTCTATTGATGTACGCATTTCCCACATTTCACACGTCACACACGTCACGCTGTGTCCTGTAGCTGTGGGTAGCGGTGTGTAGCCAGCAGGTTGTGGTTGGCATATGAACGAGTTCCGAAGATTCTATTTCTATTGAGAATGACTCTTCTCTCCCCCTCCCCCCCTTTACCCCAACTTAATTACACTGATCTTTGCTGAGATCAGTTTATGTCCATTTATTTTTTCAAAACTAAGCTGCCAGTTTTACCTACTTACTGCAAAATCCTACAGGTGCAATCACCCTAAATTAACTAAACCTACAGAAAGCTGCAGCTGTGTAATGTTCACAAGAGGAACCTTTAAGTAAACTTGCTCTGTGCCCTGTTTCATTTGTTTCTCGTGTCGTGCCTCTTGCTGCAGGAGACATTCATCTCTGTACCCTTCCCACTCTCTCAATGCCCTTCTTCTGACTTCAAGGATTCCAAATCCCGCTGCGTCTGCAATAGTGTGTAATGAAGTAGCATTGTATCCATAATCTTGGTTCACATCAAATGTTATCTGTATTAATAGGAATCATTGCTGCCTCGGTTTCACCGCTTCACTGCCAAGCAGGAGAAGGCCGGCGCACTCGCTTCTTGTGCATCACTGCGGCACTCATCACTGTAACACCTTCCAACGACTAGGACATTTTCTCTGGCATTGGTAGTCTTAAGGCAGGAGTGAGCAACTCCGGTCCCCAAGGGCCACCAACATGTCAGGTTTTCAGGATATCCCTGCTTCGGCACAGGTGGTTCAATCGGTGGCTCAGTAAGGGGCAAAGGCTGCCGTTTTGTGTATGTGAATAGGCTTCTTCTCCATTGCGAAACCACTTCTTGGCTACTGTCCTCCGTCTTTGCATCTCCAGATACCACCTCCCTCCCTTCTTCCTTCTCCAGCACTTTCCATGAGGCAAGCCCTCAGTACCTATACCTAATCCTCTACCAAGATAAGCAGGAACCTTCCCTAATAAGATGAGTAGCTTATCCCATCTGTGCTTAAGTGGTTAACCCAGGGTCCTTAGAGCAACGAGGCACTCAGCAGTGGCTAAGGCTGCAAATAAACTTTGAGGTTGATGTTCAGTCTGGTAAGTGGTAATCTGGCAGCCCCTGTCTCCACCATTGGTTTAAACAAAGGCCCTGCCCAAGGCGTTTTAATGGCTTGGTGACAAGGTGGACCACACTATGTTCTTCCTGATCCCACTTTATACACTCACTGAAGTTAAACCTCAGTCTACACTATATTTTCAAAATACCATGAGGATGTGTGTTTTCTTTGCGTGTCTTCCAGATTCAAAGCTGAGGTTCCTTTAGGGGTTTTTTTTTTTAGCTGCTTTGCCATCCAAGTCTTAGGGGAGACCTGGATAAATACAAGCAATGTATGTTTGAGCAATGTAGCCGTCTCCCAGGCAGAGATGATTAAAAAAAAAAACCACCACACGCCTTAACTTGGTACCAAACAACCGACTTTTAGATGGAAAAGAATAATAATTGGACAATCTGCAATAAATACAACGCAATACACATTTCCAGAACAAACGCTCAACTGTTTTGTTTTTTTCCCTTGCCTCACAAAACCCTTTTCATAAGTGTGGCCCCCGCCACTTTGTAGGAACGATATACCCTGGGGGCACTCTAATTAAATGCATTTGCTTGTGTTTCTCTAGCTTTATACACACTTCACTGGAAAGGAAATGCTGGAAAATTGACATTTGAGAAGTGTAACATGGAAATGCTCAGTGAACCTCAGATCATATTGCAATGCAGACAGACTTCCGCAGCGAACCTCACTGACTGGATTTATATACTCGGAGAGCTAAATAGTTCTGTATTATAAAAATCAGTGTTTGCCTGCCGCCACGTCGTGTTATTTGCACCTATTTCATACATTATTCTGTACATTGTTGTAGATGTAGAACTATTTACTTGTTAATGATCATGCAATGTGAACTGTGGGAGCTGTATTTTAATTGCACGCATATGTGGGCTGAGCAAAGTACTTGTGTCATGATACATCAAATTAGCGACGCATTTCAACAATATGTTAGGCAAATTCAGTACACCCAATTTATCAGGAGAACTGCTGTAATGAGTCAGGGCACAATCACGCTCATTATAATGATGCCACTAGCATTTGAGCTCCGTTCTTTGCACATCTATTTTCATTTTTAACCCCTTCTCTGCTAGAGATGGTCTGAATTTAAGTAAAATAGTTGTAAAGTGACAAACTGCTCTCCATGTCCCGGAGCGGAGAGATTACAATGTCTGACACTATTTAGTCCTCTTGGAAATATTTGATCCATTTGCTTCGTCCAATCTCCTCCCGTGATATTAATGTTCACGGGTTCCGCGCAGTAACGTTATTACATCGGAGAGAAATTCGGGGAACATGAATCTTAATGGAGCGGTCCCCCCTGGGCACTCCCCTTTTTTTTTAAATGTATAAGAAGCAGGGGGTCTCTGGAGCTGAACAGCGTCAAAGTCAGGTCTAAAGACCCCATGTCACACGGGCCAACAGGAAGTTACAACAGATGATGTTCTATCTTCCTACTGGCCAGCATTAGGCGGGAGATTTAAACCTCCATTTTGTTTTCCCTGAAGAGGGCTGTGCTTTCAGGAAGTGAGGGTCCCCAAAGCTGAAATAAACGCAGTTCAGCTCCGAAAAAACCCTGCTCCCTATGCATGGAGAGGGGGGGGGGGTCCGATCAGGCAGAACTGTTCCTCTAAGAACCTCCCAGCGTTTAAAATATTCTATGAATCTGAAGGCCGTGCTTGAGTCAGGAACACAATACCGCAAATGCTTCTAATACCTGAGGAGTTTATTTTCAGTATGAGCCTTTCCTATGATGCTTCAGAGTGCAATGCATCTGATCTCAGACGCGCTATTAGAGAGGGTTGGGGTTCCTTACAATGCATCTGATCTCAGACACGCTATTAGAGAGGGTTGGGGTTCCTTACAATGCATCTGATCTCAGACGCGCTATTAGAGAGGGTTGGGGTTCCTTACAATGCATCTGATTTCAGACGCGCTATTAGAGAGGGTTGGGTTCCGCAGAATTTCACAATATAATTATAGGGTTCCTTAATAAAAAAAGGTTGGGCGCCACTGAATGAGACACATAGATATGTATCATACAGGAGATTCCTACGCTCGCTGTGTATTGGAGGTGGCACTGGTTTCTGAATGATTTGTTACTGTTGCAGTTACAGGAATCTGGATCACCTCGCTGGGGATCACCAATCAGACTATTCTGTACAGACTATAAAGTGAGTAAAGATTACTTTGTTTCAGCCTAGTTAACTGTTTGCATGCATTATATTGAACAATGAGATCTGCCATAGAGATACAGTTAATGCAGACAGACAAGCAGGCCGCATAGAGATTTAGGAAGCATTACAGAGCAATGTATTAATGCTGCTTCAATTCATTTTAATCCCTTCAGTGCTAGAGGGGTCTGCTCTGCAATTTATAAGACGATTAATTGATCCTAAGTACTTGCCATGCACCTGAACACCTATGATAAAGCAGTGAGGGAAAGGCAATATTGAGGTTTTAATTCTGTCATTGACTGCGCTGTGCAGTTTGTGTATTAAAAATACAATGTATTAAGGGAAAAAATGGGTTGTAGCTGATCATTATTTGCAAGAGACAACTTCTTCTATACTAAAGGAACAATCTAATATGATCAAAGGAAAAGTTTGGGGGTCGCACTGTCCTTGAAGTGGGAAATGTTCAGTGACCTGTCAGTTCCTTGAATTGTAGGCATAATTATACATTTATAATCTCACTTACATGATTTGAAATTACCGTACTCGAGGCTGAATGAGTAGAAACACTGCTTTTGAAGCAGAAAAACCCGATTCACATCCCTGTGTCAGCTCTTCTGGTGACTTCGGGCAAGTCACTATCTCCCTGTGTTTCAAAATTAGATTGTAAGCCCCACGAGGTTGTCTGCAAAATGCTGTGTACATTGTACCCCTGCAAATACCGTAACACTGCACACATACCCGTGACAGTGAGAGAGAAATACTCTGCTAGTTTCATCCTGAGAGTGAAACCGGAGGATCCTAGCATTTCTCTTCCTTTTTGTTCCTGAAGCCTCAATCTTTGTCAAATCATATTACGATTCGAAGACTCGTTACAGATCGCTAATGGCAACGTTCCATCCTTGTGTTCTGATTTTGTACAGATCCATGCTGTAATTAGTATGCTTCACGAGTGCTGGCATTTTGGGGCCAATGAATTGGAAACCAATCCGGCCTTTAGTGGCTAAGCTTCTGAATCCAATAAAGAAGAAAGTAGGACATGTCCTTTGGCCAGTATGTAAAAACACCAGGCAAATAGATTCATGTTGTATGATTACTAGCGAGCACAACCGCCTTGTGTAACTGATGTTACTAGGTTTATTCCATTGTATGGAATGGAGTTTTAAACTATTATCCCATTATTTAAAAATAAATATATGCAGGCTTATTAATAATAATATTGGTGAAAAACATTGAGCATATAAGTGATACCAAGAGTCAAGACCTATTTATTTTTTTACCTTTTCTAATAATAAAAAGAACACAGACGTTGCTTAAGTAAGAGATTTGTATTTTTCATTGTTCAGAAATGTTTTTACAATGAGTTCATAAGAAATGTTGATGATAAGACCCCCGCAGTCTCAGAGGCTTAGGCTAAGGCCCCGCTGCCTCAGACCACGTGCCCGCACTGCAGACAGGTGGCGCGTGGAGAGGCACTTGACCGCTATCTGCGGTTTGTAGGAAGCGGGAGCTGGAGCGGGGGGCGTGGCCAAAATGGGTCGGTGGGTGCGGCAATGACATCGGGGGGGGGGGGGGGCATCACTGTGTGTCAGGGGGTTCCCTCCCCCGCCTCCCCGCTCCCTGAAGCCTCCCTTAGGAGAGAGTCTGTGGGAGGGAGCAGGGGGGCAGGAACATCACACTGTGCCGGAGTGTGTCTCAGCTCACACAGAGGAGAGAGACTGTGGGAGGGAGCAGGGGGGCTCCCTTGGTGCTGCAGCTGCAGCTGCTTTCCCCGCTCCCCGAAGCCCCCTCTCCTCATTGCCAGGGGTTCCCTCCCCCTCGTGCATCTGCAGACACAGAGGAGAGAGTCTGTGGGAGGGAGCAGGGGGGCAGGAACATCACACTGTGCCGGAGTGTGTCTCAGCTCACACAGAGGAAAGAGACTGTGGGAGGGAGCAGGGGGGCTCCCTTGGTGCTGCAGCTGCAGCTGCTTTCCCCGCTCCCCGAAGCCCCCTCTCCTCATTGCCAGGGGTTCCCTCCCCCTCGTGCATCTGCAGACACAGAGGAGAGTGTCTGTGGGAGGGAGCAGGGGGGCTCCCTTAGTGCTGGTGCTGCAGCTGCTTTCCCCGCTTCCCGAAGCCCTCCCCTCCTCCTCTCCTCATTGGCTCACAGCCACACTACGTGACGCGTCGCCGCTTGGGATTACAATTCTCTTGCATCCCCTGGCGGCTGACGCGTCACAGCGTGCAGTGAGCCGTGCAGGGAGGAGGGACTGGGACCTGCTCGGGAGGATACAATCAGATGGTAAGTAGCGCGCACACGGCCGCGCACCGCCAGACGCAGCAGGACCAAAGCCTAATGCACAAGAAAACCTTGTCTGACTCTGATGTTGGACCATTAAAGCTGCAGTTCAAGCAATATCCTACATGTGTGTTTTTTTTTTTAATAAATCAGTTCTGTACTATGAGAAAATATTTTTAGCATTTAAATTATTTTTTTACAAAATAAACTATTTTTAATGTATTCTAATGTAACAAGCATTTTTGTTCCTATAGCAACCGTTTACAAAGTCTTCCCCTACTGAAACAGCATCACCTTTTTGAGCCCTGCCCTCTCTAGCAGTCAAACAATTGAATCTAGTGCCTGCCTGGTCACATGATCTTCCTCACAGAACTTTGGCTGTCAATGCAGCAGAAGATTACCCAAGATGCAATTAGTGAACCCCCCGAGCCGAACATTCGCCGATCGAACACATGTCAACGGATCGATCGGCAACTTAGCTAATCACTTGTCAGTGTGCAGATTGTATTGATTGCATTGTATTGGAATTTTTGTTTTTTAAACGACAGCTTGAACCGCAGCTTTAAAAAATATCACAACCTACAAAGTATCTTACGCATACTGAGACCAATTTGGTGTAACCCCCTTCAAGCATAAAAAAATTGTAACCCAAAAAGTCTATGGAATCTTACCATATTAAGCTAAAACAAAATCACATGCCCCCATTAATCAGGCACAGGCCCCCATTAATCAGGCACAGGCCCCCATTTTAATAATAAACACATTTCATATCTATTGGTCAATAAGTGAGGGAGAGACTAAGGGTCAACTCCCCTAAGCTCTACTAAGCCAGGTCTCATCATGTTACTTAAATCAGTAATGGATGGTATTTTTATTAAGGTTAACACACATCCACAAAGCTAATTATATGCAAAAACAACGTCCGTTGTATATCTCGTTAGCATAAGGTTTAATGTTATGTTATTGTAGTACAACATTGCGTTATCTGACAATAATATCATGTTATGTAGAGTATCCAGTGCTGCTTCCTGAGTAATTTCTCCTACTGGGTGCATGTAATCCCTTTGGGCCTCTCAGTACTGGCTATATCCTATGCTTATTTGACTCTGACCCTATGGTAGTATTGGTTCGTTTTGCCTGAGTGCTTAGAAGTAATTGTGTTATTATTGGCTCGTTTAGCCTGTAGTAGAGTGTACATTTACATGTGTATTACTGGCTCTGTGATTGCTTAGGAGTTTTGAGCACTTACAGTGTGGAAATATTAATTAGCACTGTTGCTTTAGATTATCTCGGCTAATACACGCAACATCTATGGTCTAATTGCCACTAGCCCCCTTTGGTCATACATTTGTCAGTGACCACTCTTGGATCACTGTATTATCGTACAGGTTGCCATATTGTGTATTTTGTGTTTGATTGTTCAGTATGTTGGGAGTTACTGTCTGTAGACGGACGTTCACAGAGGTACACAATTGGAGACTTTATAAGGTGAAATTATAACGAGGCTTTATTGTGCCTTTTCCTTAACATCAGGAAACCATCCAAACAAAGGGGGAAACACAGCTTCTATTCACTTGGTTCTAGTGAAATACTATGCAATTCACAACTCCCTTAGTTAAGCATGTCTCCCAGCCCCAAACACATAGCATGAAATGAACAGATATAAAAAGTCTTGTAATAAAAGTCTTATCTGTTCCTTGTAGTTTGGAGGGAAAATCTTCTCTGTCCCTGGTTGCTACCTTTTCTTCAGGGTTTGTCAGCATTCAGGTTTAGAAGTTTCCCCTGTGTCTTGGAAGCAGCTCTGCTGTGTCTTCTGGCAGAGCTCAAGACATGGTCAGCTCTAGAGATCTGTGTTCTCTTGGTCAGTCTCTCCTGGGAGACTCAAGAACCTCTGCTCTGTCCCCAAAGTTCAGCTCACACGTGAGCTAAGGAGTCACTTCCTGTCTCAAAGGCAGGCTTATTCTAAGCCATCTAAACCAGCAGTTAACCACCACACTGCTGGATTAGAGGCACATTTGTGAACAGGGATAGGTCCCCTGTTACACTGTCCATCTAGTATTTAAGGGAAGTTCCATTGATCACTGTGATCCTAGGGAACCGGCCAGAAGGGGCATTCCGCCCAAAACTTTGCCCCCCTTATTTGTCTTGTCCCCCCCTACCCCCCCTTTCCTTTGTCTTTTCCTCATACTTTCCCTTCCCTTACCCTGTGTTTTCCCAGTCCATTTGCTGTTACTAACATCCCTGCTTTGTTTGGGACGTACTTATATAGCTGACTTTTGCGAGTATCTATACAAATTGTGTGGTCATATTGTGGCAATATTACAGTAAAATTGCGTTATAACATGTTTGTCATTTGACTTAATTTTTTTCATTTGAGTGCTGGGTACCCCCCTTTCTTTGTTCTTTATTGTCCCTTGGGAGGGAATAGGGTCCCTCCAGGTTCCCGTGCACCATACTCTTACTTTATTCCCACATATTCGAATTCCTTAGAGTGCTGTTTAAACCATATACTTTTAGTAATGGATGGTATTCTCCGTGAGGTTAACACATATCCACAAAGCTATTTATATGCAAAAACAACGACCGTTGTATATCTCGTTAGCATAAGGTTTAACGTTATGTTATTGTAGTAGAACATTGCTTTAGATGCCAATAATATCATGTTATGTAGGTCTTAGCCATCCAAAGCCTGAGATATAAGTTTTGCGGGTGAGGGAGAGGGTGAGGGTGAGGGAGAGAGGGAGAGGGAGCTCTGTGGATCTGTCGATCTGTCCAATAGTGGCACACATTTCTAATAAACAAATGTAATGTTTGCCTATTGCTGAGTGAGATTCTGTGTGTGTCTTCTCAATAGTTAAAAGAAATCTGTAGATCTGTATAATGGAATTAACCAATAAGTCGTTTGCAGGTAACATTTTGAATTTCTGTAGTTAGTATAAAAATTCAGAAAAGGACACGTTTTGCATTATTGATTCCCGTATGTCAATTCCTCTATGCTTTCTCATTCATTACAAAACCAGTGCACATCATTATCTTATCTAAGGCCGCTCTTATCCTAACAATATCATGCAGCTACACTCCAAGCCACGCTGCTTTTTCTGAGCTTTTCATTGGTAAAAATGGAAAGCGAAAATAGACATCAGCCAGATTCCCTAAGATTTCCCTCTGTTCTCTTCTCTTTGTCATTAAAGTGAGTATCAGGGTAGCACTCCGTTAAGGATTCACTTGAATTAAAGTTACTGTATCCCTAACATAATTGTGACATGGGCACCTCTCTCCTTACTATGTTATACACCAGTGGTGGACAACAACAGTCCTCAAGGGCATCCAAAAGGTCCCTGCTTCAGCACAGGTGATGCAGTCATTGACTGAGCCACTGATTGAGCCACCTGTGCTGAAGCAGGGATATCCCTAAAAACTGGCCTGTTGGTGGCCCTTGAGGACTGGAGTTGGCCACCCTTGTTATATACTATATGGTGTCTATGTTTATCCATTCACCTCTGCCTGCTGAACTCATGCATCATCAATATAGATTAATACTTCAACCCCTTTGTGATAACCTTCTTTATTCCCCAATGTACTTGTTTAGTCCACAAATCAGTTATCTTTCTAATCTTTGCATTTTTCCACTGTCCACGAAGTGTGAATTCCTGACTAGTGGCCTCGTATGCACAGTGACACGTGGCTTCTATTTTCTCTCGGTCACGGGCAACGTTTAATCTTGAACAGATAAAGTGAGACTAGGATAATTACATAGGGTTTATGGTGCAGCAATATATGACATATGTATAAAATACTCATATTGTTGGAGGAACACTCCTATACGGTAATGGGGGGGGGGTTTCTCCGCAGAATTAACAGAGATAATAAATATCCCTGTAAAACTGGGATTATTGCCACATGGGTTTAAGACATTCCAATGTTATCAAATAACCAATGAGTATTACAAGTGTCCAGGAAAGTCTGTCAACATTTCTCTTGGTGCTGTCAATGGTCAAACCACATAGTACAAACAACCTGGATTTCTGTTCACAAAGACGCCTGAACGTTCTACCTGACACTTTTCCAGACAGAGGCGTTGACTTCAAATTTCACTGCACAAGAGTCGCACAGAATTGCACTTAAGAGACAATTAGATGGGGATACAGACTATAGCAGGGGTGCTCAACTCAAGCCCTCAGGCCCCCCCCGCTCCCACCCAAACAGATCAGGTTTTAAGGATATCCCAGCTTCCGCACAGGTGGCTCAATTGACTGAGCCTCTGATTTGAGCCAACTGTGCTGAATCAGCGACTGAGCCACCTGTGCTGAAGCTGGGACTGATTGAGCCCCCTGTGCTGAAGCTGGGACTAATTGAGCCACCTGTGCTGAAGCTGGGACTAATTGAGCCCGCTGTGCTGCAGCTGGGACTGATCGAGTCCCTGTGCTGAAGCTGGGACTAATTGAGCCTGCGGTGCTGAAGCTGGGACTGATTGAGCCACCTGCGCTGAAGCTGGGACTGATTGAGCCACCTGTGCTGACGCAGGGATATCCTTAAAACCTAACCTGCTGGAGGGTTCTTAAGGACAGGATTTGAGTACCCCATGGCTGCAGCATTACATCTCACAGTGTGAAAGCAGTTCGCGCGAGGCATTCACATTGGGCATTTTTCAACGTAAAGGGAACACGCAGAGTATATTCTGAGCTCAGTACTGTTTGATACCGCAGGTTGATCAGATTTAAAGTCTTGTAACTGGAACTACTGTAAATAATAAATAGACCGAGCATTAATCCACTAAGGGAGACACACTGCGGAAAGCAAACTTTTAAGCTCATTATTATTGCCTGAGATCACAGAAAAACCTCCCTGCTCGGGCTCAGACTATCAAGTTTATTTCAGTTCAATGGAACCAGACATAATTGTGCCACTGAATTAATTTCATGACTAAATACATGTTTTAAGATGGCACCTGCACACATTCCTGTAATAAGGACTCTGCACAGGTTTGTGCCCCCTCCCCCCGCGTGTGACCCTTCATGAACAGGTGACCCCCCCCCCCCCTGCGTGTGACCCTTCATGCACAGATGACCCCCCCCCCCCCTGCGTGGGACCCTTCATGCACAGGTGACCCCCCCCCCTGCGTGGAACCCTTCATGCACAGGTGACCCTCCCCTGCGTGGGACCCTTCATGCACAGGTGACCCCCCCTGCGTGGGAACCTTCATGCACAGGTGACCCCCTCCCCCCCCTGCGTGTGACCCTTCATGCGCAGGCGACCCCTCCTTTCTGAAAACATTTTGGCTAAACTAAATGTGCTCAGACTCTTGAGACACTACATTTATCAGATATAAGCAGATTTTTCCTACATCTCATTTCCTCGCGTGTTTTTTTTTCTCGCCCTTTCCAACGCTGTTTATATTTTTTAAATCTGACGCTCAATTCAGGAGATTGAAGCGTTTTGAAATATTACGTATCCAGGAGATTAAGCTGGAGCTCTCCCCAGAGCCCAGCGCAGTCGATCGGTTACCATGGTAACCTCAGAAGCCAGCGATTAAGAAATACCTGATTTTCAACATACAAAAGATGGACATAATTGTGGGAGGGGGAGGAGTTGCTGCTTTAAAGGAACAATTTGTGCCGTTTCTGTTACCCAGGATTGAAGCAGGGGGTCAGCAGAGCTGAACCCCATTCATTTCAGCTCTGGGGACCCCATGCTTCTGGAGATACAGACCTCCATAGGGGGATACCAGTAGCTGCTCTGGCTAAGGAAGTTGGGGTTTAAAGTTTAAAGCTCCCGCGTCACATGGGCCAATGGGAAGCCGAACCTGATGACATCACGGCTTCCTATTGGCCCGCAAGGTGCAGGAGCTGTGAATATCCACCATAACATGAACCCTGCTAGCCAAGTGGAGCGGTTAACGGCACCCCCTACGGACTGAAGTATCTCCAGAAGCAGGGGGTCACAAGAGCTGAAATTAACGGGGAGCATCTCTGGAGACCCCCTGCTTCAATCCAATGCAAAAAATAGGGGAAGGGGAAAAAAACGGCTTGGATTGTCGCTTTAACACTGAACCAGAGTATTACATTCTCAATTATGCAGATGTAGAACTTGAAGTAAGTGCTGGGAGCCTCCAACATGACATATACCAGTTAATGTATGGCTTACTACAGAAAATCCAATTCTCAAGTTTCATATCTAGTACATGGCCCCTCGTATTATTGATGACAGAATCAGAACATATCTTAATTATTGGAAATCATTTGGCAATAGCATATAATTACCTAATGCCTTATCATTTCATTTGAAATCATGTCTTGGATGATCCCCTGGTAAGTATTCTACGTGATGGAAACATATTTCCTATTCCTACGTCAGTGCCAAGTGGCTTTTAAATACTGTATTAAATTGAGTCACTAGATATTTCTTCTCTGCTGCAAGCCAACATTTTTGTTGGCTGGAAAACAAACACGAAAATCCATTCTTATATTACACGTACACATAAAACCAAGTTCCTGCAGTCTCCTTTGGCTTTCTGTAATATAATGATCAATCCAGATGCTTTTCATTTTAAATACATTATAAGAGTAGGTAGGAGAAAGTCTGCATTTTATACGCAGAACCAAAATAAAAATAATCACAACGCAGGAGTTTTCTTATATTGGAAGGCTTAATGTCAGATATACTTTAATCAAATTCCCCAGAAACCCAAATCCCAGTTCGTAGCTCGGTAGGAGGTCGTCTGATACCGGAAACAGCGCAATGTCATCAAAAACTTTTCCTTGATTTTGGACTAAATGCTTCCATTCCCATTGTGAATACAAAGTGAGATATTCTTGCAGACAGCACCAACTTGAATGAGAGGCATTTGATGAAGGCAGAATCCAGATGGCTTATTGATCAAACTCTGATACAGTAAGTGCATATCCGTGCAAATACAGCCGTTTCTGCTCAGATCTACATCTCGCCGTATTCAATAAACCCTTATCGCCTCTGCAACCCGCGCCATAGTGAGGAGGCATGTGGTTCTGGTGGTGTTATTCTGTGATATATGCTAATAAATGTGTGGAAATAAATCGCCTGGTTAGATTTTTCTGATTTTATTGAAGAAGCTGTGATTTTGCGGATCGCCTGGACAACGCGGCCAGGAACCTTACCTCCCTCAGCCAGGGGAAATAAGACTTTTGGGGGGGTGAGAAGGTGACAAGGGGACGTACCTGTGAACACACCTTGATACCAGGGACATCTCCTGCTGTAAATCCTACTAATAGATATTACATATGTAAATTAGCGTACCTGAGAGTTATCTGAGATGTTTCTGTTTTGCAACATACCTCCTGCCTGGTGCTGACCTTACTGGGGGGAGAGGTAATAAGTTCTACCTTGGGAGATCACCTTCAGTTCCTGGAGCCTACGGCAGATGAAGGCGCTGCACTGCTAAGGAGATATGTGGGGTATGTACCCCAGAAGCCTGTTCCTGTGTCCCCACTACCATCGGTGGATGACTCAGCCCTCCTGTTGCCAGCAGGTATATGCACCATACACCCTGGGCTGCTTGGGACAAGAGATAGGCGAATGTTTAGTGTGAATTTGGATCTGCAGCAGTTTGGTTGGTTCCTTTGGTCCACGGATCAATCTCAAAAATGGCGATTTGAATTTTGTGGATTTTGTGGCAACCCACGGATGGATTGGTTGACTCTAATCTGCAGATTCAGGAATCCGTAGGCAGATTCTTCTCAATCCACTTACGGATTGCTAAATCTGTGGATTGGACTCTACAAATCTGTCAATGGATTGTATCCAATGGTGGATTTTGATGAGGGTTAAAACCGACCAAATCCGTCGTCGAATTTTACACCGTGAAGCGGATTTTGGGGTGGGGGGGAATACAAACATATCCGGGAAACGGGTCTGGGCAGATTAGCCCATATCAAATAGGGAGCAGATTTTTGGAAGCGCCATCATATCCTTACAGTGCAACAACATATGGTGCACATACTGTATAATACTCGCACCTATTTACTAGGACTCTGAAAGCCAGTGTGTAGACGAAGCTATGATTGCATCATGTGTGTCACTGGCCTTCTCTGGCATTTCAGAATCACTAATCATCTGTAGCAAATGCTTTCTATTAACCAGGTTTGTTAAATCCTCCTGCTACATGTACAGACAGGTTCTTCAGGTCATTTGAATTTGAACAAATGAGATGTTCTTTCTGCTCACATTATTCCAGTTTGTTAAAGTTTTTCAGACATTCACCAAGACAATTATTTAATGTAGAGTATGGCTGGGGATGCCTGGTAATTGTATTACTGGCTGGTGTGGTGGTTTTTTTTGGCATGCAATGTTATGATAGTGATGCATGTAAAGGTCATTATTAATAAAGCAATTTACATATTTAACATCTTTGGATAGCATAAATGTAATGTTTACTGTGAGCACAATAACGCATTGGCTAATATGTGCTTCTACATTAAACCCAATTGCTTAAACCAAAAAAATGTTTGCAAACAAATATCCTTCTGGAAGTTACTTTGAATGAAAAAATCACTAGTGAGCACATTCACATGTCTCAGACAGGTCTGCAACCCTACTTTTCTCCATTATCTCCAAGCATACAATGCTTCCACTGCAGCAAGGGATTCTGGGAAATGACATGCAAATGAACAGACAGTGTCACCTTTTGCTTCAAATCCATTTTGACATGGACCCCTATAAGCTTATGCCTGCCACATTACACGTCTTTTCAGCATAGCCTGGGTTAAATACTTTGCATCCTGAACATCTTTTTTATGCTTAGTGAACATTAAAGGATTTTTTTCCATGTTGCAGCACTTATCTCCCGAGATCTAACTCCAAGGGACTTTTCATATGGTCCAAAGGTTCAACAAAGTATCCGGCCGCTCCTCCTTCTCTTACCGTGCACCCCACAACTGGAACAATCTCCTGGAGACTCTCACATCCGCCACCAGTCTAAGTTCTTTCAAAACTTAAGCTGTCTCTCATTTTAATCTGGTCTGTAACTATTACATACGCCTTTAACATATATTATCTTTAACTGTTACATACGCCTATACAGGCAGTCCTCCGTATCCGACGTTCCGCTTACCAACGAACGCGTTATCTGACGCCGCACAATGCAGTCTCCGGACGCATTGTCCGACGCCGAATTTGCGTATCCGACGGTCACCGCCGCTGATTAACACATTGGACCCACTTTCCGACGGTCCGTTAACCGGTGGCGGTTTGCCGGTGGGATAACCGAGGACTCACTGTAACATATGTTATCTTTAACGGTTACATACTGTACGCCTATAACTTACTTTACCTTTCACTTTTCATGCACTGTCTTTATATAGAATGTATAACCCTGTTCACCTAATGTAACCATGTATTTGTCATCATAACTCTGTGCCCAGGACATACTTGAAAATGAGAGGTAACTCCCAATGCATTACTTCCTGCTAAAACATTTTTTTTTTTATAAATAAATAAAAATGTATTTTGTACTATGTTGTATTGTATTGTATGTCTTTATTTATATAGCGCCATTAATGTACATAGCGCTTCACAGTAGTAATACATGTGGTAATCAAATAAATAACAGATAATATAAATAACAGATCATCGGAATAAGTGCTTTAGACATAAACGTTACATTAAGGAAGAGGAGTCCCTGCCCCGAGGAGCTTACAGTCTAATTGGTAGGTAGGGAGAACGTAAAGAGACAGTAGGAGGGAGTTCTGGTAAGTGCGTCTGCAGGGGGCCAAGCTTTATGTATCATGTGTTCAGAATATTCAGTGCTATTCATGTGCTTCTTTAAGCAAGTGTGTCTTAAGGTGGGTCTTAAAGGTGGATAGAGAGGGTGCTAGTCGGGTACTGAGGGAAAGGGAATTCCAGAGGTGTGAGGCAGTCAGTGAAAAAGGTTTAAGGCGGGAGAGGGCTTTAGATACAAAGGGGGTAGAAAGAAGACATCTTTGAGCAGAACGCAAGAGTCGGGATGGTGCATAACGAGAAATTAGGGCTGAGATGTAAGGAGGGGCAGAAGAGTGTAAAGCTTTAACAGTGAGGAGAAGAATGGAGTGTGAGATGCGGGATTTGATCGGAAGCCAGGAGAGGGATTTCATGAGGGGAGATGCTGAGACAGATCTAGGAAAGAGTAGAGTGATTCTGGCAGCAGCATTTAGGATAGATTGTAGGGGAGACAGGTGAGAGGCAGGAATGCCGGACAGCAGGAGGTTACAGTAATCAAGACGGGAGAGAATGAGGGCCTGAGTCAGAGTTTTAGCAGTCGAGCAACAGAGGAAAGGGCGTATCTTTGTAATATGTTGTATTTGTTATGTTCTCAAGTACTTACCTAATTGCAGGTACCCTTTGCAATTAGAAAAAAGGGGTTGAATGTCCTCGGGCGCGTCACTCTGCTTGCGGCTCCACGGCGTGTATTATATGCAAGGCAAAAGAGAGAGAGAAGGGCCACAGTGAAAAAAGACAGCTCAAAATTTTGCACACTTTTTCATTAGGGTGGAGGGAAGGGGGGGGTGGTTGCGAGGGGTGAGAAATAAAGACAAGGGATGGCTATTGTTAATTCAAACTTGTTGATTGGGGACACACTCACATTAAAACTCTCAAAACTTGAATTGGTATTTCCTTCTCTATTTGTAGTAGGTGTCTTCAACAGATGTCTTCTCTTCTATGTGCAGGTAGATGGGTTGAGGCCGAGGAGATGCCTTCTAAAATCTTCCTTAGTAAAAAATAAAGGGAAAAAATAGTGCAATACAATTTATTAACGAATAAAAACTTGAGATTTAAAACTTACAAGCGACCGATCAATTCGAGCATAGGAAGGAGATGCCGCCAGGTTCCACAATTAATCCCTTTCTGGGCAGTGATGTCCTGTATCGGCTGGTTCCCACTTGGCAGATGTATGCTGTCTGTGGCTTGGGTTGCAGGTAGCCGCAGTGCGGATGTCCAGAGCCCGTGCACAGGCTATGTCCTCCCCCTCCGGCTGCCTATCTTCCCCGTGCAGACAATTCCAGGCTTCTCTGCTCCGCTGTGCATGCGCATGCGCAGACGGCGAGACGCTGGGCCAGGGAAATCAGACCTCCTCACTATGGTGGCTTGTAGAGACCAAAAAACGTCAGACGCGTTTCGCCAATGCTTCCTCAGTGACGTCAGCAGCTTCGGGGTAGCAGTAGTCTTTTGGCTTACAGGAGTCTCATCGCCAAAAGTCTTCCTCTGACATCTGACATCTGATGTCAGAGGAAGACTTTTGGCGATGAGACTCCTGTAAGCCAAAAGACTACTGCTACCCCGAAGCTGCTGACGTCACTGAGGAAGCATTGGCGAAACGCGTCTGACGTTTTTTGGTCTCTACAAGCCACCATAGTGAGGAGGTCTGATTTCCCTGGCCCAGCGTCTCGCCGTCTGCGCATGCGCATGCACAGCGGAGCAGAGAAGCCTGGAATTGTCTGCACGGGGAAGATAGGCAGCCGGAGGGGGAGGACATAGCCTGTGCACGGGCTCTGGACATCCGCACTGCGGCTACCTGCAACCCAAGCCACAGACAGCATACATCTGCCAAGTGGGAACCAGCCGATACAGGACATCACTGCCCAGAAAGGGATTAATTGTGGAACCTGGCGGCATCTCCTTCCTATGCTCGAATTGATCGGTCGCTTGTAAGTTTTAAATCTCAAGTTTTTATTCGTTAATAAATTGTATTGCACTATTTTTTCCCTTTATTTTTTACTAAGGAAGATTTTAGAAGGCATCTCCTCGGCCTCAACCCATCTACCTGCACATAGAAGAGAAGACATCTGTTGAAGACACCTACTACAAATAGAGAAGGAAATACCAATTCAAGTTTTGAGAGTTTTAATGTGAGTGTGTCCCCAATCAACAAGTTTGAATTAACAATAGCCATCCCTTGTCTTTATTTCTCACCCCTCGCAACCACCCCCCCCCCTTCCCTCCACCCTGATGAAAAAGTGTGCAAAATTTTGAGCTGTCTTTTTTCACTGTGGCCCTTCTCTCTCTCTTTTGCCTTGCATATAATACACGCCGTGGAGCCGCAAGCAGAGTGACGCGCCCGAGGACATTCAACCCCTTTTTTCTATTCAAATCCATACAGAGGTTGGTGAATAACCTCTGAAAGACTCAGGCAGCGAAATCACTCTGTGGAAAGGACTGGAACCACAAATTGAACAGTAGGATAATTCTTTCTTTTTTGGCGCAAACTTTCCCCCTTTTTTCCCTCACCCTTTGCAATTAGTATATAGAGACAAATCAAGGCATTTCGGTTTTTGTAAAGGAAATTGAATTTATTGTGCCATGAGAACACAACGTTTCGGCCTGACTGTTGGCCTTTTTGGAAGTAGAAGTGGTTTGATTTGTCTCTATATACTGGATACATTGTGGATCACTCACAGGTTTTCCCTGGAATCAAGAACACTGGTAACTGTATCTACTTACCGTATCTTGGGTGGGGATTTAAACAGGGGGACCCCCTGCTTCCGGAAATACTTACCTCCCTAGTGTCGGCATAGCCTTCATGTTTAAATGTCCCGGTCACTTAAGCCAATAGGAAGGCAGACGGGAGGATGTCCCTACGGGAGGTACGTATCTCAGGAAGCATGGGGTTCCTCGGAGCTGAAATAAACGCAGTTCAGTTCCGGAGACCCCTTGTTTTAATCCTATAACAAAATAAAAAAGAAGCAAGAATTGACACCTGGGATGCGGCTTTAAGAGTTACATTCTATACGGAGTCAAATAATAAGAACCTTCTGATCTGGGCCAATGAGTTTGTGAGCTGCCTGGACAACACAACGATATATTTTATGGTTGAACACCCTATGAATTATGTCCCAGCGTTTTCCGACTTTCTACTTGGGGGTAGTAGCTGAAGGAACACAGGGCACAAACGGATTTGAAATACCAACCTAAATAGTTTAGTATTTCACATCCGTTTGTGCCCTGTGTCCCTTCTGCTACAGTATGCATTGGATTGGATACAGATTATAGTTCATGCACAGGAGCACCAGTAATTGTGTTCCTGGTTATACTTCTTGGTTTTTGGTAACACTACTTGGGGGTAACACGCCAAGTGAGTTCTACAGCTCAATGGATACTTCCTAAACTGTTTAGGGCTTTCTAATCCCATTATGATGTCTCTGAAGAAGACAATAGTTTTTTTTTAATACATTTGCACGCCGTCTTTTGTCTGTTTGGCGGGTCTACAGCATGCAGCGTAGGATTGGAAAAACACATTTGTCTTTTTCAGAGCAATTGAGACATTTCATCCTACTTTACTATAATTATATTGTCAGTTGGAGGATGGTTCATATAATTAGTAAGATAATTACACAATCTTTTCTAACTAGACTGTCTCTTTAGTTGAAATACGATCCATTTCTCCCGATACCCTTTACAACTGGACAATTATTGTATTTTGTACAAAAGTGTTGAAACTGGTGAAAAAGATATCAAGGGAAAACATACAGCTATTTATATACTATAACTAATTAAATATATGAATTAAAAATAGACCATTGGGTCTGCCAAAAAGATACACAAATTAATGAATGGACATGTTTATTTACATAGTGTCCCCAGCACTTGTAATACATTAATAGTATACATTTAACATTGATCATAGTGCAATAAATGAATGTACTGCTGTTGTATAGAAAAAAAGTACATGGAAAACAATATCTACATTTGAACATGTATAAACAAAGGCTTGGCGAGAGAGAATCCATCAAATGTTGGTTTCTCAGTGTCTGTAATTGCCTCTCGCCTTTCCCCCTGCCTATCAGCTGCCTCCGTGTGTCACGCATTTGCCCCCGCCGAGTCCGCGGTGACACATATCTCACCAAACAGGGTAAACATTAGCTACACTGTATTTACTGTCTTCCGTTTAATAACTGCACACTGAGCACAAAAAATGCCTTTAAACAAGATGTGACAACATACATTGTGCTAACTATGTGACTTTTAATGCTAGCACTATTCTCTTCCCGTTGATAATTGGTCCGTTATTCATATTGGGAATTAATCAGTCGCATTCAGTATGGAGGGGATCTTGAAAATAGTCACCTGTAAGGGTATTAGGTACTTAGGCCTACATTAACTAAAGGGTGATACGTTTTAGCTGGCCCTAACTCCTATTAAAATGAATGTGGGTTAAGATTTGCTAAAGCAGGGGGTGCTCAACTCCAGTCCCCAAGAGCTTCCAACAGGTCCGGTTTTAAGGATATCCCTGCTTCAGCACAGGCGACGCAGTCGAAGACTGAACCACTGATGGAGCCTCCTGTGCTCAAGCACAGATATCCTCAAAACCTGACCTGTTGGGGAGTCTTGAGGACTGGAGTTGAGAACCCAGTGTTCTAAAGCTAAAGTGAATAAAGGCCTTAGAAACCATTATTGTGCCTCAGAACGAGAACTTCACCTTTAGACATTACAGAGTCAATGGAAAATAGCTCAGATGGCAGAAACGAACGACGTATGATCAAGCCATTCTCCTTTCTCATTCTGCCAAATTGCCAATAGCAGCATTTCTGGAATATCGATTAACATAGCAATCAACAGATTACTAGTGCAAGGCTTTGAAGACATTTGCTTGTAATCTGTTTTCATTCCACTGCAGAGGCCCATTGTGTGAGTAACCTAAGGCTGATAAATTAGTGCTCTCTTGAGAGTTGGTTTTATTTTCTGTCTTCTGCAACAGTACTATATTTAGGGCTAAAAGCCTCATAAATTGCAGAAAATGCTTCCAACAATGGATGTCAGTACAAGCAACGAAAAAGTGCAATTTTTGCAGCATGCAGTATGTATTTATTGCCAAACTTGCACATAACACCACCGCATTTTACTGAACAGAAGATGATTCAGATGTGTCCTCTTTAATATATTTTTGCTTTTTTTTGCAATCAACTATCTATTATTCACAATCTAAAAAAAACAAACAAACAAAATCATAAATTGTGAATGGCAATATTCTCATATGCGGTTTCATGTTCAGGATACAACGGCCAATCGTATTACTTCACATCAATTATTACTTTTCTGAGTCTACCTGACAGTGGCCAATACACAGTATATAATAGGCATTCTGTCTAAAGATTTCCAGTGCCTGGATTGCAAACAAAATATATGAACTGCAGTACTACAGGAGCTATCTATCAAGGGGGAGAACAGGCTCCTGGAAGCGAAATTCATGTAATTAGATTGAAACTTTCCTTGTGTTTGTCCAGTACAATTTATTAATGGCATTCCCATCATTCATTACGTGGAGTGAGAGACACTAATGGCTTAATGTATGCAAATGAAAGAAAACAGACCTGGCTTCTTATAACCCTCTCTACAAATTAGTAAATAAGTAATTTAAGGTCATTTTCCCGCACAGGTTTTTGAAGAAGCAATCCAAGCAGGCGATTTTTTTGGGGGGGGGTGGTGCATTGTGGGATTTTTCAACACTTGATTGAAGCTGGATGGGTCTTTCCGGAGCTAAACTCCATTTATTTCAGCTCTGGGGACCCCCTGCTTCCAGAGAAATTACCGCCGTAGGGGGCGCCAGTAGGCGCTCTGCTCAGCAAGCAGGGATCACGTAGTGGCGGCTTTTCGAAGCTGCCCGCGTCCTGCGAACCAATAAGAAGCTATGACATCACCCGGTGCAGCTTCCTATTGGCTCACGTGATGTTGGAGATTTAAACTTGCAGGAGATACCGGTACCCCCTTCGGAAATATCTTAGGAAGCAGGGGGTCCCCAGAGCCGAAATGAATGGGGTTCCTCTTCAGAGACCCCCTGCTTCAAACCTGTGTTAACATTTTTTTTTTTAATTTGCAAAAACATCGGCTGCTGTTACTGCTCCTTTAAAACCATGATTGGGATAGCAGATTTAACACTACAGCACACTCTAATTAAGGCAAGTGAAGTGGAATTTTGCACAGTTCATAGAACTGCTTTACTACCTGAAATACAGAGAAACGCGGTGTGTGGTTGCCCTCTCTGGCAGTTAAGAGGTTAACAAGACATTAGGAATATTTGCCATCATTGTACTTGTAGCACTGTCCCCCCCCCCTCCCCAGTGGGAGATACACAGCTTCTGCTACCTTGTGTGTGGTTCGAGTACCTTTTAGGGTCAGGAGAGCTGAGTTTAATCTGCGGTGTAGTGGAGATCAGGACAGGCTTAGGTTCCTTCTCTGAACTTCTTCTCGGGGTGCTTAGCGCCTCCAGCTGTAATGGGCTCCAGGATGTTAAGAGATCAGCCCCCACTATTGCATGCTTCTTCCCTCCTGCCCAGCGACTGACACTTAGGGCCTCGTGCAGAGAGCAGCGCTATTAACAATCTCGCCATTTTCCGGCGAAAATCGCGCTAAAAACAGCTGAAAATGGCGAGGTAGGAAAAAAGCGCCATTTTATTTTCTAATTGAAAATCTCGCCGCGCGGCTGGCGAGAAACTACATCTCGCCAGTCTGAAAAATATCCAAATTCAGAAAGGCGCGCTCGCCATCTAGCGGCTGTTTTTGGCGCGATTTTCGTCAATTTTCTCGGCCAACTAAAGTTGGCAAGAAGCAGGAGCTCGCCGGCTATAGGGGGAAAAAAAAATGCGCGAATTTTTTTTTTTCCCTTTCTGCTGCGCGCATCTCCTCATTTACTATTCTCCACATGCAGTAATGCTAAAAATAGCGGATTTCACCCATTTCTGCATATGGAGAATAAAACTCTCCATTAAAGCTACTTTTTCTTAAACTCTCCAATTTATTCTAGCGCTGCTCTCTGCATAGGCCCCTTAGACAGGAGTTTGATGAACAAGGGTCTTTATTGGCAATCACACAGGCCATGAGTCACCACCTTACTTCTGTCCATCAGAGAGGAGCATGAAGGGGGATCACAAGCCCACCGAATTAACCCCTTCCAGCCTGCAGCTAGCAGGAGGAGAAAGATAGGCAGAAAAGGCATACCCTGTTATATATATACTGTTATAGGACCCGGCAGCGACAGTGCAATCCTTCATGTGGAACGGATTATTGAACTTGGATTCTAGCTTCTTGGTTTACAAATACACTGACACAAGCCGCACTCGTTGCTGAGAACGCTCCTTTGTATCCCCTTCCTACCCCCGAAATGGACTTCACAGAGACACTTATAATAGTGCCAGGCCCACAACAGACCCTAATATAGAGCAATTTGCGTCAGTTTGACAGATGGGCTAATTTGGATCAGTGGCGGATCAGCAGATTCCTTTGGTCCGCTGATATCTGCGAATCAGCCTCCAAAAGGGGTGATTTGCGTTTTGCGGATTTTTCTATTGTTATTACCAATACACTCCGCGGATTCCGCAACCCGTGGACGGATTTGTAGAGTCCAATCCGCGGATTCGACGCTCCGTTGGCGGAATTCTTAAGAATCCACCAACGGATTGCTGAATCCGCAGATTGTTCTACAAATCCGTCCACGGGTTGTATACAATGGCGGTTTTTGAAGAATCTAAAACCGTCCACATTTGTTCGCGGATTTTGGGGGTGGGGGAAAGAGAGAAAATCCGGGAAACTAATGTGGCCAGATTCGCCCATCTCAAATCAGTTTTATGTTGAATCTCTATCAGGATTTTGGGATCTTAGAGCTACAGATGTTTGATTTTTCCACCGTGTTCGTTTTGTTAAGTTTCGTGCAAATTTATTAAGAAATGAAAACGATAGCAAAGACGTTTGCCCGATCCACATTCACACAATTGCTAAGCTTCTTTCACATTTTTTACTTTTATTCCACATGCGTTACCGAATATTGCACAAAATATGAGGACTGTTTTGATGCATTTTTCGAGTAAAAACAAACTGTACACTTTAAAAAATGTCACCAAATAAAAAAACCCACGTGTGAGCACATTCACATCTCAGACAGGTCTGCAGCCCCATCATCTCCTAGCATGTAATGCTTCCTCTGCAGCCAGGGATTCTGGGTAATGACATGCAAATGAGCACACAGTGTCACCAAAAAAAAAACGTGATTTTTTTTTTGACATGAGTGCGCAACAGGTGGTCTCTGGAGCTAAAACATGCTATTTTCAGAGATACTTACCACGGAAGGTCAATAGGCCAATAAGAAGCGGCATCATCATCCATCGCAGGGGATTAAATAAACAGGAAGTACTGGCACCATGTTTTCTGGGATGTACTGCTGGAACCAAGCAGTTCTTGGAGCTGAACTTAGCGAGGTTCACTGATGGGGACCCCCTGCTTCCCCTGCATGTATCAAAATGATGGGGTCCAGGTGAGGAACTGCGGCTTTAGAGCTGCAGACCAAGCAATATCCTACATGTGTGTTTTTTTTTAAAGTAGTAGTTCTGTACTATGAGAAAATACTTGTAGCATTCTTTTTTAAAACAACTCTGAATGATATTTTTAATGTATTATAATGTAACAAGCATTTTTTGTTTCTATAGCAACCATTTACAAAGTTACATCCCTTTCCTCTTCTGAAAAAGGCTCTGGCACACCCCTTTTTGAGCCCTGCCCTCTCTCTAGCAGTGCACCAATTGTATCCAGCAGGGCCGCCAACAGCGGGGGACAAAGTGCACTGGCGTCCCGGGCCCCGTGTGTGAGGGGGGCCCGGCCGGGTGCCAGTTATTTAAAAAATAAATAAATAAATAAAAATAAAAACCGCTGCACCCGGCGCCGGGTCTCCCAGTTGCCAGCGCCGGAAGTAGGTTGGCTTATGCTTCCGGCGTGCCGGCGTTAGAGGGGGGCCCAGCGCGCGCGGGAGCAGCATTGGCCATTGGGAGACAGGTGTCTCAGCGGGGCCGGTAGCCCTCCCGCAGCCCTTGCCAACTAAATACCCCCACACCACCACCTCCCCCCCCCCCCCGCAGCAACCGGGCCAAAACCACCAGCCCCCGCCGCCACAGCAGCATCGGGGCACCGCCCCCCCCCGTGCTGCCACCGGGCCGTCCGGCCCCGCCACCCCCCTCAGCATCGGGCCAGCATCGGCCCCACCCCTGCAGCACACCGGCAGCAGCAACGTGGGGTGCCTGCAGCGGGGCCGGCGGCAACTGCTGTAACGAGCCGCCGGGCCCCTCGCAGCACCGCCACCCTTTCCAAGCAGGATCAGGCCGTTCAGCCGCCAGACACCCCCGTACTGCCCCCCCTCCCCGCAGCATCGCCCCCCGCAGCCTCGTGCCCCCCCCTCCCCAGCAGCACTACCGGCACGCCGCGCCCCCCTCCAACCACCCCCCCTGCAGCCATCGGCCTGACCGGCTGAGATCATCCCCAAGGTAAGTTGGATTTATATATTTATATGTTTTGGGGGTCTTGGGGTATTTTTTACATGGATTGGGGTCTTGGGGTATTTTTTACATGGATTGGGGGTCTTGGGGTATTTTTTACATGGATTGGGGGTCTTGGGGTATTTTTTACATGGATTGGGGGTCTTGGGGTATTTTTTACATGGATTGGGGTCTTGGGGTATTTTTAACATGGATTGGGGGTCTTGGGGTATTTTTTTACATGGATTGGGGGGCTTGGGGTATTTTTTTACACGGATTGGGGTCTTGGGGTATTTTTTACATGGATTGGGGGTCTTGGGGTATTTTTTACATGGATTGGGGGTCTTGGGGTATTTTTTACATGGATTGGGGTCTTGGGGTATTTTTTACATGGATTGGGGGTCTTGGGGTATTTTTTTACATGGATTGGGGGGCTTGGGGTATTTTTTTACATGGATTGGGGTCTTGGGGTATTTTTTACATGGATTGGGGGTCTTGGGGTATTTTTTTACATGGATTGGGGGGCATGGGGTATTTGTTTACATGGATTGGGGTCTTGGGGTATTTTTTACATGGATTGGGGGTCTTGGGGTATTTTTTACATGGATTGGGGGGCTTGGGGTATTTTTTACATGGATTGGGGGCTTGGGGTATTTTTTTACATGGATTGGGGTTTTGGGGTATTTTTTACATGGATTGGGGGGCTTGGGGTATTTTTTACATGGATTGGGGGGCTTGGGGTATTTTTTACATGGATTGGGGGGCTTGGGGTATTTTTTACATGGATTGGAGATATATATATATATATATATATATATATATACACACACACACACACGCACACACACACGCACACACACACACACATTCCCAGTAAGGTGTGTGTGTCTATCTATCTATCTATCTATCTATCTATCTATCTATCTATCTATCTATCTATCTATCTATCTATCTATGTGTATGTATGTATGTGTGTGTGTGTGTGTGTGTGTGTGTGTGTGTGTGTGTGTGTGTGTGTGTGTGTGTGTGTGTGTGTGTGTGTGTGTGTGTGTGTGTGTGTGTGTGTGTGTGTGTGTGACCGGCCAATGAGATGTGTGTGGGGGCGGGCGGGCCAAGGGAGCCAATGTGATTGTCCCTAGACACAGGGAGACACATACAGACAGACAGGCAACGACACATAGGACACTTTGAGAATGTATTGGGTAGGTGGGATTTTTGTATGCATTCGGTGGGGGGTTGTATATATTTTGGGTTGGGAAGTTTTTTGGTATATATCTTGTGGGAGGAATTGTGTGTGTGGGGGGGGGGGGTACTGAATGAGTGAGCATGGGGTAATTGACAGAGGGAGAGGAGGGGGTGAGTGAGGAAAAGAGGGAGTAAGAGTGAGAAGCAGGGAAAAGAAATACATGCGAGGCGGGAGGGCGAGACAGAAGGGAGAGAAATACATGGGAAGAGGGGGGGAAAGAGAGGGGGCTCGTGAGGTGTGAAATGGTTGGGGGGGGTGGTGGCGGGCAATACCGCCGACACGGGGGGGGGGGGCTGCTTAAAATGTTTGTCTCGGGCCCCACGATTTCTGTTGGCAGCCCTGGTATCCAGTGACTGCCTGGTCACATGATCTTCCCCACAGAACTTTGCATCTTTGGTCCTCTTCTGCTGCACTGACAGCCATTTATTGAACCCCTGAGCAGTATCTTCGCCGATCAATCATAGGAGAACAGATCGATCGGCAACTTATCATTGTGTTTATTGTATTGATGCACATATTAAAGGGAAGAAAAATATATATTTTAAAAACGGCAGCTTGGACTGCTGCTTCAATGCACAAAAACAAACCGGTTCAGCAAAGTACCGTTTAAAACAATGAGTTGTAGGTGGCATGATAATAACATACATTATTTCACATAAATTGAATGTCAATCAAGGTTGAGTGAAAATTTCATTGAAGAGATTAAATCTTTAAATAAACTAAATACACGTGTCAGGTAACAAGAAATGTCTTGTCATTTTGTCAAAGTTTGTCACGTTTTACACTTTTTCCTTGAACATTCCCCAGTGTTCAAAAATGATTTGCATTTTCATGGAAACCCAGAATTTGATGGCAGAGGAGAACCTTGTGAGTCTGCCCATTTTCCTACCTGTCGCTAGGGGGCGTGCAAAGTGACGCCCTCCACTGGTACAGTGCAGCAATTATAAAGAGCACTTACAGCAGGGGTAGCCAACTCCAGTTCTCAAGGGCCACCAGCAGGTCAGGTATTAAGGATATCCCTGCTTCAGCACAGGTGGCTCAATCAGTCCCTACTTCAGCACAGGTTTAACTGGTTAAGGTAGGGGGGTAATTTATGGGTTTTGAGCGGTTAGGGTAGGGTTTCAGGGTAAGGGCTTAGGGTAGGGAGTTTAGGCACTTACTTTAGCAGCGATGTGGCCGGCGGCGGAAGATTCCTGCGTGGTGAGTCACGGCGAAGTGATGGGGGCCATTTGTTCGCGGTGAAATGGCCGCAACCACATGTCTTATACCGTCCCATGATGGGTCACTTCCAACTTTCATACATAGGCTAACTTTGTAGATTGACTGTTTCTATGACAAATGAAAATGAAAATTTTGTTAGATTGATCTGCGCCAGGGTAGGGGCGGACTTTGACATACAATCCTCTCCTCCCCCAAGGCACAGTGTTATCCCTATAAATGTGGAGATATCCTAAATGAGAAAGGGCACTAACAGTGTAAATCAAAGCAAATTCTATATTAGTGTGAATATATATGTGACTGTGGGACATTTCCCTTGAGCGTGTCACCCTCGAGATTCCTACTGCCAACAACATTTCACCTTTCCCCCCCCCCCCCCGGGGGATGTGCTGTGTCGCATTTCCCGATGGTCAAACTGAAGACAACAGCAGTACATGTCACTGGGGAACACATGCACCTCATTACCGCGATACTCAGTGAGGCTTATGGGTGGAGCCTGTTTATACCGTATATTTGCCCATTACAGACTAAAATAAGATCAATAGAACAAGTATTATTTTTTGTCCATTCAAAAATATTCCCCAACGTACAGAAAGTGCTCTAAACATCGCGTTTTCATATGCTAATGGATTATGTGCGCTCTAACAAAAAGGTTCTCATGCAGCCCCAATCCCTCTGGGTTTCTTCATTATTATTTTATTTATTTATTTGCAGAACGGAGTTTTCTGAGATAATGGAAACCGAGGAAAACAAGATCACAGCAATACCAACGTACAAATTACAGGTACGGTTCTTCAGAGCAAATTGAACACTTTGCGGGAACAACAGTATTTCTCCCCAAGTTATTTTTCCTAGGAATATACACTACTGTAGAAGACAAAGGTATATTTGCATAGAACAAACAGCTGATCGTTTGTTGCTGTCAAATAAAATCTGTTGTTTTGCTCTGCTATAGCCTCTCGTGCCTGCTGGTACCCAATGGATTGAAGCAAATTTTCTTGATGCCGCATTGAAAACTGTAAAATAAAAACTCCTTCCTATAATCCGGAGTATTTATTTTTACTGTATGGCAGATTAAGAAAATGTCACAGGAAGGGTGAAGCTTTGCATGGAAAATGAAATGAAGACGGGCTGCATTAATTTCGGTTTGCATACTTCGCTTATCTGTTATGAATTCCACTTGGGTAAATAAATTCCTTATCATCCAGCTCCAGAAATACCACGTAGAACATCCAGTTTGAAAGTTGTTTTCTTTTTCTTTCACTTGACCCAGATCAAATTCCTTCTAATGGGTTTGCAACATATCAGCTTGAAATAGGATCCCTGAAGTTTCCTTTCTTGATGTCTTCCACCTGGACCCTGTTATTCTTATAGTGGTCCGAGGACATACCAGGGCACCTCAAGTGACACATTGTAAAAACTTCACTGGAAAAGGTGAAAGCCATCTGCATATAGCAGAAAATCCAGAAACAAGAGCTTTCTGTTTTCCTAAACACTAATAAAGGGGAATAGGTTCTGAGTCTGATTTAGTGGTATTTGGAATAGCCCTTTCTTACTTAACTCGTTAAATCTGCCGTGACATGGATAACTGCATCACACAAATGAAGATAACCCTTTTCCATTCCTATTCTGGGTGAGGTTGATGTTTTTTCCCAGTAGTTCTAAATGAGAACCATCTATAAAATAACAAATTAAATAGTCCAGTTGCGAAATAAAATACTTCAGCGCTAAGTGATACCGTTTTTATTTGGACTAATATTTGATATTTTAGGACAAGCGTTCGAGATTCCTGGAATCGCTGTAACTCAGCATTGCTAAGCCTGAGGAAGAGAGAGAACTCTCAAAAGCTTATCCTAAAATATCAATTGTTAGTCCAAATAAAAAAGGTGGCAGCTAATACTGACGTTTTCATTGATTTTGTATTAAAATAACACAGACATCCAAACAAAAAAATCCAAACTAAAAAACTATCTACAATGGGATAAACTCCTTTTTAGCACAGTTTATGTCCGGTTTTGTATAGTTGCTGTAAATAGCTTGACAGCATTTTCTGAAATTATTAACCCCATGTGTTCTCAAGAATTTAACCGACACGTCTGCAGGCTTCATTGCAGCTACTTGGGTCTTGAAACCCTGTTTTTTTCTCCAATCGCTTTTTCTTTCTATCAAACTCAACATTTTAAAACATGACGGCGTTTCTTTTATGTTTTTGAGAAATGTTGCTGTCAAATGTATTTTCTATTATTTTATTGGTGTGGAGCCAACATATGCTGCAGCGCAGTACAATGTGGGAGGGACAATAGCATTGTATGACAAAAAGAGTACAGAGTATGTGAAGACAAACTGGGACAATAGGAAGGATGCTACATAGTTACATACTTACAGTTATGGTTACATAGTTTCCGTTACATAGTTACATACTTACAGTTACGGTTACATAGTTTCCGTTACATAGTTACATACTTACAGTTACGGTTACATAGTTTCCGTTACATAGTTACATAGTTAACATTACATAGTTATACTTACATAGTTACATAGTTACCATTACATACAGTAGTTACACTTGCATAGTTACATAGTTACTTGCTTACCATTACATAGTTACACTTACCTAGTTACATAGTTACATAGTTACATAGTTACACAGTAGATGGGGTTGAAAAAAGACATGTCCATAAATGTCTGTGAATTGACTGTATATCCGTGTCTTTTAATGTAACCATGTATTATTATAACTCTGTGCCCAGGACATGCTTGAAAATGAGACGGAACTCTCAATGTATTACTTCCTGGTAAAACATTTCGATAAATAAATAAATAAAAAATCAAGTTCAACCTATGCTAAATTTAGACGGTACCAGTCCCAAGGAGCTGACAATCTAGAAGGACGAGAGACACAGGGAATAGTGTGTGTGAGTTTCTCAGCGAGGGTTTGCTAAAACATTTTTGGAACCTCAGAAATTAGATCGTTTTTTTTTTTATTACACCAGCAATTTTCTTTGGGAAGCTCTGTGTAATCTGCTATATACTGTAAAAAAACATATTATTTTTCATAGGATCAGCTACCATAATGCTCATTTGAAAACAATTAAATACACGATCATTCATAGTTTCATATAAAATCAAGTGGGTTATAGAATAACAAGGTCAGTACAACATTAATATATCTGTGTATCAGTTTCAAACTGTGGATGAACGCACCCAAAATATAATGCTGATGTGCTTCATAAATATCCATAAATCAGTTATGATGCCGATTTAATGTTCTCTGTGTTCAAGGTATTTGTGACCTCCTTATAAATGTTTAATGTACATTTCCGAAAATGACATATGTGTTCATCATAATCACATTATGTTTTCACATTCACTTTTTGGCCATTTCTTTGAAGAATTTGACATTTATTATTAATTCAGGGTCGGTGTGCGGCACCACAAGCAGAATGTGTTCAGAGAAGCATTTCTACAGAGTGGGTGGCCCCTACTCAGGGTGGCTGGAGTATCACTGCATGAGCAACACTGCAGGGTTACAGCAAATGAATGTCACTGGACAGGCTAGTTACACCGTATGATGGGTACTGGACCGGCTAGTTACACTAAATGAATAGTTATGGACAGGCTAGTAACACTGAATGAATAGTTATGGACAGGCTAGTTACACTGAATGAATAGTTATGGACAGGCTAGTTACACTGAATGAAAGGCACTGGACAGGCTAGTTACACTGTATGATGGGTACTGGACAGGCTAGTTACACTAAATGAATAGTTATGGACAGGCTAGTAACACTGAATGAATAGTTATGGACAGGCTAGTTACACTGAATGAAAGGCACTGGACAGGCTAGTTACACTGTATGATGGGTACTGGACAGTTTAGTTACACAGAAGGAATGTCACTGGACAGGCTAGTTACACTGAATGTATGTCACTGGACAGGCTAGTTACACTGAGTGACAGGCACTGGACAGGCTAGTTACACTGAGTGACAGACACTGGACAGGCTAGTTACACTGAATGAATGTCACTGGGCAGGCTAGTTACACTAATTGACAGGCACTGGAGAGGCTAGTTACACTGAATGACAGGTACTGGACAGGCTAGTTACACTGAAGGGGTACTGGGCAGGCTAGTTACACTGAATGACAGGTACTGGGCAGGCTAGTTACACTGAATGACAGGCACTGGGCAGGCTAGTTAGACTGAATGATGGGTACTGGGCAGGCTTGTTACACTGAATGATTGGTACTGGGCAGGCTAGTTACACTGAATGATGGGTACTGGACAGGCTAGTTACACTGAATGTATGTCACTGGACAGGCGAGTTACACTGAATGTATGTCACTGGACAGGCGAGTTACACTGAGTGACAGGCACTGGACAGGCTAGTTACACTGAATGACGGGTACTGGACAGGCGAGTTACACTGAATGAATGTCACTGGACAGGCTAGTTACACTGAATGACAGGCACTGGGCAGGCTTGTTACACTGAATGACGGGTACTGGACAGGCTACTTACACTGAATTACAGGTACTGGACAGGCTAGTTACACTGAATTACAGGAACTGGACAGGCTACTTACACTGAATTACAGGTGCTGGACAGGCTACTTACACTGAATTACAGGTACTGGACAGGCTACTTACACTGAATGAATGTCACTGGACAGGCTAGTTACACTGAATGAATGTCACTGGACAGGCTAGTTACACTGAATGAATGTCACTGGACAGGCTAGTTACACTGAATGAATGGGTCTGGGTAGGTTAGTTACACTGAGTGACAGGCACTGGACAGGCTAGTTATGCTGAATTAATGGGTCTGGGTAGGTTAGTTACACTGAGTGACAGGCGCTGGACAGGCTAGTTATGCTGAATGAATGGTGCTGTAGAAATTGGTACAATAAGAGTTAAACTGGACGAGTTGACTTTGTTGATATTAATACAATTATATTGCTGCTCTATGATGGTATTATCTATTCACTGGGATTTAATAAGTGCTTTTACAGTATATGGAGTTAGTGACATATACTGTAAATATCTATTTCAGCACTCGGTTGATTTGATTAGATGACATACCTCCCTTAGGATTTTCACAGCATGTTATGCCAGGTCAGATAAGGTATCATTAAACCCCAGCACATTCTTCTAAATGCCCCTCCCATCTTCTCCTACATTTACAACACCAAAGGGGCAATCTCTGTCATTCAAAAATAGTAATCGCATTTTTAATTTCTTCTAAATGTTACTGCCCAACTACAGGATAGGGTTGCCAGGTATCCAGGGGGGCACATGTATGTGTGCAGGGGGGTGGGAGTGGGAATGTATGTGTGCAGGGGGGCGGGAGTGGGAATGTATGTGTGCAGGGGGGCGGGAGTGGGAATGTATGTGTGCAGGGGGGCGGGAGTGGGAATGTATGTGTGCAGGGGGGCGGGAGTGGGAATGTATGTGTGCAGGGGGGCGGGAGTGGGAATGTATGTGTGCAGGGGGGCGGGAGTGGGAATGTATGTGTGCAGGGGGGCGGGAGTGGGAATGTATGTGTGCAGGGGGGCGGGAGTGGGAATGTATGTGTGCAGGGGGGCGGGAGTGGGAATGTATGTGTGCAGGGGGGCGGGAGTGGGAATGTATGTGTATGCCGGTATTATGCTCCGGACTTAGTAACCAATCGCTGGATTTCCCCTGAGAAGGGAAAGAGCATGGCTGCGGCTGCTTGGGGCTGGGCAATTTCCTCCATCCTGATTGGCTGCATCACACAGACAGCAGCAGCCAAACAGGATGGAGGTGGCAGGAGCCTGGGGGTGGGGCCAAAGAGGGGAGGAAAAGCATGGAGCAGAGAGAGGCGAGACGAGGCTGTGTCCTGTGTCCTGTGTGTCTTTGTTCTGTTTTGTCCTGGTGTGTGTGTGTGTGTGTGTGTGTGTACTTGTACTGTGGTGTGTGTGTGTGTGTGTGTGTGTGTGTGTGTGTGTGTGTGTGTGTGTGTGTGTGTGTGTGTGTGTGTGTGTGTGTGTGTGTGTGTGTGTGTGTGTGTGTGTGTGTGTGTGTTTTCTCTTGCAGTCCTGTGGGGGTGATAATGACAGGAAGGGGGTGGGAGGATGAAGGGAGGGTGAGTGAAGAGGAAGGGAGGGGGGAGAGAGGATTAAGATAGGGGGTGAGATAGGATGAAGGGAGGGGTGACAGGATGAAGGGAAGGAGGTGAGAGAGAATGAAAGAGGGGGTGAGAGAGGATGGAGGGAGAGGGGATGAGAGAGGATGGAGGGAGGGGGGTGAGAGCGGATGAAGGGAGTCGGGTGGGAGAGGATGAAGGGAGTGGGGGTTAGAGAGGATGAAAGAAGGGGGGGTGAGAGGATGAAGGGAGGGGGATGATAGAGGATGAAGGGAGAGGGATGAGAGAGGATGAGGGGAGGGTTGAGAGGACAAGGGGGTGGGAGGGTGAAAGGATAAGGAGAGAGAGAGAGGATGAGGAGGTGTGGAACAATCTTGGAATTTTTGGGAGGAGCATTAAGATTAGTATTGCTCGCCATGTACAGAATGACTGCAGCTAACTTGTTTATAAATGATTTGACCATTAAGAAAGAAAGCACTGAAGCGCACAAAGATAAGGATATAGTATATTGTATAATAGACAACAACAATGTAGAAACTTACATATAAGTAAAAGTTAGTTCTTGTCCAGGTCGAACGAAATCCTCATCATATCGGCTCCACTAGTAGTCAGGCAAGGGGGCGATATTAATTCCTCTCATGTAGCAGTCCCGCGCGCTGGGACTAACTGTCACGGTAACTTATGACAAGATATAATTTACACCAAAAATACCTGGGTTGAACTGAATACGACTAGATATGATAAAATATAATTTATTCCTTGAAAAAGGTGAACACACGAGATATACAAATAACAGGCAAAATATAGACACTTACTTAAAGTTGGAATGATGAAATAATCACGAAAATCACGAATCTTGATTAGCAGTTCATACAGCAATCTCAGAATGACACAAGACAATAGAGCATAGGCTGAGCCTCATTTATATACCATCTCAAACCCATCTCTTAACCCTAGGCGCCTAGCTGGCTAGCAGACCCCTTTGAAGTAGAATCTTTAAGAGTGAAGTATGACACTTACAGACCACTCAGGTCCTTTGTTCTTGGCCCTACTGTAAACAATCAGGGCGGTCAACCTTTGATCAGGGGGCTTATGCTAAACCATCCGGCTGCCCTTCCTGACCTATTATAATAGCAGATGGGGTCTGCATCCTTATACCAGATCCAAAATACTATTCACAGCTTAATATCTTCACATATTAATAGGTTCCGTTCTGGTGGGCCCAGTGGGTCGAAACCTGCCAGTTTTTTATGCCGACAGTGACTCTACATATTGGCCACGTTTCAGCTCTCTGCGACCCCCAGAACCGGAGATACATAAATGCAGGTTAAAACATTTTTAAAAATACAGGATTCTTCCCTTTAAAATGAATCTCTGCTTTTCACTCATTCCCCATTGAAAACAACGGGCTCCGCCACCATAGGCTTTATTGGAGCAACTCAGCCGTTGCCGTCAATGGGGTTCCCCACCATAGACTTTCAATGGGGGAACCGCCGCCATTGAAGTCCATGGGAAAAACCACAAATTTTTACCTTTGCCCACACTCTGTCTGGTTGATCGGAGAGGGCTGGGAATGGCCATGCATTAATGCCGGAACCTTGGCTACATGCCACCCAAATCCCATCCCTCTGGTCATTCCAAAACCGGAGATATGGACTTACATTTTTGACCATTTCGCACTTAACCGTTTTTACGCCACGCGGCTTTTCCCCATTGGAATCAATGGCCGGCGCCGCCATAGACAATGCATGGGCGCACGCCACCATTGGATTCAATGGGACCTCCGCTCCGCCATTAAAATCAATGGCGTAACCCTCTTTCTCCACTCGACCCTTTACGGGGGTCCCTCATTCCTGGACCCGGTGGGGGTCGTGTGTGGGGGTTCCTAGGGGCTAGGGGCAAGAAGAATTTTATTCCCAGGTGCCCTAGAACCTAAGATTCCCACGCCAGTTGTCATTGAACTTGACCCAAGTGATAAAAGCTCTTTTCAATGACATTGTATCCGCTTCTGTGGTTTTGCGGTTTGGATGGCTGCCAACCTGTTCCTGGAGGCCGACGTCGAGGAATCCCCATTGAAGTCAATAAGCCCATTGACTTACAATGGGAAACCGCCGCGCCTCCTCTCGGACGCCACCTGCTGGTCGTTGCTGGAAACAGGTCCAAAACCGCTACTTCTACCATTGGAAAGAATGGAGCCCCAATTACGACCTATGGGACTCTGCAAAATGGTGCCTGAAAAGGCGGGAACATTAAACAAAGAGCTATAACCACTAAATTAAACTTAACCCTTTCCCTCCCGCATCAATCCCAGTGTATGTGATGGTGCAAACACTGGAACAGAAACAATACATTTTCACAGGGGAATATACATTAGAATTCTGGAGCAAGGTAAAAACACATTACTGGACCACAGTCCAGTTAACCCCTTGCTTCCCAGGTGAGATTAGGGATGGCCAAATGGGGTGTAACCCCTTTAATCCCAGGCCAAATCCCCTCTCCCATGACACTAACTCCATGGCACTCACTGCAAAATCGCCTCCGCGTGTATGCGGATGTTGGCGTGATGTGTAGTACGAGTGCGCATGTGTGGAAAAAAGACCCCCTATAGCCGCCCGCAGATGCCAGTTGGGTTAAGGACTCACGACCGGAATAGATGCACTAGAGTGTATGCCAGCCCCCAAGAGATAGGAAAGCTGGTTACACAATTCGCGACGCGTTTCGTATAATAAATATACTTCATCAGTTGATTTTGTATTGTATTGTATGTCTTTATTTATATAGCGCCAAAAGTGTACTCAGCGCTTCACAAAGAATACAGTACAGGGAATTTTAAAAATACAATAAGTGCAGCAAAAATTTGACCATTACGTCATTTGTTCTAAATTTCACTCCAAGCATGCACCAATTTGCATCAATTTGCACTATTTCATATTCTATTTCCTAAGAAAATCCTCAGAATGGGCGCACTTTCTCGACTCCTCCCCTGATTTTTTTACGAAATAGATTATAAATTGGGGCAAATGAGTGAATACTTGGAGTGAAATTTAGAAAAAAATACTTAACAGTCAGGTCATTTATAAATAACATTCTTCCCCACCAACGATTCTCGCGCGCGGCGCATCTTCCACCATTGTGTCCAGTATTTTTGGACAAGCCACCTGGCAACCCTAGGGTACAGATGTTTTGTTAGGGCTTGTACGGGATGTGTGCCGAGGTATATTTAATGGAGACCGATTAGGGTGAAATAAATAATAAATCTCTACCACTCCCCCGTCTCTTCAACAGGCCGTCTGCCTCTCTCTTTCACTTCCTCTCCACACAACAATCTGGAGCCCGGATCCACACGCCAGTCCTGGGTGCCCGGTAAACCTGTCTGCTATACTGCCTGTCACACTACTGTACATCATGTGAATGCTCACTCTTTGCATTTAATGTTCTATACTCTTTGTGTTCCATTTTTATCCTTAACTTTATATTATCATATTTATGCAACATGTTGGATATATGGTAACCCCTCTTCTATTTGTATCTTTCTGATTTCAGATATGATCTATATACAATGGATTATTTCTATAGAATGCAAATAAAATATAATTAATTATATAAATAATTTTTCATGTTTTGATGTAGACATGGCATATGATTTTATTCATCATGTCATACATTTTATCTTCAACTAACTATATTTCACATTTTGATATGTGTTCTTATACACTTTTTCAATATGTGATGACACCATCATATGCATAAGTACCATCTATAGGTGCATATACGTATAAATTATATCTTTATCGGTAATCAGATTCATTACTTATTTTTTTATTATTTTTATTATTTTTTTTGTTATTATTTTTGTCATTATTTTCCTTGTTGATTTTATCAATTTCCAATTGACCCGTTTCCTTATTTCTTTTTCTTTGTCATACTTGGTTCTCCTGTGTTTTTTCTTCTTTTTTCTGTGTTCATGTCATTAGTACTAATTGACACCAGTTGTCTTGTTCTCGTGTGGGAGGTATATGTTGCATCTTATTCTCCCAACTGCACACTCCTTGAAAAAGCGCCACAGTGGGCGTGAAACGCGTGGGAGGAGGAGGTATGTTCTATTTTTGTCCGCTTTTTATGCAGTTCAATAAATAGATTTTAACTTCTACTAGCTGGTGAGTTCACATCGATCTTCTTTGTTTGCAAAACTGTCTGCCGGCCTGATTTCTGGGGCAAAAGATTGGCACCAAACCAACATTGATACATCCAGTACGGTTGTTTGCAGCAGAATTGCACCATATTTGCTTTGATACATGGACCCCAGTATCAGAGGGATGAGTGGTCTTCACCCAGACCATGAGTGGCATGAAGACTAGAAGATTGACATTCTCCAGGACCAATAATGTAACTAACACAGTTCTGGACAAAGCAATCAGATGAAAGATATGTTTGATTTAGTTTTTTTTTTTATATATAAATAATTTCACCTTTTCCTTTTATGGCAAAACTGTTTGCAAACCCCTCATCCGCCTTGTAATAATACTGGGCAATCTCAAATCCCACAGGTTTACAAGTAGCTTCTAAGTGTCTGTTGCTGAAGTTTTTATTATGCTACAAAGTAATTCCTTTAATGCAGGATACAAGGAGGTCCTGTAAGACGTTTAAGTCGAAATAAAACAAGTAAAAGTTCTTGAATAAAACCAATAAATCCTGCTAGGAGGTTTTGTTTAAATTCAAACTAGGTGGCTCACTTCTGGATTTATTACATCATTGTCAGATGACTGATTTATTCATAAACTACTACATAAGTGTAGCTAAAATGTTTAACATGTCAGGAAGATAAAATAATGTTTTGTATAAAAGGACTGGTGGTACAGGGCTCTATATTACCCTCAGTGGCTTGGAAAATATATGGCCTTTCCTATCATTGTTCTCTCTGAATTCTACATATTTTAATATTATAAATAAAAAGGCTCTTTTGCTTACATATACTGTACCAAGCTGCCCTGTAACAATTACACTGCCGTTGCCATGTGTATGCACAGATCAAATAACTAGCAGGATCTCATAAAAGGACCCTCCATCGTCTCCAGCTAAAACAACAGGGCCGTTCAGCTATTTCTTCAGCCAGTTTTGCCATAACAAGTCTTGATTGAAATGGCATGTTACATACCCCAAAAATGAAATGAAATTAAAGTTTGCAAGAAGTGGTATAAACTTTGAATAGAGCAGGGATTTTCTGTATTGTGTTTGTGCATTTTCTGTTGTTTTTACCGGCGTAAGAAATTTTCATGAACTGTAGGATCCGGGAATGAGATTTACTGCAATTTCAGGCAATGTCATCTCTAAATATGCACGGAACAAGGCAATATTTGTATCTATTAGAAAGACCTAGTACAACCACTCAGGCCAGAAAACGTTTGTAACCATTTCAGCAATATTCCTCAGGATTGCAACTTCCAATGATCAAGCTAGGATTAACCCCTTCCCTTACTGGTGGTGCTACCCTATATGTGGGACTAACAGGTCACCCACTGTTCCAGGGGGTCCCATTTCTCGCCCATCCACCACTGATCTCTGCAGGCGGCAGCATTTTGGTTTCTGCCCTTTAATCTCCCACCCCACTCAATCAATTGTGCCTTCGCCCCCTGCTCCCCATGGCTGGAATCCTGGCCCTGCTTGCCCCTCCCCCCCCCCAAATTCTGTAGCCACCCCTGCCGGAGGCGGACAACAATGTACTGCAAAGCAATGCATTGCTGGCCCCTTAACAGCGAAGTGGTTAATTTGCCCTACATATGCCGTATTAATAATAACCGTATTTCCCGGATGAAATATTTATGAATCCATGTAAATGCATGCAAATAAATACACGCAGCATCCCCTAACACAAAGTGCACAGCGATGAGAAACAAAAAGAGAAACAAGAGAAACAAAAAGGGTTAAATGCAGATCGTAATATGTCAGAGCACAAGCAAATGCCAGGCACTTGGAGGGATGGTATAGTAGAGCTATCAGGAAAGCTCACATCAGCACAATCCAATCCAATCCCGTATGCAAAGGTAAATTACTGTGCATCACAGTTGTTATACAGAGAGTGGTTTGTTTCACATGCCTGAGTAGTGGGAATAGACCCTGCTGTCAAAGATAAGATGGGATAGATTGCAGTTTCTATTTTTATTACCTTGTTGTCCTGTAATCAATTGCATTGCAAGCTGCAAAAGAGCTCGAAAAACTGTATATGGTTTTTTTCTCCTCCGACAAATATTTTTTTCCCCTTCGGTTTCTGACATAAGTGAGAAAATATGTATATAGTTTAACCATATTTCTCTGTCTTGTTAACCAGAAAGCGGCATTAGTGGTGTAATTAGGAATGAGTCAGGGTTCAGTTTAGCTCACAAGACCCATATAAGGACCCCCACACAAAATGCCAAACGATCAGAGAGGGTGAAAGGGCATGATATTGAGGTATTCTTCAAAGAAACTGAACATTGACTAATACAACAGAATGCTGCTCACTTACTCAGAATAAAACTGGATAACTGAGTAATCCTGGGAGTTCAACCTATCACATTCATGGGAGACTAATATTAACATTGACAATAGTTTATGTAACCCTTCTTTCTCTAGGCCCTAGATTGATATCTGTTGCTGAGGTGAGGGCCCGACTCCTTTATGACTAAATTATATGCTACACGTGGTTTGAGGTCAGATAACGGGAAACAACTACAATGCAGGTGTGATATAACCAATTTTATATATATACTAGCTGAGAGACCCGGCGTTGCCCGGGATGTAAATGCGTAATAGGTAGTATTATTTATAAATTGTGGAACAATAGGTGAGTATTTGTTGTAAAGGTTGGATAATAATATTGAAAAGAAAGATGGAAGAAAATGTAATACGATGTTGTATAAAAATGGTTTATTGTAAGCACATCCACAGTACAATGTATATTTTGGTGACATAAGTGATGTAAAAATCTGAGTCGTGTGTCCTGCTAGGGTGTGAGGCGGCAGGTGGCACGTGGGTTGTGAGTGCTGTGTGCGAGTGGGGGTCCTGCTAGGGTGTGAGGCGGCGGGTGGTGCGTGGA